>NC_086445.1:612929511-613529511 GCF_028390025.1 Pseudophryne corroboree
GCATTGATAAACTATGTGAGTTTAATATACATTTGCCGATTGAGGTCTTGTCTTGTCTTGTCTTGTCTTGATGTACATGTTGACTGTAGTCTCTTTGTGCTTTTGCTAATAAACGTAAGCAAAGCTTTATCAATGTCCATAGACTTACAAAAAGTGTTGGGCTAGCGTTTTCATTAAAGTACTAGGGACATGGGGGGTCTATGGCATAGTCCATCAGTTGTCTGTGTAAGAGGTTGTCAAACTTCTTCTTTAGTCCATCTGTTGTCTGCATACAAGGTCGTCAAATTCCTCTTCCAAGCGGGTCTTTTTACCTTGGAGAAAAACAAAGGAGAAACGGGTGAAAGAAACGGACCGTGGAATCACATTTTCATCACAACATTGTCTCTATCGTTGGGTCATAAATCACATCAGTCGTTGTTATTACAGTATCTTCACTCCTTAAACTCATCACTCGGGCGCTACGTTTACACTTTGTTAAAACCCGAACGCATCTAAATATCAGACCGACCAATATGATGACACCCAGAACACACAAAAGGAATTTCCCTACATCCATGATAATACCTTGGGTCCATTCTCCTAAACCAGAGAACCAATTTCGCGGGTTCAACCATGACACCCAACTGGTCAGCTCATTACCCACAGCGGCAAGGGTGAGATTGTGTTTCCTTCGGAACTCCCATTTTAATTGGAGAATGTCGTCCATCTTTTTGTCTATGACCTCGACCGGGTCCTCGGTGCTGTTTGTGATATACGTGCAGCACTTTATTCCATACTGAGTTGCTAGGGTGACACAATACCCACCCGTCACAGCTGTGAGATAATTGAGAATCATCCTATGCTGAACCAGTTCTGTTTTATAAGCTTGGAGCTCCCTTCCAGTATACCTGAATGTGTCATCATACATTTCAGTGATATTGTCTAATAAATTTGCAAGCGCAGATATATATTTATAATTTATCACTCCTCTGGCGGTACGAGTGATATCTAACGCGATTAGGAATTGAATCCCGGTGGATTCACTGATCAGGTCAGAGGCCGGATGCTCTGTTCTCTCTATCAGGTGCCGTTTAACGATGTGCTCGTAATGAGTGTGAGTATAAGGAGCTTGGGCACTGCGGTGAATATCCTTCATTTTAGTGTGGGATACGGTCATTACCTCAGGCAGTACTTTCCCAATATAACACAATCCCTATGAGTTTGGGGCAAGCCACTTATACGCCTTCCTCCCGCATATGAAATATGCATCATCGGGGAGAACATATGGGACTGAGTATGACATTACCATGTTACAAATTTTCCATGTGAAACCTCCTAACCCTAATTCTCCCATCTGTTTAGTACACGTATCTGTTTGTACGATATGTGTACAGTATCCTGGTGATACTTCTCCAACTCGCATGGTCCTACTTCCTAAAGTGTACCTATACCGGAAAAATCTTCCATGGTCGGCTATCTGGCGTATAAGTTCTGTGTCTATGGGCATTCTGTCGGCTCTGTATGAAAAGGTCATGGTTTGGTTATTCCATGACACTTCCCAATTTCCCGGCTTTCGGGGATTGGAAATGTTAAAACATACTAGGGATCTATCCACATGATATTGGTGGAGCTTAAAACTAGAAGGACCGGAGGTATTAAACCTCCTGTCCACCGGTCTCCCACCACTTAGCTCAAGTACCTCCCCTATAGTTAAAGGGAAGGGCACTAATCCTGATTTGCTATGGCCTTGAGGTACTTGAGAGCATACCCAACAATCTGTCTGATTTAATACTTTACCCACTAAGGTGTGATAGTCACTCAATGGATGCCGGTCCATGTGGATATTAAAACTGGATTGGCATTTCTTGATACACCCATCCTCAACTACACTGTCACAGAGCCTACAGATACAGTTCTCTTCAGCTAACAATCCTTCACAATTTCTTCTATTGTCAATGCTACCAGATCGTTTTCTGATACTCGCCTTTACTCGGTGATTATGTTGTTCTTGGAAATCTACGCCTCCATCTCTGTCATCAGAACCCATTCCAGAACCTCTCTCGACCTCCATGGTACTCTCGCCGGAACAGACTGTTCTGGTCAACATCATGGTCAACAGGAAAATCCGGATCACAGTCTCTTGGGGCAAGTCCATCTTATAGGAGGAAATGGAGAAGAATGAGAAGGGGGAAAGAAATAATTGAGGGAGATGGGATGGGAAGTGGAGAAAAACAATAAAAGGGAACAGGGGATCGACAACTGCCTCTGATCTTATTATTTTCAATGCTCAGGTGCCGTCTCAGTCCTCCTGAAACAGACACTCCAGTGATACAACTTCCTCCACCGTCTGTTCTTTATCACGGGACTTCTCTGGATCAGCAACCTTCTTACAATGGAACGAATGAACCCAAGTCTCTCTCTCGGCAACCTTCAATGCTGTCGTGCTAATCAATAAGACTTGGTATGGTCCTTCCCATCTGTCAATAAGGCAACCTGAGCGTAGAAAATTCCGTATCATTACATAATCCCCAGGTTCAATGTCATGACAATTACTATCTGGCAAATCAGGAATCACTAACTTCAGATTGTCATTCTGATTCCTTAGCTGTTTACTCATGTTAACCAGGTATTTTACAGTCACTTCATTGTTACACTTCAAATCATCCTGAGGGTTAATCATAACATGCGGTTGTCGACCAAACAGAATATTCAAAGGGGGACAGATTAAGAGGGGACCTGGGAGTGGTTCTGATGCTGTACAGTACAATGGGTAAAGCTTCTGGCCATGTTAATCCTGTTTCTGCCATAACTTTGCTCAATTTATTTTTAATAGTGCTGTTCACTCTTTCCACCTTCGCACTCGCCTGGGGGCGATATGGAGTGTGCAGCTTACTATCAATTCCCATCAACTTACACATTCCTTGAAAGACATCACCTGTAAAATGGGTACCCATATCACTTTCAATTATTCTAGGGATACCATATCTACACACAAATTCCTGCACAATTTTCTTAGCAGTAAACATAGCGGTATTTGTGGCCGCCGGAAATGCTTCGACCCAATTTGAAAACACATCTATACAAACAAGTACATATTTCAAATTTCGACAAGGGGGTAATTGTATAAAATCAATCTGTATTACCTGAAAAGGGCCGCCTGTAGGTGGGATATGGGATGGTTCTGTTGGTATTGCCTTTCCGATGTTCTTCCTCAAGCAGGTAAGGCATGACATTGCTCTCTTACCTGCATGGGATGAGAATCCTGGGGCGCACCTATATGCTCTTACCAACTTGCACATTCCCTCCTTGCCCAGATGAGTCAGCCCATGTGCTGCTTCAGCTAAACATGGAAGGTATGCTCTGGGTGCCACTGGTTTACCCTGTCCATCTGTCCAGAGTCCTGAGGACTCCTGGCCATATCCTTTTGACCTCCAAACTGCCTTTTCCTGTGTGGAACACAAATTTTGCATTTCACACAACTTCTGTGTGTTGATGGTATTGAATACCATCAATTGTGTGGTGTCTGTCTGTCTGGGGGTACCAGCTGCTAACTTAGCAGCTTCGTCTGCTCGGCTGTTACCAAGTGATACTGGGTCTTGGCTATATGTATGTGCTTTACACTTGATAACAGCCACTCTGTCAGGTTCCTGTATCGCTGTTAGAAGTCTTTTGATGTGGGCTGCATGCGCTACCGGTGTACCAGCTGCCGTCATGAAATTTCTGAGGCGCCATAGGGCTCCGAAATCATGGACTACCCCGAAGGCGTATCTAGAATCGGTGTAGATATTGGCTGACTTTCCCTTAGCCAATTCACATGCTCTGGTTAGGGCAACCAGTTCAGCAACCTGGGCTGAGTGAGGTGGGCCTAGCGGTTCTGCTTCTATTGTGCCTTGGTCATCTACGACTGCGTATCCAGTACACAAGTCTCCCGAGTCCGTCTGTCTGTGACAACTACCGTCAGTGTAGAAAGTAAAATCTACATCTTCCAGTGGGTTGTCACTGATGTCAGGTCTTGCCGTGAAATTTTGGGTCAAATATTCCATACAGTCATGTGTGTCATCCCTTGTATTAAATCCTCCTTCCCCATCACTCTCGTCCTCCACCCTTTGTGCCTGTCCAGGCACACCTGGGAGATATGTTGCAGGATTTAATGCACTGCATCTCCTTATGGTGATGTTTACGGGGGCCATTAATGCCAATTCCCATCTTGTAAACCGCGCTGATGAGACGTGCCTGGTTTGGGCAGAATTCAGCAAGGCTGACACTGCATGTGGTGTATGAATTGTGAGGTTGTGTCCTAGCACTACATCTTCGCTTTTTGTGACTAGCAATGCTATCGCAGCGACACTTCGCAAGCATGTAGGGAGGGATCGCGCTACCGTATCTAGCTGAGCGCTGTAGTATGCTACCGGCCTGCTGGTATCACCGTGCTTTTGGGTTAGGACGCCTGCCGCGCAACCAGCACTTTCTGTTCCGTACAGCTCAAAGGGTTTCCCATAGTCTGGCATACCTAATGCTGGTGCCTGCGTTAGGCACTGTTTGAGTCTCTCAAATGCCATCTCGGATTCGTCTGTATGCGAAATCCGATCAGGTTTGTTTGATGAAACCATCTCCTGCAAAGGTAATGCTAGAATGGAAAACCCTGGGATCCAGTTACGGCAATACCCACACATTCCTAAAAACGTTCTGATCTGTTGCTGGGTTTGTGGCAGAGTCATGTCTCTAATTGCTTGAATTCTATCAGCGGTCAGGTGTCTCAGTCCTTGTGTTAGACAGTGTCCCAGATATTTTACTTTAGGCTGACATAATTGCAACTTGTCTTTGGAAACCTTGTGTCCTGTGTCTGAAAGATGAAACAGGAGCTGTTTCGTATCTTTCAGGGACGCTTCCAGTGAATCTGAACACAGGAGTAAATCATCCACATACTGTATCAATATTGATCCACTCTCTGGTTGGAAAGACTGTAAACAATCATGCAAAGCCTGTGAAAATATACTTGGACTGTCTATGAAACCTTGCGGTAATCGAGTCCATGTGTATTGGACTCCTCTGTATGTAAATGCAAACAAATATTGGCTGTCAGGATGCAGGGGTACCGAAAAGAAGGCGGAGCAGAGGTCAATAACAGTGAAAAATTTCGCAGTGGGAGGGATCTGCATAAGGATGACAGCTGGATTTGGCACTACAGGGAACTGACTCTCAACTATTTTGTTAATCCCCCTTAGATCCTGCACTAGCCTGTAACCCCTCCCCCCACTCTTTTTCACAGGGAAGATGGGACTATTGGCAGTGCTGGATGTTCTTACCAGAATGCCCTGTTGTAGCAAGCGCTCTATTACGGGGTATACTCCTAATTCCACCTCTGGCTTCAGAGGGTATTGTGGGATTTTTGGAGCTATCCTACCATCTTTTACTTGCACAACTACTGGAGCTACGTTTGCCATTAATCCAGTGTCTTGTCCATCTTTAGTCCACAGTGACTCTGGTATTTGGGATGTCATTTCTTCTACCTGGGATGGATTCCTATTTAATATAACAGTGTGGGACATTAATTTTGATGGGGAGTCTAACATGTCTCGCACTTCCTGAGCGTGATTCTCAGGTATGTCTAAGAATACACCTTCAGGAGTACAATAAATGACGCACCCCATTTTACACAATAAATCTCTTCCCAGGAGATTAGTCGGTGCCGATGCTGCCAGCAAAAAGGAATGCTTGGTATGCAAAGGCCCTATTGTAATCTCTGCTGGTTTGCTAACAGGGTAGTGCTGGACTTCTCCCGTTACTCCCATGGCTGGAATTGTCTTACCAGTGGTTCTCATGCCCACTGTCGAATTTATCACTGATTTGGCCGCCCCCATATCTACAAGGAAATTTAATGATTTACCAGCTACATCAATTGTGACCTCGGGTTCACTTCCAAGGCTTGCAATCAATTTCACTGGCTGCAGATTACAGGTATGGCCACACCCCTATTGGGTATGGTGACCTCCCTGAATCGCGCTGGCAGCAACTACTTGAGAAGGGGGTAAATGGGAACTATCCGAGACTTGCCAGTCTCTTTTTGGGGGATACCTTTTTGTTTCCCCTGCATGTGGCTCATGACTCCATCTCTGCGGTCCCTGATCCCAATTTCGTGTGTCATGTCGTTGTCTAGGGGGTTGATATGATTTTTGTGTGTTTTTCACTCTACAGTCTCGTGCAAAATGTCCCTCTCTATGACAGGAATAACAAGTTACCACATTTGACTTACCCACAGGGTTTGGAGATTTATACAAAGGTTGCCTTGTGGTCAGGGCTTGTATACTTACGGCCATTAACTTATCACTTTGTGACTCCCTGTGTCTGGTGATATTGCGATCATGATCAACAGCGGCCTCTCTCAAAGTAGCCACCGACAGACCTCGCCAACATGGTTGCGTGGTCTGTACTCTTGTCTTTAATGCTTCTTTTAAACCATCCATTAGCACAGATACTGCTACTTCTCTATGATTTACATTTGTCTTAATGTCTTCAATGCCTGTGTATTTAGCCATTTCTAGTAGTGCCCTATGAAAATACTCAGCAGCTGTTTCTGACTCTTTTTGTTTAATGGAGAAAATTTTGTTCCATTTAACTACAGCTGGAAAATACTCTTTTAACTGTAAATTTATCCTCTTTACATTGTCTTGGTTGTACACATCCGTAAGGGGTACATCCTCATCTAATTTACAGTCAGCTAAGAATTGTGCTGAGTCGACATTGGAGGGTAAACATGCCCTCAGCAATATCTGCCAGTCTTTGTTATTGGGCTCTACCGTATTCCCTAGGTCTCTAATGTATTTCTGGCTAGCAACTAGATCTTTTCTAGGGTCAGGGAATTCAGACACTATTGCTCTTAATTCCATTCGGGAAAATGGGCAGTGCATGGCAATGTTTCTGACAGGAGTGACTCCTGAAGTGTCCGTTTTCCCATTTGGCACTGCTATTACCCTAACGGGATTAAGTTTAATAACATCATTCTGAGTAGATTCTACAGCCTGTGGTGATATGGTTTCAGCATAGTGTATGGTGCCGTACTTACCCGTTGATACGACCTCACCTGTCCCTCCGCTAGGGGCCTTTGATACTAATCTCGGGGGTTGGGACGTGCCTACTGCTGTTTCTGATATGGTGGCTGCTAGAGAGAGCGCCGATATTGTTGCCGATTCGTCCTCTTGATCACACTCCTGGGGAAAGTTTAAAACAGGGTACAACTTGCACGGGTTAATACTTGCATTACTCATCTTATTCATATTATCCTTAACATTTATACAGTTACTAAGTGCCTGTTTATTACACATTAGTGCGTCATTCTCCGCAACCAACTTCTCTCCCGTTATGTAAGGTGGCGGTGGTGCCGTAGCTATCAGTTTCCTGATAGGGTTAGATCCCGCCGCCTGAGCCAATCCTCTCTGTATTTCACCCTCCTGTTGCCATAACTGTAAATAATCATAATGTTTGATTCGTCTCTTTGCTGATTTAATGAGACATATCCTTCTCCTTAGATTTAGTAACACATCTGGGCTAAAGCTGCCTACTCTTGGGAACTTCTCCCCGTCATGTACAGTCATTCTTTCCCATTCATCACATAAAACCTCTGTGTGTGAACCGTATTTTTCACACATTACATACCTTGCCGACCCGATTGGTCGGTTTACTGAATCAACCCGAACCGAGGTTGATCGCCCCCTACCTGAACAACTGGCCCCCATAACTTGCAGGTGTTGCTTTCACTACCTCTGACCTTAATCAGGGTCTTCAGCGAACCCTTACAAAAACCAAGATGTTCAAGATAGGCCGACGGTGGCGGTTTACCGAGTACCCCACTCACTCCTCGCCCACGTTGGCCAGTACTGCAATCACTGTATCCAGAGCTGTTGTACCCAACCTAGGGCCCCTATGAACCTTTACTTACTGGGGCGTGTTGGACCTACCAGTCCCCAGCAAGTATCGGTTGTTGGATAGTTCCCGAGTGACCAGCGAACCTCCCTTAAAATAAAAAAAAATTCACAAATCACGTTAAAATGTACAAATAGCGTTTATGACCCCTCTAGCGTACGCAAATGGTACTGGGTCAAATTACTAACTAATGCACACAATTACGTGCGGTACAATCGTTCGGCACATAAGCAACTAATCTTATGTGCGGAGCGACCAGTGGAATCGAAAATTGCGGCTGGGAATTCCTTCAGCCAGAGCTTTAATGGCCTATATGGGTTCTGCACCAACCCCCTGGGTTGTGCTCTTTTCTCTATAGAGGACTTCTTAGTCTGCTGTACCTGGACCTCCTGGTCTGTTCTACAGTAGACCTCCTGGTCTGCTATACTCTAATGCTCAAATTTATGTTTAACAAGGGATGCCTCCCCAGCCACCATGCACGTCACTTACATGTATGTACCTCATGAGAACTCGACTTCTTGTGGTTCAACCCAAAAATTGTAAAAACATATATATACAAACACTCACTCACCACATGTACACTTTACTTTTGTTTCTATTTCTGCGCAGAAATTTCTTTCCTTTAGACCAGATGAGTCGTAAATTTAGAGAAGGATCTATTAGTTTAAATTTCGGACACTAAAATTGACTTGCGCTATTTATCGCGTTGCCACATTTTCGCCTGTTAAAATAATACTATAGTGTGATTTGAGTTACGTGGGCGTACCCAGACGCTCCGTTGCGTAATATACGCTGCGTGCGTCGGCCTTTACGTTGCGTACACTAGTCTAACCCTTTTGTTAGAAACACGTGTATGCCAGCCAGATATGTCCACAGAAATACAATTAACACGTTTATCAATGTAGATGGTCTTCAATCATCTACCGAGCACCACCCAGGTCTTTCCTTGTATCTTAGGCAAAGCTGTGTGCGTGCTTTACAAATTACCCCTTAATGTATTACTTTTACTCTTTAACTACTAATAGCAACAAATCTTTCTTAGCACGTTATCAATTGTGAAATGGCAAACAGGAGAGTGATATATGAAAATACACGAATGAAAAGAAATGCAGATATATGCGTGCGTGCGTACGCAAGACAGAAATAAACAGTTTTAAAAGACACTAGCGTGTTGTTCTTACCTCCGGTTCCGGATTCCTTCAGCACCCTTTACTAAGCGAAGCAGACGCTTATCCGGTCAGCATGACGAGGAATATTACCTCCCGCCCTTTGCTGATGGATAATGTCTGCTAAAATTACCTAGTGCAGATATGTGAAGGACGGACGAGCCGCCAATTGATAAAGCCTAATAGTTATCTTACGTAAAACCCTTTAAAAGGTAAAAGAACACAGTACGCTATTGGCGTAAGGAATACCGTAAGTGTACGCACGTTGCGTAACAATCGCTTAGCCGTGGTCGAGACGCACGAGCGTCACGTTCACTCACGGCTAAGAGAGCACAGGCAGGCACGCTATAGGCTGCCGACTAACGTAATGATATGCTACTAGCGTAGCGGACGCTTGGGACCACGAGGAGATCACAAGCGGCGCTGATGCTCACAATGTTAAACCTTTATAATTATACCATAAACAATGTATTTATGCAATAAACCTTGGTGCAGCGATAGGGTGTAAATGTAACACAGTGTAACCTTATTTACTTGAAAGCTGTACGAGCGTCTCCGACGCTCTGAGAATACTTAGAAATATAATAAATACACAGATGCCGGTATTAGGTTCTAACACCTTATATGAACGTTCTATTTGCAAAAGAATAATACAATACAAGTCATACACTACCAAAATAACATTGACTACCTAACCAGAAAACTACACATGAAATACAATAGCAGTACAATAACACTTAAGAGAAAGAGAGAGAAAGAGGAGAAGAGAGAGAGAGAGATATGGCTCACAATAACAATAAAGGCAATATGGTTGCGGAGAAACTTACGCTCAAGGGAAACAATCGCATGCGCCTCTGGATATCCAGCTCCCGATTATCAGCGATGAGAACCGTTGAAGAGAATAGAGAGCTGGCCCAGATCGGCTTGTCCTTTTATACCCTACACATAATACAGTACAATGGTCCCTATATTCTTATTGTTCATTGGACACAGGAATTCGTCTTCGCATTATAACAAAAGGTCATAGGTTGATTCATACAGGTGGGCTGTGACTATTTCCAACTGCTCAGGTGGGTGGGAAACTAGGTTTCCCGCCGCATGGATAATAAAGTGCAAATAATAGCAAATGTCCATAAAATTCTTATGTCCATAACTATTCGCACGAGCGATTAATCCGCTCCAAACCAACACCGGAATATTGCTAATTAAATACTCTTCCGATGGATACTAAACACCACTGTATAACCTCTGTCTGACCCTTCGTATCAAACAAAGAGGGATCTCTTTGTCTATGAACATGCTACATTAACTAAACTTTCAGATTCTATCAAAGGGACCATAATCTACATAAATACATTATATAGTTAAAATATGTTACGAACGAGTCGCCCGCTAGACGCACATAAACTTTACCGTAAATGCGCACACCGTGCGCCTGCGGGTGCACGCAACAGCGAGTATGCGCACGCACGGGAGAGCCCATGCACTCGCAGCGGGGACACGCATGAGGTGCAAATATGGCAATGTGTAGAGTGATATTTTTCTGACTTTGACAACTGTGACAGTCTATTATATACAGTGCCTTGCTAAAGTATTCACCTCCCTTCGCATTTTTCATGTTTTGATGCCTCGCAACCTGGAATTGAAATGGATTGTTTGAAGGTTTGCATCATTTAATTCACAGAACATGCCTACAACTTTGAAGATTTTTTTTTTATTGTGAAGCAAACAACAAATAGGACAAAATAACAGAAAACTACAGCATGCATAACTATTCACCCCCCTAAAGTCAGAACTTTGTAGAGCCAACTTTTGCGGCAATTACAGCTGCAAGTCGCTTTGGATAAGTCTCTTTGAGCTTGCCACATCTTGCCACTGGGGTTTTTGGCTATTCCTCAGGGCAAAACTGCTCCAGCTGCTTCATGTTGGATGGTTTCCGCTTGTGAACAGCAATCTTTAAGTCTGACCACAGATTCTCAGTTGGATTGAGATCTGGGCTTTGACTAGGCCATTCCAACACATTTAAATGTTTCCCCTTAAACCACTCGTGTGTTGCTTTAGCAGTATGCTTCGGGTCATTGTCCTGCTGGAAGGTGAACCTCCATCCCAGTCTCAAAACACAGGCAGACTGAAACTGGTTTTGCTCAAGAATATCCCTGTATTTAGCACCTTCCATCTTTCCCTCAACTCGAAACAGTTTACCAGTCCCTGCTGCTGAAAGACATCTCCACAGCATGATGCTGCCACCACCATGTTTCACTGTGGGGGTGGTGTTCTTGGGGTAATGGGATGTGTTGGGTTTGCGCCAGACATAGCATTTTCCTTGGTGGCCGAAAAGTTAAATTTTAGTCTCATCTGACCAGAGCACCTTCCCCCATACATTTGGGGTGTTGTCCACATGCCTTTTGGCAAACTGAAAATGTGCCTTCTTATTTTTAAAACTAAGTAATGGCTCTTTTCTGGCCACTCTTCCATAAAGCCCAGCTCTATGGAGTGTATGGCTTATTGTGGTCACATGCGCAGATACACCAGTCTCTGTTGTGGAACTTTGTAGCTCATTCAGGGTTACCTTTGGTCTCTGTGCTTCCTCTCTGATTAATGCCCTCCTTGCCTGGTCTGTGAGTTTTGGTGGCCGACCCTTTCTTGACAGGTTTGTTGTGGTACCATGTTCTTTCCATTTGAAGATGATGGATTTGATGGTGCTCTGGGGGATCATCAAAGATTTTGATATTTTATTATAACCCAACCCTGACTTGTACTCAGTGCCAGATTAAGGACCACATGGGCCTGGAGCTGAAATTTATGAGGGGCCTATTGTGTACCGTCACAGGGGGTATGACCAGCAACAGCTGGGTTGTGACTAGGGGGTGTGTCACATAGGGCCAGCACACATTGTCCCTTGCCTGAGTCAAAGTTGCTAATAATTACAGCAGCCGCTCTCAAGCCAACAAGTAACTGCAGGTACTATTTGGCTTGAGAGTGACTTCTGTAATTGTTGGTGGACTAGAAATTGGTACAGAATATAGTCACCTGACACTTCAGGTGACTATATGATTGACATCCTTTACTACAGCATGTGATGCAGGTTATACTGTTTCTGGTGGTATTACATTTCCATTCTTTCTTCTCTCTCTCTCTCTTTCTCTATATATATATCTATAGCACTATCTCTTACCACAACCGTCCACACACAGCCAAGATAGCGCTGCTCACTCCTTCACGCTAGGCCACAAACCAACGTTTTTCGTCACACTGAGCTTGACTGCTGCCAGGGGCTGATTGGGACGGAAAACCAGCCAGGGAAACTTCTATAAACAGCCCCAATGGAGGCAGGGTTTGCTTAGGGGGGTTGGATTCTGGGCTGGTTCTAGACCTTGTGGTGCCCAGGTCAAACGTTTCCATTGGTGCCCCCTATTCCCCATTTAAAAACAGGGACAGTGCGCACTGATGGCGTGTGACAAAAAAGCTGGGGAGGGGCTTCACGGGGAAGGGGCATTGCCACAGAATAGTACCAATTCACATTACACCACACTGTAGTGTCCGTCAGTCACATTACATCACACAGTAATACACCTTATACACAACAGATAGAGCCCCTTATACACAATACGCCTGGTAGAGCCCCTTTTACACACTGCTCCAGGTAGCCAATTATACACACTGCACCAGGTAGAACCTATTATACACAGGTTGCCCCTTATACACATTGCACCAGGTTTTCCATTATACACATTGCACCAGGCAGCCTCATATACACATTGCACCAGGTAGCCCATTATACTCACTGCACAAGGTAGAGACTATTATACACATCTAGCCCGTTATATACATTGCACCAGGTAGCCCATTAGACACATTGCACCAGGTTTCCCATTATATACATTGCACCAGGTAGCCCATTATACACATTGCACCAGGTAGAGCCTATTATACACAGGTAGCCCCTTATACACATTGCTCCAGGTAGCCCATTAGACAAATTGCTCCAGCTTGCCATCACTCACCATCCGGCACTTGTGGTTCCCTGGATCTATGTTCTTCTCATACTTCTGCTCAGCGTGAAACTGAGGGGGATTGAGTAGTGGCAGGAGACGGCCAGCAGGAAGCCGCCAGGAGAGGGGGGCGGCTGACAGGAGGAAGCGGTGGGGTGTGAGCAGCGTGAAGTGACCAAGACGGGAAGCGGCCACCCAGCAGCAGGAAGCGGTGGGGGGCATTGCGATGCAGGCAGCAGATGGGTGCTGATGGTGTGACTGCGGCCTCAGGCTGCAGCGCCCCGGGCCGCCCGTCCTGCTAGCAAGCATCTAAAGCTGGATGAAGCAGCGACTCTCCCCGCAGCCAACAATCCAATGCCGCCAACAAAGCCCCTCCCAGTGCACATAGGGGGTGATTCAGACCTGATCGCACGCAGGCTATTTTTTGCACTGCAGCGATCAGGTAGTCGCTGCCTACAGGGAAGGGGGTAAACACTGTGCAGAGGTACGAACGCTTGTGCAGAGAGCTGCACAAACTAAAGTTTGTGCAATATCTGCACAGCTCAGGACTTACTCAGCCGTTGCGATGATCCTGGACGGAGCTGACGTCAGGAACTGTCCCTGGAAATGGCCGGGCACGCCTGCATTTTCCTGGACACTCCCTGAAAACGGTGAGTTGTCACCCACGAACGCCTTCTTCCTGTCAATCTTCTTGCAATCGCCGCTGCGATCGCTTTCTTTGTATAATCCGTCGCTGTCCAGTGGCCCCTATCGCTGGCCTGCGACGTGTCTGCGCATTGCAGACCGCACGCATGCGCTGATCAGACCCGATCGCACGGCTGCAAAAAAAGCCAGCGTGCAATCGGGTCTGAATGACCCCCATAGTGCAGCCAAATGCATAAGGACCGAGCGTCCACAGATGTGAGTAACCCAGTGTGTGCATGCAACTAACCCCAGCAATATGCCCATGTCACCACACACACACAAAGTCTGCTCCCCCCCACTCCCTACACACACACACACACACACACACACACACACACACACACACACACACACAGCCTTCTTCCCCCAGCCACCCCTCGACACACACAAATACACATATTCAGCCTGTTTCCCCCAGCCCCCCCTCCACACGCACAAATACACATACACAGCCTGTTTCCCCCAGCCCTCCCCTCCACACACACAAATACACATACGCAGCCTGTTTCCCCCAGCCCCCCATCCACACACACAAATACACATATGCAGCCTGTTTCCCCCAGCCCCCCCTCCACACACACAAATACACACACCCAGCCTGTTTCCCCCAGCGCCCCCCTCCACACACAAATACACACACCCAGCCTGTTTCCCCCAGCGCCCCCCTCCACACACAAATACACACACCCAGCCTGTTTCCCCCAGCCCCCCCCTCCACACACACAAATACACATACACAGCCTGTTTCCCCCAGCCCCCCCTCCACATACACAAATACACACACCCAGCCTGTTTCCCCCAGCCCCCCCCCCCCCTCCACACACACAAATACACATACACAGCCTGTTTCCCCCAGCCCCCCCTCCACACACACAAATACACACACCCAGCCTGTTTCCCCCAGCGCCCCCCTCCACACACAAATACACACACCCAGCCTGTTTCCCCCAGCCCCCCCCTCCACACACACAAATACACATACACAGCCTGTTTCCCCCAGCCCCCCCTCCACATACACAAATACACACACCCAGCCTGTTTCCCCCAGCCCCCCCCCCCCTCCACACACACAAATACACATACGCAGCCTGTTTCCCCCAGCCCCCCCTCCACACACACAAATACGCATACACAGCCTGTTTCCCCCAGCACCCCCCCCCCCTCCACACACACAAATACACACACCCAGCCTGTTTCCCCCAGCCCCCCTCCACACACACAAAAACACATACACAGCCTGTTTCCCCCAGCCCCCCCTCCACACACACAAATACACACACACAGCCTGTTTCTCCCAGCCCCCCCCCCTCCACACACACAAATACACACACCCAGCCTGTTTCCCCCAGCCCCCCCTCCACACACACAAATACACACACACAGCCTGTTTCCCCCAGCCCCCCCCCTCCACACACACAAATACACACACACAGCCTGTTTCCCCCAGCCCCCCCTCCACACACACAAATACACACACCCAGCCTGTTTCCCCCAGCCCCCCCTCCACACACACAAATACACACACACAGCCTGTTTCCCCCAGCCCCCCCCCTCCACACACACAAATACACACACCCAGCCTGTTTCCCCCAGCTCCCCCTCCACACACACAAATACACACACACAGCCTGTTTCCCCCAGCCCCCCCCCCCCCCTCCACACACACAAATACACACACCCAGCCTGTTTCCCCCAGCTCCCCCTCCACACACACAAATACACACACCCAGCCTGTTTCCCCCAGCCCCCCTCCACACACACAAATAAACATACACAGCCTGTTTCCCCCAGCCCCCCCCCTCCACACACACAAATACACACACACAGCCTGTTTCCCCCAGCCCCCCCTCCACACACACAAATACACACACACAGCCTGTTTCCCCCAGCCCCCCCCCTCCACACACACAAATACACACACCCAGCCTGTTTCCCCCAGCTCCCCCTCCACACACACAAATACACACACACAGCCTGTTTCCCCCAGCCCCCCCCCTCCACACACACAAATACACACACCCAGCCTGTTTCCCCCAGCTCCCCCTCCACACACACAAATACACACACCCAGCCTGTTTCCCCCAGCCCCCCCTCCACACACACAAATAAACATACACAGCCTGTTTCCCCCAGCCCCCCCCCCCCTCCACACACACAAATACACACACACAGCCTGTTTCCCCCAGCCCCCCCTCCACACACACAAATACACACACCCAGCCTGTTTCCCCCAGCCCCCCCTCCACACACACAAATACACACACACAGCCTGTTTCCCCCAGCCCCCCCCCTCCACACACACAAATACACACACCCAGCCTGTTTCCCCCAGCTCCCCCTCCACACACACAAATACACACACCCAGCCTGTTTCCCCCAGCCCCCCCTCCACACACACAAATAAACATACACAGCCTGTTTCCCCCAGCCCCCCCCCCCCTCCACACACACAAATACACACACCCAGCCTGTTTCTCCCAGCCCCCCCTCCACGCCAGTGGCGTGCGGTGAGGTCAGTGGCTAGTGAGGCACTACAGCCATAATGTCCGCCGAATCCTGCCGATGACCCCTAGCCAATGCCTGCTACTGCCTCTGAGCCGATACCCGCTGCCACCGCCAATAGCTTACAAACTCGCCCACAATCAACTGACCCAGCCCTCCGCCACTAATTTCTATCTCAGTCCGATGCCGCCAATGCCCGCTGCCTGCCTGCTCATCATACTTGTGATATATTATACATTTTTATAGTAAAAAAAATGAGTGTTTGGGACTGGGAAGGGCGAGGGAGGAGGACATGAATGCAATTTTGTTGTCCAGGGCTTCCATTAACTTAATGGAGAATGAGTTAAAAAAAAATGCGTGAGGTCCCCCCTCCTAAGTATAACCAGCCTCGGGCTCTTTTAGCCGGTCCTGGTTGTTTAAATACTGGGGAAAAAATTGAACAGGGGTTCCCCGTATTTAGACAACCAGCACCGGGCTCTTAGACCGGTCCTGGTTCCAAAAATACGGGGGACAAAAGATGTAGGGGTCCCCCGTATTTTTAAAACCAGCATCGGGCTCCACTAGCCAGAGAGACAATGCCACAGCCGGGGGACACTTTTATGTAGGTCCCTGCGGCCGTGGATTTACCCCCCCCAACTAGTCACCTCTGGCCGGGGTACCCTGGAGGAGTGGGGACCCCTTAAATTAAGGGGTCCCCCCCTCCAGGCACCCAAGGGCCAGGGGTGAAGCCCGAGGCTGTCCCCAACACCCCTGGGCGGTGGGTGCTGGGCTGATAGCCATGTGTGTAAAAAAAGAATATTGTTTTTTGTTGTGGAACTACAAGGCCCAGCAAGCCTCCCCCGCTTGCTGGTACTTGGAGAACCTCAAGTACCAGCAGGCGGGGAAATAACGGGCTCGCTGGTACCTGTAGTTCTACAACAACAAAAATACCCAAATAAAAATACAAACACACACACCGTGACAGTAAAATTTTATTAAAACACACTTACACACTCACACATACTTACCTACATCCCACGCTGGTCACGTCCACTTGTCCAGTAGAATCCAATAGGGGTACCTGTAAAAATGAGAGAGAGATTACTTACCTACGTCCCACGCCGATCACGTCCACTTGTCCAGTAGAATCCAAAGGGGTAGAGGCACCTGTAAAAATGAACATTATACTGACATATCCATACCTCCCAACATGACCCTCTCCAGGAGGGACACAATGCTCTGCTTCTGGACCTTTCTCTTAATTTATGATTGCTATCACCTGTGCTGAACAGGTCTATGGATTACAAAGGTGTTTCAGCACAGGTGATGGGAATCATAAATTAATAGGGAACTCCAGGAGCAGATAGATAGGGTCACGTTGGGAGGTATGCATATCCAGAGAGAGAGAGACGCAAACTGACCTGCTGCTGGAGCCGGCGGAGGAGGACAGCCGCACTTACTGCACGGCCACCGCTGCTGCCTGAGTATCAGGTGATCGGGAGCCGGGAGGACGGGGGAGAGTTGCACGCTCCGCAGGACCGCCGCTGGTGGTAAGGTGAGCGGGAGCAGGAGGACGGGGGGATGGGGGGAGCCGCACACACTGAAGGCCCACCGCTACTCCCGGCTATCATCAACGCTGGGACCCGCCGCCTCCAGCGCCGCATGTGGGTGATTGGACAAGCGGATCCATCCCTGGATCCGCTGCCCAATCACAGGTGCCTCGCTGACATGGGGGTGGTGTCCCTGTCAGCGAGGCAGTGCTAGGCTCTGCCCCCCGCACTGTCCCCGTTCCCATTATTCACGGGAGGCACTGCTATCAGTGCCTCCCAAACTGCTTTAAAGCTAGAAAATTATTAGAATTCAATAAAGAAGATACTTATGACACAGAATATGTGTCATAAGTATCTTCTTTTTATTATTTTAATAATTAATCACAGGTGAGGCACTGCCTCCCCTGCCTCCCCTAACTGCACGTCCCTGCTCCACACACACAAATACACATACACAGCCTGTTTCCCCCAGCCCCCCCTCCACACACACACACACAAATACACACACCCAGCCTGTCCCTCCCAACACACATACCGTGTTCCCTACAGCCCTCCCACTCTCCCCCTTTTACCCCAGACAGACAGTCATTGAACCTTCGGGACACATGGGGGCGTGGCCTAATCACGGACCCGTGATCACGCCCCCTTTGATGGAAAAAAACAACAACCTACCATTAACTTAAGCAAGCACCTCTAGCTGGCTCGGCAGACTGGCAGAGGGCTCGCCTCACAGCAGGGACCGTACAAGCGGTTAAGTCACCCTGCATCCCGACAGGCAAGCCAACCACTAGCTGCTGCCGTTCTGCATGGTGGTGGAGAGCAGGGCCCACTGGAGATGCGCTTGTGGCATGTCTCACAGTGTGACATCACGGCTCAGGGGAGGAGAGAAATCTAGTTTTGTCGCAGGAAGGGTTTCTTCTGACTTAGACTGTCCGGTGCTACTGGCTTTAACAGGAAAAACATTGTTTTCCTGTTTTCAGCAGCAGGCGATCGTGAGGGGCCTATTTTGATGGGGGGGCCTGGAGCTGCAGCTCCATCCGCCCCATTGTTAATCCGGCCCTGCTTGTACTTCTCAACAACTTTGGGGGTCATTCCGAGTTGATCACTAACTGCCGTTGTTCGCAGCGCATCTATCAGGCTAAAAATCTGCGTTTCTGCGCATGCGTATGCACCGCAATGAGCACGCGCGACATATGGGTACAAAGTCCTTTGTGCTTTTGCACAGGTTCTAGCGAAGCTTTCAGTCGCACGGCACAACGCAGGAAGATTGACAGGAAAGGGGCGTTTTTGGGTGTCAACTGACCGTTTTCTGGGGGTGTTTTGAAAAACGCAGGCGTGGCTGGATGAACGCTGGGCGGGTGTGTGACGTCAAAAGCCATCCGACCAACGTTAGAATCAACGCACACGAAAAGTAAGTCCAGGGCTGGTCTTGTTTTGCACAAAATGTTTTTGCAGGCGCTCTGCTGCACAGGTGTTTGCACTTCTGCAAAGCGAAAATACACTCCCCGGTGGGCGACGACAATGCGTTTGCACGGCTGCTAAAAACTGCTAGCAAGCGAACAACTCGGAATGACCACCTTTGTCCCTGACTTGTTTGGAGAGCTTGGTCTTCGTGGTGTGATGGCTCTTGCTTAGTGGTGTTGCAGCCTCTGGGGCCTTTCAGAAAAGGTGTGTTTATACTGACAGATCATGTGACACTTAGGGGTATATTTAGTAAGCTCCCGATTTTGACCGAGATGCTGTTTTTTCTTCAAAGTGTCATGTCGGGAATTTGCTAAGCAAAAATCTCGGCAGTGATGAGGGCATTTGTAATATTTTGGAAGTCCTAGGAAAAAATCACGAATCAATACACCATCGGTCAAATACGCCTGCAATTTGGTAGAAATCGGTAATTTACTAAAAAGTGCAAATCACAAACACTGCCGACAATGGGGGTCATTCCGAGTTGTTCGCTCGCAAGCTGCTTTTAGCAGCTTTGCACACGCTAAGCCGCCGCCTACTGGGAGTGAATCTTAGCTTCTTAAAATTGCGAACGAAAGATTCGCAATATTGCGATAAGACATCTCTGTGCAGCTTCTGAGTAACTCGAGACTTACTCGCCATCTGCGATCAGTTCAGTGCTTGTCGTTCCTGGTTTGACGTCACAAACACACCCAGCGTTCGCCCAGACACTCCTCCGTTTCTCCAGCCACTCCCGCGTTTTTCCCAGAAACTGTAGCGTTTTTTCACACACTCCCATAAAACGGCCAGTTTCCACCCAGAAACACCCACTTCCTGTCAATCACATTACGATCACCAGAACGAAGAAAAAACCGTGAGTAAAATTCCTAACTGCATAGCAAATTTACTTGGCGCAGTCGCAATGCGGACATTGCGCATGCGCACTAAGCGGAAAATCGCTGCGATGCGAAGAAATTTACCGAGCGAACAACTCGGAATGACCCCCATTAGCCAAACACTGCCGTGCAGAAATACAAATCGTGAAAAAGTGCTAAAAAAAAACAGACCTGCTTTTTTATCCCGTGTTTGGATAGGCATGCATGGATCCATGAGATCCGTGCATGTTTATCAGTGGGAAGGGGATGGGAAAGTGTTATTTTTTTGAAAAAAAATGCGTGGGGTCCCCCCTCCTAAGCAAAACCAGCCTCGGGCTCTTTGAGCCGGCCCTGGTTGAAAAAATATGGGGGAAAAAATGATAGAGGTTCCCCCATATTTAAACTACCAGCACCGGGCTCTGCGCCTGGTCCTTGGGTGGCTGGAGGGGCGGGGACCCCTTGATTGAAGGGGTCCCCACTTTTCCAGGGTACCCCGGCCAGGGGTGACTAGTTGGTTATGTAATGCCAGGGCCGCCGGGACCTATATAAAAGTGTCCCCCGGCTGTGGCATTATGTATCTGGCTAGTGGAGCCCGGTGCTGGTTGTCCCCCGTATTTTTGGAACCAGGACCAGGCGCAGAGCCCGGTGCTGGTTGTTTAAATATGGGGGAACCTCTATCATTTTCCCCCCCATATTTTTTCAACCAGGACCGGCTCAAAGAGCCCGAGGCTGGTTTGGCTTAGGAGGGGGGACCCCACGCAATTTTTTATTTGATTTTAACACTGTTTTTTTTTTTAACAAGGTGCACAATGAAGCCCAGCACGGATCTCTCAGATCCGGCCGAGATTCATTGTATTAAAGTCGGCAGTGTTTTACAAGTCACTCACGTAAAACACTGCCTAAAAAAACGAATGACATCGACATCGGAAAAACCGAAAATGCAGAATACGGCAGCTTAGTAAATTAGTCGTACTAAATTCAAAAAGTTGCATATTTACACTTTCGATGTCATTCGTGATTGAACTTTGACCTCAAACGGGAAAATACGATTTTTAGTAAATATACCCCTTAGATTGCACACAGGTGGACTTCATTTCACTAATTATGTGACTTCTGAAGGTAACTGGTTGCACCAGAACTTTTGAAGTGCTTCATAGCAAAGGGGATGAATACAAATGCACATGCCAATTTTCAAATTTTTATTTATAAAAATTATTTTTGATATAAATTTCTCTTACGTCCTAGAGGATGCTGGGGACTCCAAAAGGACCATGGGGTATAGACGGGATCCGCATGAGCTTGGGCACACTGAAAAGACTTTAACTGGGTGTGAACTGGCTCCTCCCTCTATGCCCCTCCTCCAGACCTCAGTTAGACTTTGTGCCCAGGACTGACTGGACACTCACTAGGGGAGCTCTCCTGAGTTTCTCTAGAAAAGACTTTTGTTAGGTTTTTTATTTTCAGGGAGACCTGCTGGCTACAGGCGCCCTGCATCGAGGGACTGAGGGGAGAGAAGTCAGACCTACTTCTACTTAGTTAAGGGCTCTGCTTCTTAGGCTACTGGACACCATTAGCTCCAGAGGGTTCGATCACTTGGTGCGCCTAGCTGCTTGTTCCCGGAGCCGCGCTGTCACCCCCCTCACAGAAGCCAGAAGAAAGAAGCCGGGTGAGTATGCAGAAGACAGAAGACTTCAGTGACGGCAGAAGACTTCAGTAACGAGGTACAGCGCAGCGGTAGCGCTGCTCTCCATGCTCCCACACACTTCACCAACGGCACTCACTTGAAAAGTGAAAAATATCACTGTGATAAAGCACCAGCCAATCGGCTCCTAACTGTCATTTTTCAAACACAGCCCGTGACATGGCAGTTAGGAGCCGATTGGCTGGTGCTTTATCACAGTGATATTTATCACTTTTCAGGCTTAGTACATCTCCCCCAGGGTGCAGTGCGCTGGGGGGGGGAGCGCCCTGGGCAGCATGTTACTGGGTCTGGGAAGCTGGCAGAAGGCTTTTCGGTGCCTCTGCGCTGTTTTTCGTACCCCCGCCAGCATTTTCATTTTAAAATTTTAGCGGGCTGAAGCTGCACAGCTCACCAGCGCCATTTTCTCTCATCCACGCTGCTGCATGAGACGCTGGCCCGGGACCTCCAAGCTCCACTACAAGTAACAGGGAGCTAATCGGGGGGGGGGGGGGGGGGGGGTGCACAGTTATTGGTGCATAATTATTGTTATTTCTAGCAGCGCTTCTCAACATATATTGTTTGGTGGGATATATTGGCGCTGGGGTGTGAGCTGGCATACTCCCTCTGTGTTTCTCTATCGAGGCTTCCTTGTGGGTCTGTCCCCTAGCTGAGGCAGTGTGTGTGTGTCGGTGTGTCGATACTCCGTGTCGGCATGTCCGAGGCTGAGTGCTATTCACCAGAGGAGGTTGCTGGGGGAGCAGATGCGGGTCTGGAGTTGGCTCTGTCGGCGCAGATTTACTTACAATGTTAAGTACGCTTAATACAAATGTGGCCTCTTTGTCTAAAAGGTTAGATAAATCGGAGTCTCAGACACAGGTGTGGAGAAAATCCATGGAGGATGCTTTGTCTCAGGTGCAGACCCCATCAGGGTCGCAAAAACGTCCGTTTACCCAGTTGGTAGATACGGATACCGACACGGATTCTGATTCCGATGTCGACTTCACTGAGGCTGCTTTACACCCAGGGTTAGTTAAGAGTATTCAGTACATGATTGTGGCTATAAAAGATGTTTTACATATTTCTGACGAACCTGCGGTGTAGGAAACAAGGATTTGTTTGTTCAAAGGGAAAAAACCTGAGGTGAAGTTTACCCCCTCTCATGAAATGAATACTCTTTGTGATAAGGCTTGGGAGTCGCCGGACAAGAGGTGGCAGATTCCCATGAGAATTTACATGGCGTATCCTTTCCCCTCTGATGACAGGGAAAAATAGGAGTCGTCTCCAAATGTCGACAAGGCTCTATCCCGGTTGTCTAAGAAGGTGGCGCTTCCGTCCCCTGACACGGCAGCTCTCAAGGATCCGGCGGATCGCAAGCTGGAGACGTCTCTGAAGTCCATTTTCGCTAATACGGGTGCATTGCAAAGACCTGCTGTGGCGTCGGTATGGGTGAGTAGTGCTATTGCTAAATGGGCTGAGAATTTAGCTTCTGATATGGATACCCTTGATAAAGATAATGTTCTTTTGACTCTTGGTTATATCAAGGACGCTGCAGATTACCTCAAGGATGCGGCGAGGGATGTTGGTCTCTTGGGATCAAGAGCCAATGCCATGGCGATCTCGGCCAGGAGGGCGCTGTGGATCCGTCAATGGAATGCTGATGCCGACTCCAAGAGAGCTATGGAAGCTCTCCCCTTCAAAGGTAATGTCTTGTTTGATGACGGCTTGGCTGACCTGGTGTCTACCGCTACTGCGGGTAAGTCGTCTTTTCTTCCTTATATTCCCACACAACAGAAAAAGGCACCACATCAGCAGATGCAGTCCTTTCGTCCAAATAAATACAAGCGTGGAAAAGGTTCGTCCTTCCTCGCTTCAAAGGGGAGAGGAAGGGGAAGAAAGTCGCCTGCAGTGTCAGGCGCCCAGGACCAAAAGTCCTCCCCTGCCTCTACCAAGTCCTCCGCATGACGCTGGGTCTTCCCTGGGGGAGTCCGGACCGGTGGGGGGCCGTCTGCGGATCTTCAGACAGGTCTGGGTTCAATCAGGCCTGGATCCTTGGGTCCTAGATATAGTATCTCAGGGATACAAGCTGGAGTTTGAGGAGGTGCCCCCTCACCGTTTTTTCATTTCGGCCTTACCAATGTCTCTTCCGGACAGGGAGGTGGTGAAGGCAGCAATACAAAAGCTGTGTCAACAGAGGGTCATTGTTCCCATCCCCCCGTCCCAACGGGGGGAGGGGTTCTACTCGAGCCTCTTTGTGGTACCGAAACCGGACGGTTCGGTCAGACCGATTCTGAACCTAAAATCCCTCAATCCATACTTGAAAGTTTTCAAGTTCAAGATGGAATCTCTTCGAGCTGTGATTTCCAGCCTAGAAGGGGGGGATTTTATGGGGTCAGTCGACATAAAGGATGCCTACTTACACGTCCCGATATATCCTCCGCATCAAGCTTTCCTCAGGTTTGCGATACAGGATTCTCATTACGAATTTCAGACGTTGCCGTTTGGGATTTCCACGGCCCCGAGGATTTTCACCAAAGTCATGGCAGAAATGATGGTTCTCCTTCGCAAGCAAGGGGTTACAATTATCCCGTACTTGGACGATCTCCTGATAAAGGCGAGGTCCAAGGAATGGTTGCTGAGAAATGTGAATTTGTCTCTGTCGGTTCTGCGACAACACGGTTGGCTGCTAAATTTGCCAAAGTCTCAGTTGATTCCGACCACTCGGCTGCCCTTTCTGGGCATGATTCTGGACACGGGCTTATGGAAGGTGTTTCTTCCGTAAGACAAAGCTCTGGAACTGCAGACGATGGTCAGGGAGCTTCTGAGGCCGAAAAGTGTGTCGATTCATCAATGTACTCGGGTTCTGGGGAAAATGGTTGCGGCGTACGAAGCCATTCCGTTTGGCAGGTTTCATACCCGGGTGTTTCAGTGGGATCTGCTGAGCAAATAGTCCGGGTCTCATCTGCACATGCACCGGAAGATAAGTCTATCTCCCAGGGCCAGGATTTCTCTCCTGTGGTGGCTACAAAGTTCTCACCTCCTAGGAGGGCGCCGATTCGGTATCCTGGATTGGGTCCTGTTGACAACAGATGCAAGTCTCCGAGGCTGGGGCGCAGTCACCCAAGGAAGAGATTTCCAGGGGAAATGGTCGCTCCAGGAATCTTGTCTCCACATAAATGTTCTTGAGTTTAGAGCCATTTACAACGTCCTGCTACAAGCAAGAAGCCTTCTTCAGGGTCGGCCTGTCCTGATACAGTCGGACAACATAACAGCGGTGGCGCATATAAACCGTCAAAGCGGAACAAGGAGCAGGGCGGCTATGGCGGAGGCCACAAGAATCCTTCGCTGGGCGGTACAGCACGTGAGCGCTCTGTCGGCAGTCTTCCTTCCAGGAGTGGACAACTGGGAAGCAGACTTCCTCAGCAGACACGATCTCCATCCGGGAGAGTGGGCTCTTCACCAAGAGGTATTTGCAGAAGTGACGAAGCGGGAATTCTGCTGATCGACATGATGGCGTCTCGCCTCAACAAGAAGCTTCTGAGGTATTGTTCCAGGTCAAGGGACCCCCGAGCCAGTGCAGTGTACGCCCTGGTAACTCCGTGGGTGTTTCAGTCGGTGTATGTGTTCCCTCCGCTTCCTCTCATTCCAAAGGTGCTGGGAATCATTCGACGAGCAAGGGTTCAAGCGATTCTTGTCGTTCCAGATTGGCCAAGAAGGACCTGGTATCCAGATCTACAGGAATTACTTGTGGAAGATCCTTGGCCGCTCCCTCTAAGAGAGGACCTGTTATTGCAGGCACCATGCGTGTTTCCAGACTTACCGCAGCTGCGTTTGACAGCATGGAAGCTGAGCGCCAAATATTAGCTCGAAAAGGTATTTCCGGGGAGGTCATTCCCACTCTCCTTAAGGCGAGGAAGGAGGTTACGGCAAAACATTATCACCGTATTTGGAGGAAGTATGTTTCGTGGTGTGAGACTAAAGCTGCTCCTGCAGAAGAATTTCACTTCGGTTGCTCCATTTTTTGCAGGCAGGCGTCGATGTAGGCCTGAAATTGGGTTCCATCAAAGTGCAGATTTTGGCTTTATCTATCTTCTTTCAGAAGGAATTGGCTGTTCTCCCAGAGGTTCAGACTTTTGTGAAGGGAGTGATGCATATCCATCCTCCGTTTGTGCCCCCGGTGGCACCATGGGATCTTGAAGTGGTCTTACAGTTTCTTATGTCTTCCTGGTTTGAACCTTTGCGTAAGGTTGAGTTAAAGTTTCTCACTTGGAAGGTGGTCATGCTGTTGGCTCTGGCATCTGCCAGGCGAGTATCAGAGTTGGCGGCCTTATCTCACAAGAGTCTGTACTTGATTTTCCATTCGGATAGAGCGGAATTGAGGACTCGTCAACAATTTCTGCCGAATGTGGTTTCTTCGTTTCACATTAACCAACCTATTGTGGTACCTGTGGCTATGGATGCTGTGGCAGTTCCAAAGTCTCTTGATGTTGTGAGAACTTTGAAGATCTACGTCGCCAGAACGGCGGTGGCCAGGAAAACAGAGGAGCTGTTTGTCCTGTATGCTTCCAACAAGATTGGTCATCCTGCTTCTAAGCAGACTATTGCACGCTGGATTTGTAGTACGATTCAGCAAGCTCATTCTTCGGCTGGGCTACCAGTGCCGAAATCAGTGAAGGCCCATTCTACCAGGAAGGTGGGCTCATCTTGGGCGGCTGCCCGAGGAGTCTCGGCACTTCAGCTTTGCCGAGCAGCTACGTGGTCGGGTTCAAACACCTTTTGCTAAGTTTTACAAGTTTGATACCCTAGCTGAGGAGGACCTCATGTTTGCTCAATCGGTGCTGCAGAGTTGTCCGCACTCTCCCGCCCGTGTTGGAGCTTTGGTATAGACCCAATGGTCCTTTTGAAGTCCCCAGCATCCTCTAGGACGTAAGAGAAAATAGGATTTTAGTACCTACCAGTAAATCCTTTTCTCCTAGTCCGTAGAGGATGCTGGGCGCCCATCCCAGTGCGGACGGTTACATGCAGTGTTTTCTTGCTGGTTGCATTAGTTTACACACGGGTTGTGTATTTGTTGTTTTCAGCTTGTTGCTGTAGTTACTTCATACTGTTATCTGGTTTACTGTTACTCCAGTTGTACAGTGTGTTGTGGTGTGGGCTGGTATGTTTCTAGCCCTTAGTTTAAACATAAATCCTTTCCTCTAAATGTCCGTCTCTCCTGGGCACAGTTCCTATAACTGAGGTCTGGAGGAGGGGCATAGAGGGCGGAGCCAGTTCACACCCAGTTAAAGTCTTTTCAGTGCGTCCAAGCTCCTGCGGATCCCGTCTATACCCCATGGTCCTTTTGGAGTTCCCAGCATCCTCTACGGACTAGGAGAAAAGGATTTACCGGTAGGTACTAAAATCCTATTTTTTCTCATTTCACTTCACCAACTAAAGGGCCCTACACATTCGGCGATGTTCCGCCATGGTGCTCGACGGGGGGGGGAGTGAAGTTTCTTCACTCCCCCTGTCACCCGGCTCCATAGCATTGCACGCTAATATGGACGAGATTGTCCATATTGGCCTGCATGCATAAGCTATGGGGCACCAACGATGAATGAGCGCGGGGCCGCGCATCGTTCATCGTTGGTGCCTACACACTGAACGATATGATACGAGAACGTTCATATCGTTCAGTGTTATCTTCCAGTGTGTAGGGCCCATTAGACTATTTTGTGCAAATCCATCACATAAAATTCAGATTTAAAAAATAATAATATATATATATATATATATATATATATATATATACATACATACAGTGCCTTGCTAAATTATTCATCCCCCTACCTATTTTGTTACATTGCAACCTGTAATTTAATTATTTTTTTTATACAGTGTATATACTGTATATATTCTGCAGCAGGTTACATTGGTTTCCACAGGGAAACATCGGGGTGTGGAGTGGATCTTTATCCAGAGGCACCAACAGGCTAAAGCTTTAGGCTGTCCAAGGATGCATCGGGGCCTCCTCTATAACCACGCCTCCAGGCACGGTGAGCACAGTTTCGAGTTGGTGCCTACAGCAGCAGGTCAATTAACAGGGGGGATGCACTGGACAGCCCTGGAAAGCTTTCTAAGAAGACTTCAAGGGCCACAGCGCTATGTCAGTGTGACATTCAGCGCTGCAGCTCAGTCACCTCCCATGTGGCGTCGCATACTCCCGTGGCCTGTTCCCGGATACGCTTTGGCTTTAGGCACACAGTCGCAGATGCTCTCCTGGTTCGTGTGGCTGCTACAGGTAGGAGGTAGAGGGTCCCCCAGGCAGGACCCACCATTAAATCGCATTCCACGGCGAGTCACGGCACTGGCGTGGACACTGTCACCGAGCAAGGACCCCACTAGACCATCGGGGCGTTTTGAGTACAGGTCGGGTGTATTAACACCCCATTTAATAAGGCTCACAGTACCCGGGGTGTAAGTCCAGCATAGGGGAATCGGCACTTGACCTGTAGCCCCTCCCCCGGCCCAGGGCGCCATCTACTGCAGATTTCCCACCCTGGAGCTGCCTCACACTCTCCCTCACTCCCTGACTGAGACGCTGGGCGCCATCTTCTAAGCATAGCTGCGGCTGGTCACAGTGACTGCAGGGCAAGATCTCCCTTGTAAAGCCGCCTGTACATCAGCGCTGTGACTTTACAAACACTTGAGTATTCTACATGTCTTTATACAGACAGCGTTAGTTAAGAAAGAGTGTACCTATTACAGGATATATTGTACGAGTATTCTGATATATACCTCTGGTCTAGGACTGTGCTGTGTTTTATATATATATATATATATATATATATATCTGTACATATACTAGTCCAGTGCAGTTTTATTGTCATAATAATTAATAATTATCTGCATTGCCATGTGACTGTGTGTGCCTGTATCTGCTGTGTGGTTTCACTTTCAGTGTTTCCCAGATATATCTATCACTATATTCTGTACCCTAAGGGACTAGGTGTGTTTGGGTCATATATATATATATATATATATATAGTGCGTCACAGTATTCACCAATTACATGTATTCTCCTGTGTACTCAGTCACATGATACCAGATTTATTCGCAAGTGTTGTGTACTGTGTCTACAGTCACATGCTAACGGATTTATTTGCAGGTATTGTACTTTGTCTGGCTTTATCGTACTAAATCGCTCTGTTGTTGCATTTGTGTACAATGTCTAAGAAGAAGGGTGGTAAGTCTGGATGCTCCTGCATTATGCAGAGCATGCGCCAAAGATTTAACAGAGGGGTAAGTTTTGTATGATGGTCTTTGTACTCTGTGTCATACATCTTCCAGTCAGTCCACAGCTCCTGTAACCAATCAGGAGCCACCCTGGGCTGCGTTCACAAACCTACTGGGTACTTTGGTGGAACGCCTTACGCCCCCTATGGGACCACCGGTGCCATTGCAGCCACAAATTGTCCCTATGGTTAATCCACCTTGGGCGGAAAATTTGTCTAACCAGTTGCAGCAATTAAATCAATCCTTGGTCAGACAAAAATCTACTCCAGGTCACTCCCGTGTCTCTGGCTCATGTAAGCGGACTGCTTCCTCCTCACAATCCACGAACCTCTCAGATTTCATCTGAGGAGGAGGGGTAGCATACTGTCCTGTCAGACACTGAATCAGGTGTTTCTGATGAGGATTCTGCATTGCAAATTGATGTTCCAGCCCTAGTGGTTGCTATTAAGCAAATCCTACAAATCACTGATGATGAGGAATCCACTACTGTTGCTAAGAAAACTGATATGTTTAAATGGCAGAAGGTGGTTAAAAATATATTACCCCATTCTGATCATTTGGTGGACATCAGGCAGGAGACCTGGTCTAATCCAGGGAAGAAATTCTCTTTGTCTAAACGGGCCTTGGCTCACTCTCTTCTCGCTGCAGAGTTATGTAACAAGTGGGAAAATTCACCGCCGGTGGATTCTCATGTCACCCGCCTAGTGGTGTCATCCACTCTGCCTGTCACCTCTGTCACTTCACTGAAGGAACTGACAGATAAGCGTGTGGAGGGATCCCTGAAAATCTATTTATTCCCTTACAGGTGCTGTACATAGACCCACTATTGCAGCCTCTTGGGCTGCAGAATGCATTGAAGCTTGGATTCAGGCATTAGAGGAAGAGCTGCCCGAGGATATATCTGACAATGCTAGACAATACCTGTCTCACATTACCACTGCCGCCTATTACATTCAGGAGGCGTCCTCTGAGGCAGGTGTGTTGACAGCCAAGGCGTCAACTATGTCTGTCCTGGCTCACCGTATTCTGTGGTTGAGGTCATGGATGGTGGACCTAGACTCTAAAAAGACCTTGGAGGTACTCCCCTTTAAGGGGGACATTTTGTTTGAAGAAGACCTAAATAAAATTGTGTCTTAATTGGCGGCTGATAAGACTGCCTTTCCGCCAAATACTAATCCTTCTGTACAGAAGGCTAAAGGTACCACTTTCGGCCTCAAGGGAAAGCAAAAGGTCAGGCATACCCGAGACAATCTCGTGCCCCCAAAACCGCTAAGCCCAAGGCAAAGCAGTCCCGTGCGGCCCGTCAGCCTGCTTCTAAACAAGACAAGCCTGCTGCATGACGGGGCGGGCCTCCCCCTGGGGGACCCCAGGGTGGGAGGCCAACTTCTGCAGTTCACCCAGGTCTGCTTAAAGACCACTTCAGACGCATGGGTGTGGGAAGTTGTCTCTCACGGGTACACAGTCTCCTTCAAAAGACGTTCCCCTCGCCCAGTTTTGCACCACGGTTATCCCTTCGGATCCGTTAAAGGGGGTAAGTCAGATCTGATCGTAGCAGCAAATTTGTGAGCAGTTGGGCAAAACCATGTGCACTGCAGGGTGGGCAGATATAACATGTGCAGAGAGAGTTAGATTTGGGTGTAGTGTGTTGAAACTGAAATCTAAATTGCAGTGTAAAAATAAAGCAGCCAGTATTTACTCTACACAGAAACAAAATAACTCACCCAAATCTAACTCTCTCTGCAAATGTTATATCTGCCCCCCCTACAGTGCACATGGTTTTGCCCAACTGCTAACAAATTTGCTGCTACGAAAGGGTCTGAATTACCCCCAAAGTCACAAGCTCTGCAAAAGGTTGTGAGTTCTCTGCTGAATACAGGAGTGGTAGTGCCGGTATCTCTGTCTCAGAGAGGCAGAGGTTACTACTCAACCCTGTTTCTAGTTCCGAAACCCAATGGGTCTTTCCGGCCTATACTCAACCTCAAATCACTGAACAAGTTTGTGAGAGTGTCCAAGTTCCATATGGAAACACTGCGCTCGATTTTACTGGCTATGGAACCTGGAGACTATATGGTATCCCTGGATATACAGGATGCATACCCGCATATACCTATTGCCATGTCGCATTAGCAGTATCTGTGGTTTGATATTGGCAACCTCCACTATCAGTTCCAGGCTCTGCCATTTGGACTGGTTACGGCTCCTCGGATCTTCAGGTCATAGCCGTAATGAAGGCCCATCTCCGTCGCCAGGGAGTCAGGATCCTGCCGTATCTGGACGACTTGCTGATTCTTGCAAACTCCCATGATGTCCTTCTCAGTCATCTGCAACTGATGGTAAACTTCCTACAAGCCCATCGGTGGCTCATCAGTTGGAAAAAATCTTCCCTGGTCCCAGCTCAGAGCATGGTGCACCTGGTGACACTCCTGAACACACACAGTCAGCAACTGTTTCTGTCTCCAGAAAAAGTCCTGGGACTTCAAGACAGGATAAGATGCTTCCTGACGCTCAATTTCATTCTCGCCCTCTGCAGAGGATAATCCTTTCCAAGTGGGATGGACTACCTGATCTCACATGATCACTTTGACTTTGGAGGTTCGTCTGTCGCTGACCTGGTGGCTACAGGACCAGCAATTGAGTAGGGGCCGTCCCTTCTGGATCCCCGACTGGGTCCTGCCGACAACAGACACCAGTCTGAAGGGATGGAGTGCGGTGTTGGGGCAACACTCTTTTCAGGGTCACTGGACCAAAGAGGAATCACTGCTCCCAATAAAAATTCTGGAGTTGTGGGTGGTGTTCAGTGCATTGACTCTCACCCTGCCTCTAGTACAGAACAGGCCGGTTCAAGTACGGTCAGACAACCCCACCACAGTGGCATACATAAACCATCAAGGCGGCACTCGAAGCCACATGGCTATGATGGAAGTGGCAAAAATCCTTTGTTGGGTGGAACGCCATCTGCCAGCAATATTGTCAGTGTTCATTCCGGGCGTCCTAAACTGGAAAGCGGACTTCCTCAGTCACCAGGACGTGCATGCCAAAGAGTGAAGTCTTCATCCAGAAGGCTTTCAACTCCTAGTGGACAAGTGGGGCCTACCAGATGTAGACCTGATGGTGTCTCGACACAATCACAAGGTTCCGGTCTTCAAGGACCAGGGATCCTCAAGCAGTGTTCGTTGATGCACTAGCAATTCCATGGAACTTTCGGCTGCCCTACGTGTTTCCTCCAGTGTCACTCCTGCCCAGGATCCTACGGAAGTTCAAACAAGAAGGAGAATTTCTACTTCTAGTTGCTCCAGCGTGGCCCAGACGGCATTGGTTCTCAGACCTGCAGGGTCTATTGACAGAGCGTCCTCTTCTACTTCCTCAACGCCCAGACCTACTCGTACAGGTCCCTTGTCTTTATCCGAACCTGGCCAGACTGGTTTTGACGGCATGGCTCTTGAAGCATCACTCGTGAGGGACAAAGGATTCTCTGAGGCGGTCATCCAATCTATGTTGAAAGCCCGCAAACCGGCATCTGCCTGGATTTATTACAGGGTCTGTAATTCTTACTTCAACTGGTGTGCTGATAAAAATTATGATGCATACAGATTCAGAACTTCCAGAATCCTTTGTCTGGCCTTCCTAAAGGTTCACATATCTGCCTTGTCGGTTTGGTTTCAGAGATAAATTGCGTCTATACCTAACGTTCATACATTCATATATCATGGTAGATGCTCAATCAGCTTAATGATATCATTCAGGTGCTCGAAAGGGAGGGGTATTTCTAAGCAAGAAAAAAAAGAGAGACATTGTTTCTCCTAGCATTCTGAATGATAACAGTACCAGATATAAATCCCACATAATATTAGAATTCAGAGATCTTAGTTACACATATTTGCGCAAATGTGTGAATAAGCCCCAAAGCCGCATCAAGGCATCTCTGTATATTTGGGGTCCCTAGCGCTATATCTAGGTACAGGGTGTGGCACCCTAAAATGCCAGCATAAGCCAGAAAGCCCAGGGCAGCATACCAGTGAAAAACTATAGTGTTAATAAATTAGTATTTAGGAAGCCGAAGCTATAGAGAAGGCGATGAAATGAAATGTAATTAAAATAGAGAAATAGTGTTAAAAAATTAATAAGTGAAAAGTATTAATAGAATGTAAAGGTATGCCACACTAAAGCCATCCAGCTCAGCCAGTCCAGAGGCACCACACCCCACACCTCCATTACCCCAATCTGGGTCTAATATTAACCAGCAAGGAGCCACATGATAATGGCTCCTTACTACAATATGTCTAAGCTAAGAGCTACCTACCTTGGAGCAACCCCATAATACCTTGGAGCAACCCCATTCACTCAGGGTGTCTTACGGATTCAGCCTTTCTATGTCCCTCCTGTGGCTCCATGAGATCTGTCTGTTGCCCTGAATGCCCTGCAAGAGTCTCCATTTGAACCTCTTGAGTCAGTGGACCTTAAGTGGCTCACAGCCAAGGTCTTGTTTTCACTGGCTATTGCCTCTGCTAGAAGGGTGTTGGACTTAGGCGCATTGTCCTGTCGTCCACTCGTTCTGATATTTCATTGTGACCGGGCAGTACTTAGAACTCGCCCAGGTTATTTTCCTAAGGTGGTGTCATCTTTTCACCTTAACCAAGAAATTGTGGTTCCGGCCTTTGGGCCTAATCCAGACCTGATCGTAGATGTGATCAGTCACACAGACATGCTGGGGGACACCCAGCACAGGGCTAGTCCGCCTCGCATGTCAGGCCCGTCGCACAAGTACAAAAGCATCGTACAGCAGCAGTGCTTTTGTACTTAAAGAGTAGCTCGCCACCAGCGCAGCTCCTGCGCACTGGCGGGGAGCTACTCGTCGCTGTGGGCGTTGCAGCGGCTGCATGTTACGTTATGCACCACCGCGGCCCACCCACCACACGATCCAGGCACACCTACGTTGCCCGGACCGTGCCCCTAAAACGGCGGCCAAACGCTGCCAGCCCGGCCCCTCCCACCCAGCGAACGCCTCTGCCTGTCATTCAGGCAAAGGCAATCGCAGGGCTAAGACAGCTGTCGGCTGTCTGGCATGCGCCGGCACCCAGCACCGATCAGGTCTGAATTAGGCCCTTTATCTCTTCTGATTTGTCCTCCAAAGAGCGGTCTTTGGATGTAGTAGGGGCTCTCCGTATATATGTGGAGAGGACTGCCTCTATCAGTAGGTCAGATTACCTTTATGTCTTGTTTGGTTTCACAAACTTGGCTGGCCTGCGAATAAGCAAACCTTGGCCAGATGGATTAGAATGGTGATTGCACAAGCTTATGCGCGGGCTGGACTCCCAGCTCCTGCTGCTCTTAAAGCCCATTCTACTCGGTCTGTTTGACCTTCTTGGGCGGCCCACCGTGGTGCGTCTGCAGAACAATGTGCAAGGCAGCTATGTGGTCCTCAGTGAACACGTTTATTAGGTTCTATGCCTTAGATACTTCCGCCTCCCAGGATGCTTCCTTTGGACGCCGGGTTCTCATTCCCGCTAAGGCTCGTCCCCTCCCTTGAGGAACTGCTTTAGGACATCCCCGATGTTTCCCTGTGGAAACCAATGTACCCTGCTGCAGAAAAGGAGAGTTATGGTAGACTTACCATTGTTAACTCTCTTTCTGCTAGGTACATTGGGTTCTACAGGGCGCCCACCTAGCTTCTATGGGTTTTTTATGGCATTAGCTGTTGGTCCCTTCTCCTGTTGTGAGAATGTGGTTCTATGTGACTAACACCTACCTTCTCTTTTATGTGCTCCTGCATTGGACTGGTTAACGAAACTGAGCTCACTGTGCCTGGAGGCGGGGTTATAGAGGAGGTCCCGATGCATCCTGGGACAACCTGAAGCTTTAGCATGTTGGTGCCTCTGGATCAAGATCCACTCTACACCCCGATGTTTCCCTGTGGAACCCAATGTACCTCGCACAAAGAGAGTTAACAATGATAAGTCTACCATAGCTCTCTCTCTCTCTCTCTCTCTATATATATATATATATATATATCACAGTGGGTAGTGTGTCAGGACCCACAAGGGACTCACCACAGCCAGGGTGTTTCTGGAGTGACAGCCGTGGGACTGCGGGCGGCTGCTGCTACTATTTGTGATGGCCCCCTCAGACCAAGTCTGTCTCAGACTTGTGACAGATGCTGGAGGGACTCGAGAGGCTGTGGGCACATCTGCTGGGTTGGCTCAGAGCTGCTGCTCCTCCTCGGCTCGGCACTGGGCAGTGGCAGTGAACAGTGGCGTGCGGTGAGGTCAGTGGCTAGTGAGGCACTACAGCCATAATGTCCGCCGAATCCTGCCGATGACCCCTAGCCAATGCCCGCTACTGCCTCTGAGCCGATACCCGCTGCCACCGCCAATGGCTTACAAACTCGCCCACAATCAACTGACCCAGCCCTCCGCCACTAATTTCTATCTCAGTCCGATGCCGCCAATGCCCGCTGCCTGCCTGCTCATCATACTTGTGATATATTATAAATTTTTATAGAAAAAAATGAGTGTTTGGGACTGGGAAGGGCGAGGGAGGAGAACATGAATGCAATTTTGTTGTCCAGGGCTTCCATTAACTTAATGGAGAAGGGTCTGAATGGGTTAAAAAAAAATGCGTGAGGTCCCCCCTCCTAAGTATAACCAGCCTCGGGCTCTTTTAGCCGGTCCTGGTTGTTTAAATACTGGGAAAAAAATTGGACAGGGGTTCCCTGTATTTAGACAACCAGCACCGGGCTCTTAGACCTAAAATACGGGGGACAAAAGATGTAGGGGTCCCCCGTATTTTTAAAACCAGCACCGGGCTCCACTAGCCAGAGAGATAATGCCACAGCCGGGGGACACTTTTATGTAGGTCCCTGCGGCCGTGGCATTACCCCCCCCAACTAGTCACCTCTGGCCGGGGTACCCTGGAGGAGTGGGGACCCCTTAAATCAAGGGGTCCCCCCCTCCAGGCACCCAAGGGCCAGGGGTGAAGCCCGAGGCTGTCCCCAACACCCCTGGGCGGTGGGTGCTGGGCTGATAGCCATGTGTGTAAAAAAAGAATATTGTTTTTTGTTGTGGAACTACAAGACCCAGCAAGCCTCCCCCGCTTGCTGGTACTTGGAGAACCTCAAGTACCAGCAGGCGGGGAAATAACGGGCTCGCTGGTACCTGTAGTTCTACAACAACAAAAAATACCCAAACAAAAACACAAACACACACACCGTGACAGTAAAATTTTATTAAAACACACTTACACACTCACACATACTTACCTACATCCCACGCCGGTCACGTCCAGTTGTCCAGTAGAATCCAATAGGAGTACCTGTAAAAATGAGAGAGAGATTACTTACCTACGTCCCAGGCCGATCACGTCCACTTGTCCAGTAGGATCCAAAGGGGTAGAGGCACCTGTAAAAATGAACATTATACTGACATATCCATACCTCCCAACATGACCCTCTCCAGGAGGGACACAATGCTCTGCTTCTGGACCTTTCTCTTAATTTATGATTGCCATCACCTGTGCTGAACAGGTCTGTGGATTACAAAGGTGTTTCAGCACAGGTGATGGGAATCATAAATTAATAGGGTACTCCAGGAGCAGAGCATTTTGTCCCTCCTAGATAGGGTCACGTTGGGAGGTATGCATATCCACAGGGGGGGGGGGGGGGGGGGGGGGGGGTTGGGGTGAGAGAAAGAGGAGAGAGAGAGACGCAAACTAACCTGCTGCTGCTGCTGGAGCCGGCGGAGGAGGACAGCCGCACTTACTGCACGGCCACCGCTGCTGCCTGAGTGTCAGGTGATCGGGAGCCGGGAGGACGGGGGAGAGCTGCACGCTCCGCAGGACCGCCGCTGCTGGTAAGGTGAGCGGGAGCCGAAGCGGGGGGGGGGGGGGGGAGCTGCACACACTGAAGGCCCACCGCTACTCCCAGCTATCATCAGCGCCGGGACCCGCCGCCTCCAGCGCCGCATGTGGGTGATTGGACAAGCGGATCCAGCCCTGGATCCGCTGTCCAATCACAGGTGCCTCGCTGACATGGGGGTGTTGTCCCTGTCAGCGAGGCACTTGGAACAGTGACGCTTTCCCTATGTTTTTTCATGGGCTTTTACAGCCCAGTGCTAGGCTCCGCCCCCCGCACTGTCCCCGTTCCCATTATTCACGGGAGGCACTGCTATCAGTGCCTCCCAAACTGCTTTAAAGCTAGAAAATTATTAGTATTCAATAAAGAAGATACTTATGACACAGAATATGTGTCATAAGTATCTTCTTTTTATTATTTTAATAATTAATCACAGGGGAGGCACTGCCTCCCCTGACTGCACGTCCCTGCCAGTGAAAGGAGACAGGGAAGGGGCTGGTGTACAGCGCAGTGTCATGAGCGGGACCAGACCAAGTGATAGAGTAAGGCGGGGGGCGGCGAGCAGAGTTTGGAGTGGCCTGCGGGTTAATTAGTTTAGTTAGTTGCAGTGTGAGCAGTATAAAAGTTAATAGATTTTGCGGACCCCTTCTTTGTGTCCCTGATCCACGGGGCCCTTCTGACCTTCGGGGCCCCATACAAGTGTCCCCTTTGTCCCCCTCTGTCGCCGGGACTGGTGTTATTCAATTAGAGCCCTTTTTTTCTTGCTCGTTACATTAATTGTTGACGGGCATTAACCTATAGAATCCGGGATAAGTTTACAGACTTATGTATTAACATGGTCGCAGCACCTGAAAACTATAATTTGGGGATTATTTTTCGAGTTTTCTCAGGCTCAATAAAAAATCCCAGTTAACTGCAGCATGCGGTCTGCCTTTGTGGCTAATTGAATTCTCCCCTAAAACTACCAAATTCATATCTTAAAAATACATCTAAAAATATATCTGTCTTTGAAGCACTTGTTGCACTTCCTCTAAATATGATAGGCATATATGGAATGATTCCAAAGCATTAGAAAGTCCCAATAAACATACTGTAGCGCTCATTCTAGCACCCTGTGTGTGTGTCACAATCCGTGCCGTTCCTCTTTCCTTCCTAGGGTGCCTGAGATACAGACCAGAGTGTGCTAGAAGCACCAAAGCAGAGATCAACACATCAGGCAAGAAAGAACTGCACAGGTTGTGAAAGGTGCCGGGTGCTAGAATGTACACCATACTGTAACAATAAAATACTGTATACACTGTTTTCAGTTGGAACATGTTATGTCTGAGAGAGAGAAGACAGAGGTGTCCAGCAATCACAGGACTGTTAATAACAGGAAGTTTATTCAGGATGGTAAATATCTAATTTTAAATCAGGGCATCATGAGAAAATGTATCAAGTGGTGATTACCTCTTTTTCTGCAGATTTGTAAAAAAAAAAAGAAGTTATCACTTTTTCTCCAAAACAAATTGAATGGGCATGAGTGGTGAAATCAGAGATTTCTTCAAAGGCGTCTTTGGTGTCTCTTAATTACGCCACAGGAAACTCAGGACGTCCACGCATGTGCAAAGGGCTACCTAGGAGCCGTTACATATTACATAAGCACTATATTGATGCAATATAGCCTGTCAGATCTCAGAAAAGTTGAGTTACTGTAACACCTGATCAATGCACAGAGAAAAGTGAGCTGTTAATATATCTCCTCATCAGTGCTTTGCCAAATTAGTTTGAATGAGTAGTAAATTGGGGACAGATAAAAATAGTTGAAAAGCTTAATATCTTTGGGGAAAATAAATAAATAAATAAATAAATATATATATATAGCCTGATGACAGTGCAGGGTATAAAGCACTGTAATGTTGCTGACCATATGCTGGAGTAAAGAGTTTTTTTGTCAAGTATCAGGAATGCCGCACCCTACGGAGGATGTACTGTATGTATGTAATGCAGTGTGGGGGCACCCGATCATGTAATACTGCTGGGGGGAGAGCCGGACTATTTCTCTATATATACTATATGTATATTCTGTATTAAGAATTAAATGATTAATGTTTAAATGATTGATATAGATGCTTCTATAGTAGGTAACTGTACAAACAGGCATGACATATTTTGCCCCTTGATCTGTCAGTATTATTGGTACAGTATTTATTTTGGGGGAGTAATTCACATGTAATAAAATTAGTTTGGACTCTATCCAGCATTACAGTATTGTGCACATGTATTTTAATGCATCAGTAACGTGTCTCCAGTATTGTTATCAAATGTCGGCAACTATAATTTCCACGTCTTGCAGAACTAGATGATCTCCTGAAGATTGCCTGCAATTTTCTGCTAATCACTACAGTGAATGAAATCCAGATTTACTGGTAAAAGCATTAGGGCAATCTACATAATGTGTAGATCAGTGACTGATGATGACTTCGATTGGTCTTCTTTATGGTGATTAGCCATAGTGTTATGTCAGTGTAATGCCATGATTTACATTATTGCAAAAATGGTACCGTATTTCCAGTGACCTTTTGCTGCTAAGCAGGTGGCTGCACACGCAGCACAGTCCCTATGGATACTGGTGCACTACAATTCCCACCAGCATCTGCTTGTTCAGAAAATGTTAGAAATGTTCATTTGTAAAGCTTGAATATATGGTCAACATTGCTACATATATGATGACTACAATTTCCCCGGGGACAAATGTTTAAAATCTGGGTCTGACGCTGGGACCAAACAGTTGGCAACCTTGGATTTGTTTATCTATTTACAATGTGGTTGAGAAACCATAAAATAATGTTTGTTTGTGCTCCACTGAAACATTATTTCATCATGATTACCTGTTTGTTATGGATATTTGTGATTTGTATCAATATACAGTTTAAGGTTACTTTCTCTGACGTCCTAGTGGATGCTGGGAACTCCGTAAGGACCATGGGGAATAGCGGCTCCGCAGGAGACTGGGCACAACTAAAGAAAGCTTTAGGACTACCTGGTGTGCACTGGCTCCTCCCTCTATGACCCTCCTCCAGACCTCAGTTAGAATTTTGTGCCCGGCCGAGCTGGATGCACACTAGGGGCTCTCCTGAGCTCTTAGAAAAGAAAGTTATATTTAGGTTTTTTATTTTCAGTGAGATCTGCTGGCAACAGACTCACTGCTACGAGGGACTTAGGGGAGAGAAGCGGACCTACCTGCTTGCAGCTAGCTTGGGCTTCTTAGGCTACTGGACACCATTAGCTCCAGAGGGATCGAACACAGGCCCAGCCTCGGTCGTCCGGTCCCGGAGCCGCGCCGCCGTCCCCCTTGCAAAGCCAGAAGCAAGAAGATGTTCCTGAAAATCGGCGGCAGAAGACTTCGGTCTTCATTAAGGTAGCGCACAGCACTGCAGCTGTGCGCCATTGCTCCCCATGCACACCACACACTCCGGTCACTGATGGGTGCAGGGCGCTGGGGGGGGGGGGCGCCCTGGGGCTGCAATAAGAGTACCTTACTGGCAAAACAACACATAATATAGTCATTAAGACTATATATGTGTAAAATCCCCTGCCATATATTCCATAAAAAAGCGGGAGAAGTCCGCCGGAAAAGGGGCGGGGCTATCTCCCTCAGCACACTGGCGCCATTTTCCCTCACAGCTCCGCTGGAAGGACGCTCCCCAGGCTCTCCCCTGCAGTTTCCAGACTCCATAGGGTAAAAAAGAGAGGGGGGGGGCACTAAATTTAGGCGCAATCTGTGTAATATCAGCAGCTATAGAGGAAAAATCACTGTGGGTAGTGTGAATCCCTATATATATAGCGCTCTGGTGTGTGCTGGCATACTCTCTCTCTGTCTCCTCAAAGGACTTTGTGGGGTCCTGTCCTCAGTCAGAGCATTCCCTGTGTGTGTGCGGTGTGTCGATACGGCTGTGTCGACATGTTTGATGAGGAGGCTTATGTGGAGGCGGAGCAGGTGCCGATAAATGTGATGTCACCCCCTGCGGGATCGACACCTGAGTGGATGGTTATGTGGAAGGAATTACGCGACAGTGTCAACTCCTTACATAAAAGGTTTGACGACATAGCAGATGTGGGACAGCCGGCTTCTCAGCACGTGCCTGCCCAGACGTCTCAAATGCCATCAGGGGCTCTAAAACGCCCGCTACCTCAGATGGCAGACACAGATGTAGACACGGATACCGACTCCAGTGTCGACGATGATGAGACTAGTGTACATTCCAATAGAGCCACCCGTTACATGATTACGACAATGAAAAATGTGTTGCATATTTCTGATATTACCCCAGGTACCACAAAGAAGGGTATTATGTTTGGGGAGAAAAAACTACCAGTGGTTTTTCCCCCTTCTGATGAATTAAATGAAGTGTGTGAAGAAGCGTGGGCTTCCCCCGATAAGAAACTGGTAATTTCTAAAAAGTTACTAATGGCGTACCCTTTCCCGCCAGAGGACAGGTCACGTTGGGAGACATCCCCTAGGGTGGATAAAGCGCTCACACGTCTGTCAAAGAAGGTGGCACTACCGTCTCCGGACACGACCGCCTTAAAGGAACCTGCAGATAGAAAGCCGGAGGCTATCCTGAAGTCTGTATATTCACACTCAGGCATTATACTGAGACCAGCTATTGCTTCTGCATGGATGTGCAGTGCTGCAGCTGCATGGTCAGATTCCCTGTCAGAAAACATTGATACCTTAGACAGGGACTCTATATTGCTAACCGTAGAGCACATTAAAGATGTAGTCTTATACATGAGAGATGCACAGAGGGATATTTGCAGGCTGGCATCTAAAATAAACGCAATGTCCATTTCTGCCAGGAGAGGATTGAGGACTCGGCAGTGGACAGGTGATGCTGATTCTAAAAGGCACATGGTAGTTTTTCCTTACAAGGGTGAGGAGTTGTTTGGGGATGGTCTCTCGGACCTCGTTTCCACAGCTACAGCTGGGAAATCAGCATTTTTACCCCATGTTCCCTCACAGCCAAAGAAAGCACCGTATTATCAGGTACAGTCCTTTCGACCCCAGAAAGGTAAGCGGGTTAAAGGCGCGTCCTTTCTGCCCAGAGGCAGAGGTAGGGGGAAAAAGCTGCAACATACAGCCAGTTCCCAGGAACAAAAGTCCTCCCCCGCTTCCTCTAAGTCCACCGCATGACGCTGGGGCTCCACAGGCGGAGCCAGGTACGGTGGGGGCCCGTCTCAAGAACTTCAGCGACCAGTGGGCTCGCTCACGGGTGGATCCCTGGATTCTACAAGTAGTATCTCAGGGGTACAAGCTGGAATTCGAGACGTCTCCCCCTCGCCGTTTCCTCAAATCTGCCTTGCCGACGGCTCCCTCGGACAGGGAGGCAGTGCTGGAGGCAATTCACAAGCTGTATTCACAGCAGGTGATAGTCAAGGTACCCCTCCTTCAACAGGGACGGGGTTACTATTCCACAATGTTTGTGGTACCGAAACCGGACTGTTCGGTGAGACCCATCTTAAATTTGAAATCCTTGAACACTTATATACGAAGGTTCAAGTTCAAAATGGAATCGCTCAGGGCGGTTATTGCAAGCCTGGACGAAGGGGATTTCATGGTATCACTGGACATCAAGGATGCTTACCTGCATGTCCCCATTTACCCCCCTCACCAGGAGTACCTCAGATTTGTGGTACAGGACTGTCATTACCAATTCCAGACGTTGCCGTTTGGTCTGTCCACGGCACCGAGGGTATTTACCAAGGTAATGGCAGAGATGATGATACTCCTTCGAAAAAAGGGAGTTATAATTATCCCGTACTTGGACGATCTCCTTATAAAGGCGAGGTCCAGGGAACAGTTGTTGATCGGAGTAGCACTAGCTCGGGCAGTGCTACAACAGCACGGCTGGATCCTGAACATTCCGAAGTCGCAGCTGGTTCCTACAACGCGTCTACTGTTCCTGGGGATGGTTCTCGACACAGAACAGAAAAAAGTTTTCTCCCGGAGGAGAAGGCCAAGGAGTTGTCATCTCTAGTCAGAGACCTCCTAAAACCAAAACAGGTGTCGGTGCACCACTGCACGCGAGTCCTGGGAAAGATGGTGGCTTCTTACGAAGCAATTCCATTCGGAAGGTTCCATGCAAGGATCTTTCAGTGGGATCTGTTGGACAAGTGGTCCGGATCGCATCTTCAGATGCATCGGCTGATAACCCTGTCTCCAAGGACCAGGGTGTCGCTGTTGTGGTGGCTGCAGAGTGCTCATCTTCTAGAGGGCCGCAGATTCGGCATACAGGACTGGGTCCTGGTGACCACGGATGCCAGCCTTCGAGGTTGGGGGGCAGTCACACAGGGAAGAAACTTCCAAGGACTATGGACAAGTCAGGAGACTTCCCTACACATAAATATTCTGGAAAAAAAGGGCCATTTACAATGCCCTAAGTCAGGCAAGACCCCTGCTTCAACACCAGCCGGTGCTGATCCAGTCAGACAACATCACGGCGGTCGCTCATGTAAACCGACAGGGCGGCACAAGAAGCAGGAGGGCGATGGCAGAAGCCACAAGGATTCTCCGATGGGCGGAAAATCATGTGTTAGCACTGTCAGCAGTGTTCATTCCCAGAGTGGACAACTGGGAAGCAGACTTTCTCAGCAGACACGACCTCCACCCGGGAGAGTGGGGACTTCATCCAGAAGTCTTCCAAATGGTTGTACACTGGTGGGAAAGGCCACAGGTGGACATGATGGCGTCCCGCCTCAACAAAAAGCTAAAAAGATATTGCGCCAGGTCAAGGGACCCTCAGGCGATAGCTTTGGACGCTCTGGTAACACCGTGGGTGTACCAGTCGGTGTATGTGTTCCCTCCTCTGCCTCTCATACCCAAGGTACTGAGAATAATAAGAAGGAGAGGAGTAAGAACTATACTCATTGTTCCGGATTGGCCAAGAAGAGCTTGGTACCCAGAACTTCAAGAAATGATCTCAGAGGACCCATGGCCTCTGCCTCTCAGACCGGACCTGCTGCAGCAGGGGCCCTGTCTGTTCCAAGACTTACCGCGGCTGCGTTTGTCGGCATGGCGGTTGAACGCCGGATCCTGAAGGAAAAGGGCATTCCGGAGGAAGTTATCCCTACGCTAATTAAAGCTAGGAAAGAAGTGACCGCAAACCATTATCACTGCATATAGCGGAAATATGTTGCGTGGTGTGAGGCCAGGAAGGCCCCAACGGAGGAATTTCAGCTAGGTCGATTTCTGCACTTCCTACAGTCAGGGGTGACTATGGGCCTAAAATTGGGTTCCATTAAGGTCCAGATTTCGGCTCTATCGATTTTCTTCCAAAGAGAACTGGCTTCACTACCTGAAGTTCAGACATTTGTTAAGGGAGTGCTGCATATTCAGCCCCCTTTTGTGCCCCCAGTGGCACCTTGGGATCTCAACGTGGTGTTGGATTTCCTAAAGTCGCATTGGTTTGAACCACTTAAAACCGTGGAACTAAAATATCTCACGTGGAAAGTGGTCATGCTGTTGGCGTTGGCTTCGGCCAGGCGTGTGTCAGAATTGGCGGCTTTGTCATGTAAAAGCCCTTATCTGATTTTTCATATCGATAGGGCAGAATTGAGGACTCGTACCCAATTTCTCCCAAAGGTGGTTTCAGCGTTTCATTTGAACCAGCCTATTGTGGTGCCTGCGGCTACTCGTGACTTGGAGGACTCCAAGTTGCTGGACGTAGTCCGGGCCCTAAAAATCTATGTTTCCAGGACAGCTGGAGTCAGAAAAACTGACTCGCTATTTATCCTGCATGCGCCCAACAAGTTGGGTGCACCTGCTTCCAAGCAGACTATTGCTCGCTGGATCTGTAGCACGATTCAGCTTGCACATTCTGCGGCTGGACTGCCGCATCCTAAATCTGTGAAAGCCCATTCCACGAGGAAGGTGGGCTCTTCTTGGGCGGCTGCCCGAGGGGTCTCGGCTTTACAACTTTGCCGAGCGGCTACTTGGTCGGGGTCAAACACGTTTGCTAAATTCTACAAGTTTGATACCCTGGCTGAGGAGGACCTAGAGTTCGCTCATTCGGTGCTGCAGAGTCATCCGCACTCTCCCGCCCGTTTGGGAACTTTGGTATAATCCCCATGGTCCTTACGGAGTTCCCAGCATCCACTAGGACGTCAGAGAAAATAAGATTTTACTCACCGGTAAATCTATTTCTCGTAGTCCGTAGTGGATGTTGGGCGCCCGTCCCAAGTGCAGATTGTCTGCAATACTTGTATATAGTTATGTTGAGCCATCTGTTGAGAGGCTCAGTTATATTTCATACTGTTAACTGGGTATAGTATCACGAGTTATACGGTGTGATTGGTGTGGCTGGTATGAGTCTTACCCGGGATTCAAAATCCTTCCTTATTGTGTCAGCTCTTCCGGGCACAGTATCCTAACTGAGGCTTGGAGGAGGGTCATAGAGGGAGGAGCCAGTGCACACCAGGTAGTCCTAAAGCTTTCTTTAGTTGTGCCCAGTCTCCTGCGGAGCCGCTATTCCCCATGGTCCTTACGGAGTTCCCAGCATCCACTACGGACTACGAGAAATAGATTTACCGGTGAGTAAAATCTTATTTTTTATATTTTAGGATCACACGATTCATTCAGCTTTTGGGTTGATGAAAAATCTCCAGTTGCACCAGACCAGGCAACATCAATCAAGCGTTTAGCTAAGATCTCATTGGTGAAAAAGCTGATGAAGAAATGGTCTGTGACTCAGAATCTAACGTTTAAGGAACAGTTGGAGTCTGGTATTCGCTATTTTGACCTTCGTGTATCTTCAAAGCCCGAGGAGGCTGGAAGGGAGATTTATTTCATACATGGCTTATACGGAATAAAAGTGTGGGATGGACTAATGGAGATAAATACTTTTCTATCAAATCACAGCAAAGAAGTTGTTTTGTTGGACTTTAACCACTTTTACGCAATGGAATATGACCATCACTTATATCATGTAAATAAGATGCATGACGTATTTGGAAGTAAACTTTGCACAACTGATTGTGTTGAAAACATCACATTACAGTACCTATGGGAAAAGAAGTTTCAGGTATACACTCTCAGAATTTATAAAAAATAATTGTCAAACTTAATACCTCAGTAACTGATATACATTGTTGATAAAAGTTGGTGGCTTTTTTAACTATAATTATTTCAAAATATGAATAATTTTATATACTTTTAGGGAGGTAATTAATTAGCCGCGATAACGCGATACGCAATCGCGGCTAATGTTATCGCACTTATTTCCCAATTAATCATGTTATAGCAACCTGCGCGCTCCCTTTATTGCACCTATCCTATTTCAAATCGGTGATAACAGCAATCCCGCAATAATTCTATCCGGAAAAAGTGGGGAAATGTGCCTGTACCCCCAAAAATGACAAATTAATATCGGAAAACATTATATAAGTCTATTTATGGCCATAATATAACTAATTAGTGCTGTTAAATTGGGTCAAATGGCTGTTATATACATTTTTTTTTAAAATGCTGAAAAATGATAGCAAGCTATTGTTTTCTGCAAAATAAATGCTCTCATTAAATTTGAGGTACATACAAACAGGTATAAGTATATATTTGGGTCATTTTAGGGGACTTAAAAAAAAAAGTGGAAAGGGGCTGATTACTCCCATCTTCAAACCTTGTCCCACTCATAAATGACCCCAATACACCTGTCCCATACCTTGTATCCCAATTTCCATCACTTGCATTTTTTTTTCTCAAAAAATGACATGTCATTATTGGCTAATTAAAAATAATAAAAACTTTGAAGTGCCTAATTAGTCATTCAGGGAGGTGTCCCAGGGGTTCTGAACCAAATCCCGACATTTTTAGCTTAAAATAGGGATTTGCACTACTTATCCCAGCAATATTGCGGCAAATTGGATACCCCCTTAGAGTGCTGTCTTTATTATTATTATTATTATTATTATTATTATCATTATGTATTATTATTAGATTATTGGTCTGTGGGTACACTATTGTGTATTGGAATAATTATCACACTGTGCAAGTAACGTAGCTTAGTTGTGTCTTAATGATTGGGTTTTATATTAACCCTTCAACATACTTCCTTTTCTTCCCAATACCTGGTCCATTGGCCTGTGACTGAGCACAATCCTTACATTATGGATCTTTTTCAGAGATGGACACAAATTGTGTCTAAACGCAAACGTAATATGTACCTGGGAAAAAATAGCATTTTACTACCTATGCAGAGTTAGTCGCAGACAGTAAATGCAAATGTGCCTCCCTCCCTTCCCCTGCATGTAACTCTAGCAGGTGTGCCAGGAATATGACAGGAGTTGTGGATTTTACTGTGACCACAAAAGATGCTCAGAAAAACACTACCCGGTTCATAGACCATCAATACAATACATTGCTGGAAAGTGCAGATGATTAGTACCCAAATCACTTGTAATTCACACTAACAAACGTATCAGCAGCCTTCCCCTTCCCAAACAGAGTAGGAAACATACTGTACTTTATTTAAAAACAAAACAAGTATTCATGGCGTGTCTTACCCACATTTGGCAAATCAGACGGTCCTGATGGGCATCATTATCAGCTCGCAACTCGCACCAGGATTTGAGTAACTGCAGGTCATATCCCTCCAAATGTTTACATCTGCACCTGTTAGGTGTCCATCTTGGATGCATTTGCAATATGACACGTTATTACTGTGCTGAACGAATCTACATGCCCCCTCCAATTCCCGTCCTGGCCCCCTACCAGTGATGTGCGGTGAGGTCAATGGCTGGGAAGGCATTGGCTTCTCCAGTACATCCCCAGCAGAACACAAACCTCAGCTCACTTTTAGGAACAGCAGATACATTAGAGTACATGTGGGGTGGGCTGGTACTGCAGCCATTGTGTATATACTGTGATTACAGGATAGACCCCAGACAGCAGCCAGAGCCGGCTCCAAGCCTACTAGCACCCTGAGCGAGATCTTTTGAGGCGCCCTCCGCTCTCCCCAATGTGCGTGCTGAAGACGCGCGCACTCCTAGGAAAGTGGGCATGGCCTCGCAACTATATATTATGTTATCAACTTGTAAATATACTGTGTTATCACCCCTCCTACACACATAATTGGCAGCCTTACACATAATGCCCCCAGTATAGTGTCAGTTATGCGTAATGCCCCCAGTATAGTGCCAGTTACATGTGATGCCCACAAGTAGTGCCAGTTACCAGTAATGCCCCCAGTATAGTGCCATTTACATGTTATGCCCCAGTATAGTGCCAGTTACTCGTAATACCCCCAGTATAGTGCCAGTTACACGTAATGCCCCAGTATAGTGCCAGTTACATGTAATGACCCCTGTAGTGCCAGTTACACAAAATGCCCCCTGTAGTGGCAGTTACACAAAATGTCCACTGTTGTGCCAGTTACACAAAATGCCCCTGTCTCAGATGTGAGGGTGAGCTACCCCCCTGCCCACACTACTTCCAGTCACTTTCCACCCCCCAGCCCCTCTCACCTCGGTCCTGTGTAGAGCCGCTGGTGGGAGAGTGCAGCAGGCGCCAGTGTAGCTGCTGAGGCTGCTGCCTGAGAGGACGAGGAGGAGGGAAGTGCCAGCCGCCACTGCTGCACTCTGCACTTCCAGCTCTGGGCTTTCTGACTCTGCCGCCACACGGATTAGCTGCTGCCGCTGCACTTGGTGCCCCCCCATCCCCTGGGCTGTAAACTGCGGGGCAACAGAGGAGATAGCCAGGTGTGGATAGCTCCTGTGATGCTCTCACCACCAGCAGCAGGTGAGGAGTTAGGGGGGAATGAAGAGAAGGGAGCTGATTGTAATCACTGGCAGCTTTTAATCCTTTGTCCCGCCGCCACGTGTGGGTGATTGGACAAGTGGATCCAGCACTGGATCCACTGTCCAATTACATCTGCCTCGCTGACAAAGGCGTGTTGTGATGTGCTCTGAAAGCCTGTCCCTGTCAACGAGGCACTTATACTAGTGCCGCTTTCTTGACCTTTTTTAATGGGCTTTTACAGAGCACTGCTTGCCCCCTCCCCCCACACCTTTCAATCACCATTCCCATTGTCTGCGGGAGGCACTGCTATCGGTTGGGAGAGACTGTGATCACCGTTGCTCTGCTGGTGATCACTGAACAGATGCGTGCGTTACAGTGCAGGGAGGTGGGCCAGTAGCTGCCCAGCTGCTCAGGGAGTGACCCTGCCCCCTGCACCAAAGGCCCTGCCCCGTTTTCGGATGTGCCAGGTCCCGATCGAGTACCTTTTAAAGTTGGGAGGTATGTGTACATGCACACACTTACAGTAGCACAGAAATATTGAAGGATCAAGGTAATTTCTTCCATGCAGCAGAAGGGAGAATGCAGTTTAAGTCAATACAGTGCTAGGGACACAGAGCAGAGGTGTAACTAGGTGCAATGGTACCCGGAGCAAGGGTATGTTTTGGCACCCCCTTCCCTGTCCTGAATTGGGGGCATGTTAAATTTGAAAAGAAAAAATATAAAAAAATTCTAAATTAGTGACAGGTCTGGTTCTAGATCTTGTGGAGCTCATTTTCCGTTGGGCACCCCACATGCATAAAATAGGGACAGTGCAACAAAAAAATATAATGATGTGGCTTAATGAGGAAAGGGCATGGCCACAGAATAATACCAATTCAGATTACACTGCACAGTAGTGCCCGTTATTCACATTACACCACAGTAGAACCACTTATACATGTTTCACAACACAGTAGAACTGCTTGTACACGTTACACAATACAGTAGAGCCGCGTATACACATTACACCACAGTAGAGCCACTTATAAATGTTACACCATAGTAGAGCCGCTTATACACATTGCACCACAGTAGAGCCGTTTTTTCACGTTACACAACAGTAGAGCCACTTATACAGGTTATGCCACAGTAAAGCCGCTTATACATGTTACTCTACAGCTTCTTATGCAGTAAGAGGTGCTGCAGCAGTAGCTGGGGCAGAGAGGAGGATCCATCAAAAATGTAGAGAGAGGCGCTGCAGTAGCCGGGGCAGAGTGAGGTGCTGCAGCAGCCAGGGCAGAAAGATGTGCTGCAGCAGCCAGGACAAAGAGTGGTGTAGCAGGACAGACGTAACCCTGCTGCACAGCTACAAGCAGACAGTGGGACATATAAAAGGACGGCAGAGCTCTGATATGTGCCGGCTGTCAGTGTCTCCTACTTTCACCTCTGTCCTGCCCTGTTCCTTACCTAGTCTCTGAGTCCGAGTCAGTGTGCAACCCTCTGCTTCTCCTCCTGTACACTGGCCTGCGGTATAGCGGGTGGGGGGGGGGGGGGGGGGAGTATAGGGCAGGCAGCAGCGCTCCCTCTAACTTTTCCACCGGAGCCACCCTCGCTACACCCCTGCAGCAGAGACACGGTTCTGACATGGCCCCCAGCCTGCTTCTGCTTCACCTTCTCCAATCCTACTGCTGGTCTTCACTTTCCATAGTTGCAACTCACATGCAGTTTTTCCTCCAGCCACATTATTGGCTATAGCTATACAGTAACTGACACTGCAAGTAGAGCTATATAGATTATGTTTCATTCTAAACAGTGACTGGTGATTTGATGGGAAAATCTGGCCTTTGGTAGGGAAGCTGGGCTACAGATGCCATCACGTGGTACGGATTGGAGGAACTGACTCGTCGTGGATATAACACTATTTGACATTTTTATATCTATATTAAATCTAATCATCTATGTTTTTTATTTTGTATTTCATTGTATTTATTACCAATTGGTGACAAGTAAAATAACAGATGAGAAGGAAAACAGATTTTGAAAGTAAATATTTCAGGATGTACTTGCAATAAATAAACGCACAGTTTGTGGCTGCCACTTCAACATTGGAGGGCCAGAGGAGAAATAGGGAAAGCTCTACAAAAGTGAAAGTCTCCCATAATGAAACTCATATAATTATGTTTCTCACCTACATCCCCCCTAGTTGTGTTTCTCACCTACATCCCCCCTAGTTGTGTTTCTCACCTACATCCCCCCTAGTTGTGTTTCTCACCTACATCCCCCCTAGTTGTGTTTCTCACCTACATTCCCCCTAGTTGTGTTTCTCACCTACATCCCCCCTAGTTGTGTTTCTCACCTACATCCCCCCTAGTTGTGTTTCTCACCTACATCCCCCCTAGTTGTGTTTCTCACCTACATCCCCCCTAGTTGTGTTTCTCACCTACATCCCCCCTAGTTGTGTTTCTCACCTACATCCCCCCTAGTTGTGTTTCTCACCTACATCCCCCCTAGTTGTGTTTCTCACCTACATTCCCCCTAGTTGTGTTTCTCACCTACATCCCCCCTAGTTGTGTTTCTCACCTACATCCCCCCTAGTTGTTTTTCTCACCTACATCCCCCCTAGTTGTGTTTCTCACCTACATCCCCCCTAGTTGTGTTTCTCACCTACATCCCCCCTAGTTGTGTTTCTCACCTACATTCCCCCTAGTTGTGTTTCTTACCTACATCCCCCCTAGTTGTGTTTCTCACCTACATCCCCCCTAGTTGTGTTTCTCACCTACATCCCCCCTAGTTGTGTTTCTCACCTACATCCCCCCTAGTTGTGTTTCTCACCTACATCCCCCCTAGTTGTGTTTCTCACCTACATTCCTCCTAGTTGTGTTTCTCACCTACATCCCCCCTAGTTGTGTTTCTCACCTACATCCCCCCTAGTTGTGTTTCTCACCTACATCCCCCCTAGTTGTGTTTCTCACCTACATCCCCCCTAGTTGTGTTTCTCACCTACATCCCCCCTAGTTGTTTTAAGAACCAAATTAGAAGTAGGGCACATTCTGTAATAGTGGGCTTCCCTTTTACCAACTAATGGGAAATTGTGTGTGTGTGTATATGTATATATATATATATATATATATGTATATATATATATATATATATACACTGCTCAAAAAAAATAAAGGGAACACTAAAATAACACATCCTAGATCTGAATGAATGAAATATTCTTATTAAATACTTTGTTCTTTACATAGTTGAATGTGCTGACAACAAAATCACACAAAAATCATCAATGGAAATCAAATTTATTAACCCATGGAGGTCTGGATTTGGAATCACACTCAAAATGAAAGTGGAAAAACACACTACAGGCTGATCCAACTTTGATGTAATGTCCTTAAAACAAGTCAAAATGAGGCTCAGTAGTGTGTGTGGCCTCCACGTGCCTGTATGACCTCCCTACAATGCCGGGGCATGCTCCTGATGAGGTGGCGGATGGTCTCCTGAGGAATCTCCTCCCAGACCTGGACTAAAGCATCCACCAACTCCTGGACAGTCTGTGGTGCAACGTGGCGTTGGTGGATGAAGCGAGACATGATGTCCCAGATGTGCTCAATTGGATTCAGGTCTGGGGAACGGGCGGGCTAGTCCATAGCATCAATGCCTTCGTCTTGCAGGAACTGCTGACACACTCCAGCCACATGAGGTCTTGCATTAGGAGGAACCCAGGGCCAACGGCACCAGCATATGGTCTCACAAGGGGTCTGAGGATCTCATCTCGGTACCTAATGGCAGTCAGGCTACCTCTGGCGAGCACATGGAGGGCTGTGCGGCCTCCCAAAGAAATGCCTCCCCACACCATTACTGACCCACTGCCAAACCGAAGTTGCTGGAGGATGTTGCAGGCAGCAGAACGTTCTCCTTGGCGTCTCCAGACTCTGTCACGTCTGTCACATGTGCTCAGTGAGACCCTGCTTTCATCTGTGAAGAGCACAGGGCGCCAGTGGAGAATTTGCCAATCTTGGTGTTCTCTGGCAAATGCCAAACGCCCTGCACGGTGTTGGGCTGTAAGCACAACCCCCACCTGTGGACGTCGGGCCCTCATACCACCCTCATGGAGTCTGTTTCTGATCGTTTGAGTAGACACATGCACATTTGTGGCTTGTTGGAGGTCATTTTGCAGGGCTCTGGCAGTGCTCCTCCTGTTCCTCCTTGCACAAAGGCGGAGGTAGCGGTCCTGCTGCTGGGTTGTTGACCTCCTACGGCCTCCTCCACATCTCCTGATGTACTGGCCTGTCTCCTGGTAGCGCCTCCATGCTCTGGACACAGCAAACCTTCTTGCCACAGCTCGCATTGATGTGCCATCCTGGATGAGCTGCACTACCTGAGCCACTTGTGTGGGTTGTAGACTCCGTCTCATGCTACCACTAGAGTGAAAGCACCGGCAGCTTTCAAAAGTGACCAAAACATCAGCCAGAAAGCATAGGAGCTGAGAAGTGGTCTGTGGTCACCACCTGCAGAACAACTCCTTTATTGGGGGTGTCTTGCTAATTGCCTATAATTTCCACCTGTTGTCTATTCCATTTGCACAACAGCATGTGAAATTGATTGTCAATCAGTGTTGCTTCCTAAGTGGACAGTTTGATTTCACAGAAGTGTGATTGACTTGGCGTTACATTGTGTTGTTTAAGTGTTCCCTTTATTTTTTTGAGCAGTGTATATATATATATATATATACATATATATATATATACACAAATAAGAAATAATTAGGCACTCTATATGTATATAAGTTTGGCGGTGCCATCCCAATGTGATATACAAGCTAGGGATCCCTAGGGAATGATTACTGTATTCCCCCTTCCACAAACAGGAACCAGGCGGCACTCACCGGATTTTGCAAACAGATCAAAGTGTATTTAAAAAAAGTGCCTAGTTAAATCCAACGTTTCAACGCCGCATGGGGTGTTTTTATCAAGGTGATATGCTGTCAAAAAAAACCAAGGTTTACAAGCTTACCTTATGTAGGTGCTGTTTAAAAGATTCACAGACATTGGCTACCGGGAGCAAGCGGTAGGCGGGACTTTTGGGCGGCTGTGTACCAGGGGACATACTTAATGATGTCACTCGGTTGCCAAGCAACCACTGGAGCCCTAATCTCCGTATCTGCAAGAAACGGATTAGCCAGGGAGTGGAATAGAAATTAATAAAGAACAAACTGCATAGTGCAATAAGCGGTGCAGTAAATTGTACAGTAATTGAATGTAATATAATAAAATAAAGCATTTTGTAGTTTGTTTTGAAACTTTTTTTTGAAGCTGTTCAGAATAATTTTCAAGGTTAAAGCATTTTTGCAGATCTGTATTTGCTGTAGTATATGGCTGAAATGTCATGAAGCTTTATATTTTAAATGGGATCTGGTCTTTAGGTCGACAGTAAGTAGGTCGACACTGTCTAGGTCGACAGTAAGTAGGTTGACATGGACTCTATGTCGACAGGGACTCTAGGCTGACATGTTCTAGGTCGACATGACAAAAGGTCGACATGAGTTTTTCACAATTTTTTTCCCATTTTTAAAAAAACTTTTCATACTTTACGATCCACGTGGACTACAACTGGAAGTGAGTCATGCGAGGGGACGCGGTGCACTAATTGGGGTTCCCGGTCACTGTACGGAGAAAATGACACCAAAAAATGGTAAAAAAACTCAGGTCGACCTTTCCTTATGTCGACCTAGAAACCATTTCAACCAACTTACTGTCGACCAATAGTGGTCGACCTAGACACTGTCTACCTAACATAACAAACCCATTTTAAGTATAAATAATTAGTATAGTTTAATGTATTTTCTTTTAAATTAATAATTGAAAAAGGGAACAAGCTCATAGGAAATAATGTGATCTATTTTTCCAGTGGTTACCAGGTAGGAATAAATACTTCACAATCACCAGAATAAAACATCTATGGGTGAACAAGCTCTGGAGCAGTGATGAAAAATAGACCACCCTCCTAACTTGTTTGCTATAGCTTTTAACCAGTGGTGGATTTTACCAAGGGGCTGCAGGACTGCAGCTTCTCCCAGAAAAATCCACCTCCCGCAGGGACTACCTAGCAGTGGCAGTGACTTCCCGTTGCAAGTGCTCCCTGCTAGTCATAGCTGGACAGGCAGTCCCATGGGGATGTGCTTTTCCCCCTGGGACTGCTAGTCCAGACTGTGACAGGAGAGAGTGCATCCCAGCAGCCCCTACCAGCTTGTTGGGGCTGCAGCCAATCCAGTCCATAGAAACCGATTGGCCTGCTAATTTGTGCGCAAAATCGATATCCTGCACATGCGCATAATTACAGACACCCCAGCCATCCAAAGCAGCTGCTGCTTTTAACACTTGTTTATCTTACATTAAAGTGTCTGCTAATATTCTATTACCAATAAGAGTCTATTTTTTTTGTATTGGATTAACTAGTTGTTGAGAATAAGGACAAAGTGCAGCTCTTATGAACTTTAGCTAAGCACCCATGTAGTACCTGAAGTGTATCATGTTTCGTGTCACTGTTATAAACAGGTATGTAATAATTAAGTCGACATTCATGGTTAAAATGGTGACATCATAAATTTTGACATTAGCATTAGGGTTGGGCTTAGGTTTAGGGGTTGGGGTTAGTGGTTCAGGTTAGGATTAAGTTTAGACTTGCCTTAAGCAGACAGTATTAAAATTCTTACCATATTTCAGCAGTGTCGATATCGTGGACATGTCAACATACTCACTGTCATCATTTTCATATCAGCATTATAAAGAGGCATTATCAGAGCAAAAAATGTATTTCTCTTACGTCCTAGAGGATGCTGGGGACTCCAAAAGGACCATGGAGTATAGACGGGATCCGCAGGAGACATGGGCACACTATAAGACTTTGAATGGGTGTGAATTGTCTCCTTCCTCTATGCCCCTCCTCCATACCTCAGTTAGATTCTGTGCCCAGAGAGACTGGACACACACTAGGGGAGCTCTCCTGAGTTTCTCTGAAAAGACTTTATGTTAGGTTTTTTATTTTCAGGGAGACCTGCTGGCTACAGGCTCCCTGCTTCGTGGGAGTGAGGGGAGAGAAGCAGACCTACTTCTTCTGAGTTCAAAGGCTCTGCTTCTTAGGCTACTGGACACAATTAGCTCCAGAGGGTTCGATCACTTGGTGCGCCTAGCTGCTTGTTCCCGGAGCCGCGCCGTCAACCCCCTCACAGAAGCCAGAAGAAAGAAGCCGGGTGAGTATAGAGAAGATCAGAAGACTTCAGTGACGGCAGAAGGCTTAAGTAATGAGGTACCGCGCAGCGGTCGCGCTGCACGCCATGCTCCCACACACACTTCAGCGGCCCTGGGCAGCATGATTACTGGAGTAAAAAACTGGCCAAAATATATATATATTATAAGTGCCTAGGCACTAAATATAGCCCCCGCCAGTATAAATATTCAAATTTTGAGCGGGACTACAGTGTGGCGGTGAGTGGGCGTGGCTTAGCCCTCACAGCTTACCAGCGCCATTCTCTCTTCACAGGCTGCAGAAACGCTGGCCCGGACCTCCACTCTCCTGCACAAGTAACAGGGAGCAAAACGGGTGGGGGGGGGGGCACAGTAATTTGATGCTATTAACCCTTTAATATAACAGCACAGACATCTGAGGCAGTGTGTATTTGCTCTCAATACTGGAATAGGCGCTGGGGTGTGAGCTGGTAAACTCCCTCTGTGTTTCTCTAACAGGCTTTCCTGTAGGTCTGTCCCCTATAGCCAGTGTATTTGTGCATGTCGATATGTGTGTGTCGACATGTCGGAGGCTGAGTGTTCTTCCCCGGAAGAAATTGCAGTGGACGCAGATAAGGAGCTGGGAGTGACTCTGTCGGCACCGCCGACTGCTGATTGGGTGAATATGTTGAGTACATTGAATGCAAATGTGGCGTTATTGACTAAAAGACTGGATAAATCTGATTCTCAGACGCAAGCGTGGAGAAAATCCATGGAGGACGCCTTGTCTCAGGTACAGGCCCCCTCAGGGTCACAAAAGCGTTCATTTACCCAGATGGTGGATAGTGATACCAACACGGACTCTGATTCCAGTGTCGACTATAGTGAGGCCAGTTTACATCCAAAATTGGTTAAGAGTATTCAGTACATGATAGTGGCAATTAAAGATGTTTTACATATTTCTGAAGTACCTGCTGTTCCAGATACAAGGGTTTGTTTGTATAAGGGAAAAAAGCCTGAGGTGACGTTTCCCCCCTCTCATGAGCTGAACGCTCTTTGTGAAAAAGCTTGGGAATCTCCTGACAAAAGGTGGCAGATTCCCAAGAGAATTCTAATGGCATATCCTTTCCCCTCTGACGACAGGGAAAAGTGGGAGTCATCTCCCAACGTGGACAAGGCTCTGTCATGGCTGTCCAAGAAGGTGGCGTTTCCGTCTCCTGACACTGCTGCCCTAAAGGACCCTGCAGATCGTAAGCAGGAAACGACCTTAAAGGCCATTTATGTCACTACGGGTGCGCTGCTCAGACCTGCCGTGGCGTCGGCATGGGTGAGTAGTGCTATTGGTAAGTGGGCAGATAATTTGGCCTCTGACATGGATACCCTGGATAGGGATAACATTCTTTTGACTCTCGGTTATATCAGGGACGCTGCAGCTTACCTAAAGGATGCGGCGAGGGATATTGGCCTCTTGGGTTCAAGGGCCAATGCCATGGCAGTCTCGGCAGGAGAGCGCTGTGGATTCATCAATGGAATGCTGATGCCGACTCTAAGAAAGCTATGGAAGCTCTCCCTTATAAAGGTAGTGTCTTGTTTGGTGACGGCCTCGCTGACCTGGTGTCTACGGCTACAGCGGGTAAGTCATCCTTTCTTCCTTATGTTCCTGCACAACAGAAAAAGACGCCCCATTATCAGATGCAGTCCTTTCCGCCTAGTAAATACAAAAAAAGAAGAGGGTCGTCCTTCCTTACCTCTAAAGGTAGAGGAAGGGGAAAAAGGTTGCCTGCTGTGCCAGGCTCCCAGGACCAGAGGTCCTCCCCGGCTTCTGCCAAGTCCACCGCATGACGCTGGGGCTCCTCTACGGGAGTCCGTACCGGTGGGGGTGCGTCTCCGAATCTTCAGTCAGGTCTGGTTTCACTCGGGCCTGGATCCTTGGGTGATAGACATAATGTCCCAAGGGTACAAACTGGAGTTTCAGGAGGTGCCCCCCCACACTGATTTTTCAAATCAGCCTTGCCAGTTTCTATCCCAGAAAGGGAAGTAGTGAGTGCTGCAATACAAAAGCTGTGTCAACAGCGTGTCATTGTCACGGTACCCCCGTCTCAACGGGGAGAAGGGTTTTATTCGAGCCTCTTTGTCGTACCGAAGCCGGATGGCTGGGTCAGACCGATCCTGAACCTGAAATCCCTCAATCTGTATTTGAAAACTTTCAAGTTCAAGATGGAATCTCTTCGAGCAGTGATCTCCAGTCTGGAAGGGGGGGATTTTATGGCGTCAGTCGACATAAAAGATGCCTACTTACATGTCCCAATATATCCTCCACATCAAGCTTTCCTGAGGTTTGCGGTTCAGGATTGTCATTACCAATTTCAGACGTTGCCGTTTGGTCTTTCCACGGCCCGAGGGTCTTCACCAAAGTAATGGCGGAAATGATGGTACTCCTACGCAAGCAGGGGGTTACAATTATCCCGTACTTGGTCGATCTCCTGATTAAGGCGAGATCAAAGGAGCAGTTGCTAAGAAACGTGGCACTCTCCCTGACAGTTCTGCAACAACATGGTTGGATTCTAAATTTGCCAAAGTCACAGTTGATTCCGACAACTCGGCTGTCTTTCTTGGGCATGATCCTGGACACGGAACTGCAGAGAGTGTTTCTCCCAGCGGAAAAAGCTCTGGAAATCCAGACCATGGTCAAGGAGATCCGGAAACCGGCAAGAGTATCGATTCATCAATGCACTCGGGTGCTGGGGAAGATGGTTGCAGCTTACGAAGCCATTCCGCTTGGCAGGTTTCATGCCCGGGTATTTCAGTGGGACCTGTTGGACAAGTGGTCCGGGTCTCACCTGCACATGCACCGGAAAATAAGTCTATCTTCCAGGACCAGAATATCTCTCCTGTGGTGGCTTCAAAGTTCTCACCTCCTAGAGGGACGCAGGTTCGGGATCCAGGATTGGGTCCTGGTGACCACGGATGCAAGTCTCGGAGGCTGGGAAGCGGTCACACAAGGAAAAAATTTCCAGGGAAAATGGTCAAGCCAGGAAGCTTGTTTGCACATAAACGTTCTGGAATTAAGAGCCATCTACAACGGCCTTCTGCAAGCGGAACACTTTCTTCCAGGTCTACCTGTCCTGATTCAGTCGGACAATGCAACAGTGGTGGCGTACATAAACCGCCAGGGCAGAACAAAGAGCAGAACGGAGATGGCGGAGGCCACAAAGGTTCTCCGCTGGGCGGAAAAGCATGTAAGCGCTCTGTCAGCGGTCTTCCTTCCGGGCGTGGACAACTGGGAAGCAGACTTCCTCAGCAGACACGATCTCCATCCAGGAGAGTGGGGTCTTCATCAAGAGGTCTTTGCAGAAGTGACAAGTCATTGGGGAATTTCTCAAATAGACATGATGGCGTCTCGCCTCAACAAGAAGCTTCAGAGATATTGTTCCAGGTCAAGGGACCCTCAAGCCAGTGCAGTGGACGCCCTGGTCACTCCGTAGGTGTTTCAGTCGGTATATGTGTTCCCTCCACTTCCTCTCATTCCAAAAGTGTTGAGGATCATAAGAAGAACAAGGGTTCAGGCGGTACTCATTGTTCCAGATTGGCCACGGAGGGCCTGGTATCCGGATCTTCAGGAATTGCTCATAGAAGATCCCTGGCCTGTTCCTCTCAGAGAGGATCTGTTACTGCAGGGGCCATGCGTCTTTCAGGACTTACCGCGGTTGCGTTTGATGGCGTTGAAGTTGAACGCCAAATCCTAGCTCGAAAGGGTATACCCGGGGAAGTCATCCCCACTCTCCTTAAGGCTAGAAAGGAGGTCACGGCGAAGCATTATCACCGTATTTGGAGAAAGTATGTGTCTTGGTGTGAAGCCAAGAGGGCTCCTACGGAGGAGTTTCAGCTGGGTAGTTTCCTCCATTTTTTGCAGGCAGGCGTGGATGCAGGCCTGAAACTAAGTTCCATTAAAGTGCAGATTTCGGCTTTATCTATTTTCTTTCAAAAAGAATTGGCCGCCCTTCCAGAGGTTCATACTTTCGTGAAGGGAGTGCTGCACATCCATCCTCCGTTTGTGCCACCCGTGGTACCGTGGGACCTTGACGTGGTGTTGCAATTTCTTATGTCTCACTGGTTTGCACCTTTGCGAAAGGTTGAGTTGAAATTTCTCACTTGGAAAGTGGTCATGCTTTTGGTCCTGGCGTTCGCAAGACGGGTGTCGGAATTGGCGGCTTTGTCTCACAAGAGCCCCTATTTGATTTTCCATGTGGATAGAGCGGAATTGAGAACTCGTCAACAATTTCTGCCGAAGGTGGTTTCTTCGTTTCACATAAACCAAACTATTGTGGTGCCTGTGGCTACGGATGCCTTGGCAGTGTCAAAATCTCTCGATGTAGTTAGAGCTTTGAAAATTTATGTCGCCAGAACGGCTCAAATTAGGCAATCAGAGGCTCTGTTTGTCCTATATGCTCCCAACAAAATTGGGGCACCTGCTTCCAAGCAAACTATTGCACGCTGGATCTGTAATATGATTCGGCATGCTCATTCTACGGCTGGATTACCGTTGCCGAAGTCAGTGAAAGCCCATTCTACCAGGAAGGTGGGCTCATCTTGGGCGGCTGCCCGAGGAGTCTCGGCGCTTCAACTTTGCCGAGCAGCTAGGTGGTCGGGTTCAAACACTTTTGCTAAGTTCTACAAGTTTGATACCCTGGCTGATGAGGACCTCATGTTTGCTCAATCGGTACTGCAGAGTCGTCCGCACTCTCCCGCCCGGTCTGGAGCTTTGGTGTAGACCCCATGGTCCTTTTGGAGTCCCCAGCATCCTCTAGGACGTAAGAGAAAATAGGATTTTAATACCTACCGGTAAATACTTTTCTCCTAGTCTGTAGAGGATGCTGGGCGCCCATCCCAGTGCGGACGGTTTTTGGCAGTTGTACTGATAGTTATTACTCTTGTTACACAAAGGTTGTGTATCGGTTATGTTCAGCTTGTTGCTGTTTTTAGTTCAGGCTGTTAACTGGTATTGCTTACAAGCCATGTTGTACGGCGTGTTGTGGTGTGAGCTGGTGTATTTCTCACCATTGGTTAACAAAAATCCTTTTCCTCGAAATATCCGTCTCCCTGGGCACAGTTCCTATAACTGAGGTCTGGAGGAGGGGCATAGAGGGAGGAGCCAGTTCACACCCATTCAAAGTCTTATAGTGTGCCCATGTCTCCTTCGGATCCCGTCTATACCCCATGGTCCTTTTGGAGTCCCCAGCATCCTCTACGGACTAGGAGAAAAGGATTTACCCGTAGGTATTAAAATCCTATTTTTCCCCACCCTCAATATTGCCACTGTTTTTCACGCAGTGCTACTAGTGCTACTTTTGAACAGCTGGACTATTGTATCATCTTTACTACCCGCAGACCAATAAGCTTCATACGTTTCATTAGCAAAAAAAATGCATTTTTTTCATAATTATTATTTTTAATTTTTTTGTCTTGAAAACAGGTTTTGGTTTTCTACCATTATCCCATATGGAATGAGTACCCATTCTTGTGGGCAGGAAATAAAATGCCAGCCCCTTGGGCCAACACAACCAATGTACACAAGTTGATTCAGTTTCTTGAGACAACACTTGGAGAACGCTCTAAGCGGGGGACGTTTCATGTATCACAAGCCATTCTCACGCCTCGAGTAAAAACCATTGTAAGAGGGCTGAAATCTGGATTAAAGAACACACTCGTCCACAGGTAAGTTCAGGCTGACTTTGGCAAATGATATTAGTACGCTAACATACCAAAACTAAAACTGAATTATACATAAATTATACACATTTTGTCATTCTTATTTCTTCCACCTATGATCATGTCCCTGGGTCACCATAGAAATAGTCCAGTGAACAATACTAAATTCCCCAGTCCACAAGGTCCATATAAAGTTTCCAGGGGTGCAGAGGTTGTAGTAGGTACATGTTACAAAGTAACGAGGACTGTCAGAGATGCAGCCACACTCCCAACATGTCATGGTCATGCCCCCTTCAGCACCACATTGCTTCAAAGGGTCCAGAATTCGCAATGTAGTCAGGTCCCACCTATACCAGGGTGCAGAATTTGGCAAGAGAAAAATAGTTGATTCCATACATGGTAAAGATAAATATACAATACAAAGGTATATAAACTGACACTTGAAAAACAAAAAAAAAAAAATATATATATATATATATATATACTGTAAGTATATATGTATAGATATATGTATATATGTATATATATATATATATATATATATATATATACACACATATACATACAGTGCATCCGGAAAGTATTCACAGCGCTTCACTTTTTCCACATTTTGTTATGTTACAGCCTTATTCCAAGATGGAATAAATTTATTTTTATCCTCAAAATTCTACACACAATACCCCATAACGACGTGAAAAAGGTTTTTTGGAGATTTTTGCAAATTTCTTAATAATAAAGAACTAAGAAATCACATGTACATGAGTATTGACAGCCTTTGCCATGAAGCTCAAAATTGAGCTCAGGTGTATCCTGTTTCCACTGATCATCCTTGAGATGTCCCTACAGCTTAATTGTCCACCTGTGGTAAATTCAGTTGACTGGACATGATTTGTCCCGAGGCACAAATCTGGGGAAGGGTACAGAAAAATATCTGCTGCTTTGAAGTACCCAGTGAGCACAGTGGCCTCCATAATCCGTAAATGGAAGAAGTTTGGAGCCACCAGGACTCTTCCTAGAGCTGGCCGGCCACCTAAACTGAGCAAATCAGGGGAGATGGGCCCTAGTCAGGGAGGTGACCCAAGAACCCGATGGTCACTCTGTCAGAGCAACAGCATTCCTCTGTGGAGAGAGGAGAACCTTCCAGAAGGACAACCATCTCTGCAGCTATCCACCAATCAGGCCTAATACCTTTATCAGTTATGAAGATTTTGAGTGAGTGTGCCAACCTATCTTTGGTATATATATATATATATATATATATATATATATATATATATATATATAGGTTGGCACACTCACTCATAATCTTCATAACTGCCTGGTGTACTCACCCAATGCTCCTTAAATGACAGTGTCCACCATACAGTTGCATTTGAAATAAGGTGCACTCACCAGGAACTTCTCATCGTCGTAAGCAAAGCAGTGTTTATTGCTCACAAGTCACCACATAAAGTCAACATTTCGGTCATCAAACGTGAACTTCCTCAAGACACAGCCACAGACCAGAAAAAAGGAACAGAGACATATATATATATATATATATATATAGAGAGAGAGAGAGAGAGCGCTAGTGACTGAGTACAGGATGGATAAGAACATGTCATTTCAGGTTTTGGCCAGTGAAAACATTTTATTGTCTGCTAATAAGCTTCATTTGAAATGATGAACAATAATATAATAATTTTATATTGACATTTTCTTTCTAGGAATCTTCCAATGATACTGAGTTGGGTGAAGATGCAGAAGCCAGGAGCTATGGGGGTTAACATCATCACGTCAGATTTTGTGGAACTGGTTGACTTTGCAGAAACAGTTATTGGACTAAACTATCTGCTACTAAGAAGCAAAAAAGACAAAGACAGAAGCTAAAATTTCTAATTTGAATCCTATATCATCATTTACTTGCCATGGGATAGGGAGTACATAGGTCGGACTACAATGCTTCTTAAAATAACTTATCACTGACATTCCTATTTTTTTTGTATTTTTTTTTTGTATGTCTACCTCTATTTTCAGTTTGCCTAATTTATTAATAGATGAAGGGCTTCATTCTGAATCTTTAGGTTCTCAAATTCTGTTGAAGCACACGTGAAGGTGTGAGCATAAATTCTCTTGTAACAAAATCTATACATTTATTCTGTAAATGCACTAAACTGCCAGACTAAGAGGATTTGCAGAGATGAAGGCACGGTTTGTAGTGAGAAGGCACCGTTTCTCGTGATGAAGCCACGGTTTGTAGAGATGAAGGCACGGTTTGTAGGGAAGAAGGCACGGTTTGTAGAGATGAAGGAATGGTTTGTAGAGATGAAGGTACGGTTTGTAGAGATGAAGGCACGGTTTGTAGAGATGAAGGCATAGTTTATAGAGATGAAGGCACGGTTTGTAGAGAAGAAGGCACAGTTTGTAGAGATGAAGGCACAGTTTGTAGAGATGAAGGCACAGTTTGTAGAGATGAAGGCACGGTTTGTAGAGAAGAAGGCAAGGTTTGTAGAGATGAAGGCGCGGTCTGTAGAGAAGAAGGCACGGTTTGTAGAGAAGAAGGCACGGTTTGTAGAGATGAAGGCGCGGTCTGTAGAGATGAAGGCACGGTTTGTAGAGATGAAGGCGCGGTCTGTAGAGAAGAAGGCACAGTTTGTAGAGATGAAGGCACGGTTTGTAGAGATGAAGGCACGGTTTGTAGTGATGAAGGCACGGATTGTAGAGATGAAGCAGAAGGGCAACATGCATCTGCAGTGATGGGACAGCTTGTAAACGTTTTAGAATGTTATATGTTCTTCGATTCATGTGACTTAATTGTGTTTTTTATATTTATCTATCATAGAAAATGGAAGGAACCTGAACAATATATGGTGCTTAGTCATTGAGACTAGAGATGCTACATGATCCATTACATCCAAGGATAGCATCCATATGGACATAGCCTACATTTAATTGTTCGCATACTATATTCATCAAAAAAGTGAATATTGGATCAATGACTCAATAAAGAGATGAAAAAGTCAAATTAGTTCATTTCATATCATTAGCTTTATTCATTACAGAATTGTAATAGTAAACTACATGTGGTGGAAAAACTAAATAATAAATGAGGCAGTTTTATCATTAAGAAGTAGCTCTGAAATGCCTATTTTCTCTTTTTATTGAATATTACCAAATGGTGCATCAGACCTATATGTATGTGCATCTCCCCTATTCCTCCACTTGTGGAAGCAGTCAGAATGATCTCAGCATAACCTGCGATTCCGCCTACATGCCATTTGTGACTGAAATGAGTAGAACTGGGAAATACCTTTAGTTGCTCATAGTTATAGATACACGGCTGTGGAACACGCACAGTTACAGCTGTGGACCACAGACAGTGATAAAAATCACAAGACTGCATCAGTCGCCTAGCCACCACTGAGGGTGCAGGGTAATTATTTCATGTCTGCATGTATTTTGTCTGTGTATGTTTGTATGTATGTTGTATGTGTTTGTATGTTCTCTTTTCCTCACTGCCGAGTTGTGCAGAACGATGTGGAAATTATTTATTTAACAGCTATTTATATAGCACCAGCACATACTGTTGCACTCCTCCTAATACTAACTCTTTATTTTAGGTGAAACACATTTATCATCTCTCATCTCACTATGGGCCTCATTAAAAGGTGGCCGATATTCCAATTTGGTGACAAATGACCATTGGTTTTAGTTCTGTGCATGCGTCAGCTCCAGGCACAGCTTGATTGACAGGCTGTCAGCCTTTCAGGGTGGTAACGATGAGTGCTGGAGAAAATGGAGGCATATTGCCTCCATTTAGGGAGCGCTCCGAAGCCAGCAACTGCGTCTTCCAACACAGATTCACTGGCCTCTTCAGCTTATTTATAGTGGTCATTCTGTCCAATATTCCCAGCAATGTTCCCAATGTTGGTCCGATGCTGCATCCTTGGATGCAGGCAGTAGATCTGAGAAGTTTGCAGTGGGCGTCTCTTTACAAAAGCCGGTTCTTGCGGCATAAACATATGTTCTCATATCCGCTGTGACTGAAGATGCAGCAAGGATCCATCTTGGGTCCACCTCTGAATCAGGCCCTTTCTCTGCTCTATATTTATATATCTCCTCCTTTATTACTGAGGTGATACCTCAGTACATTGTTACCTAAACTTCAGCCATTTGTGTGTTATACAGTGGTCTAGAGTAAAGCCTAAATAAAACCTAGGTGGTCTGCCAGACTTGCCTTATTTGCCGGGTGCTTTGTAATCTGTACTGTCTGGGGGGGTTGTCTGCAGACATTCAGGGGTTGGTGATTTTGGTAACATTTTTTGTTTCTGTACCCTAGAAGTGTTATGTATTGAGTGGTGATTACTGTAGCTCACATTACACCATTTCTGTTTCTCATAAAACCTGGGAACAGCTTACTACATGTTTTTGGGGGTATTCCTATTAGAAACTGTATGCAGAAATCAGTCCATGCAAATGCCTCTCTTTTGGTGGTTCCAAATAAAGTTCAAATTCAGTTGTGTGTGAAATATAAGTAAAGCCCTGTCCTAATAAATTACTTACCTGGGTCAAGTATTCATTGGAAGCAGTGTACCATCTTGCGTGTGCTCATGTTGGTGATCAACTTGCTGCCAGTCTGAAAACAGCAGGAATAAGGAAAGTCTCACCTCCTCGCTCTGACATATTAATTACAACTGGGTATCCAATTACGCGCTGTGAAATATCGGGAGCGAAAAACTGGACTTTTTCCCGATTTATCACCAATATTCTTTCAATTTGGTATCCAATTAGATCGTCATAAAAAAATACTTTTTCAGACTAAAAAACACAGGTTCAGTGAAATGTGTGTTTTCGCCGCCGCAGTCCCAAATAAAGCAGCCACTTATTGGGGATTTTGCTTTGCCTGCTGGAGGCAGGTGAAATAAAATCCCTGATACAGTATGCGCGGCTTGTGCCGATTTATTGAGGCTAATAGGATAGCCCTTTTCAAAGCAATTACGGGTAATTGGATACCGCCTATGGTAATTTTTTTAGACAGCATTTGACCAATGAAAACATGTTGCCAGTAGAAGTGAGCAGGCATACCAGTAGCTGGTAAACCTTTCTTTCCCATTCAAAACATACAGAAATGATTCTTTGATTTAATCAGAAACACTTCTCTGTGCCTTTACTGAAAATAAAATCTCCTGCACAAAGGGGGTCATTCCGAGTTAATCGCACGTAGCAACTTTTTGCTGCTCATGTGATCAACCTGACGCCGCCTAAGGGGGAGTGTATTTTAGCATAGCAGGGCAGCGATCGCTTGTGCAACCCTGCTATGCTAAAAAGGTTTCACATAAAACAAGACTAGCCCTATACCTACTTACCATTTGCGACGGATCCAGTGATGCAGGTCCCGGATTTGACATCAGACATCCACCCTCAAAACGCCTGGACACGCCTGCGTTCGCTGGACCACTCCCGGAAAACGGTCAGTTGACACCCCAACACGCCTTCCTCCTTTTAATTTTCTTGCGTTCGCCGCTGCGACCGTTTTCCTCATTCCCGTCATCATTGCCTGGCGACAGCCGTCGCCGGGCAATGACACGCATGTGCAGTTCCAACCCGTTCGCCCTGCTGCGAAGAAGTGCAGCGTGCGATCGAGTCAGAATGACCCCCAAAGTCATTATAACACAGGTAAGGAATAGTCTGAGACAGACATTTGCCTACAGTAAGTACTGGATCTGATGGTTGGTAGTCGTGTTACTTTATGGACCTTGTCTCATTCAGAAAGTTCTGCATTCACATGTGATCTTTTAAAGATGATAAAATAGTTTCCTAAAATAGAGTTTCTCCACAATAAGTGGCTTTAGAAGTTTTGTGCAATTTCAGAAGATTAGACTGTACTATGTTATGGTTATTTTGTTCAAATAAAAGGTATTAGACTAAAGTCTAACAGTTGCTATAAATGTATCATTACATGGTATTTGTAGGAAAAATAGGATCGTTAGTTATTAATGTTTCCATAGTAAACAAACAGTACTATTCTATGTGCATATTTATTATATTTATCTTTGTACACTTATTGATGATGTTAATAAATGCATTTTATTTATCTTATTGTTTTCACTTATTTGTACATACAATGGCTGTAATAGACAAAGATTTTACTAAAATGTAACAACAAAGTATGTAGTAACCCGTACAAGAGAGCAACAGCTGTAGTCCAAATGTAGGGGGTTATTTAGAGATGGTGTAGATTTTGCTATCGCAACAAAATCTGCGACCATACTACTCACATGTTGGGGGCTGCCCAGCACAGGGCAATGCCGCACAGCATGTGTGGGGCCACCCCGCGATCACATCGAATAGAGGTTGACCCCTGTAGGCTGGAGTCCCGCCGCCATGTTTCCTATCGCATGAAAACAGGCGACATCATCAGCTGGCCCCAAAAACAGCCATGACTCGCCTATATTTCCTAACATTTTCATATGTCGGTTGAAACTAAGAAATTAACTGAAACAACTGTGTAGGATGCTTAAAAGTGGGTTAGGAACAGCCAAACTCTGCTACAAATGTGAGGTTGTGGAAGACAGTTTCATGTCACAGGTCATACACCATGGCAAGACTGAGCACAGCAACAAGACACAAGGTAGTTATACTGCATCAGCAAGGTCTCCCCCAGGAAAAGATTCCAAAGCAGACTGGGGTTTCAGGATGTGTTGTTCAAGCTCTTTTGAAGAAGCATAAAGAAATGAGCAACATTGAGGACCGTAGACGCAGTGGTCAGCCAAAGAAACAGACACATCATGATGACAGACACATCATGCTAACTTCCCTTCAAAATCGGAAGATGTCCAACAGAGCCATAAGCTCAGAACTAGCAGAAACCAGTGGGACCCAGGTACAACCATCTACTCTGCTAATGCAAGGGGCAGCAGGTTCTTAAATATGATTAGGGATCACTACTTGTCTCAAATAGTCAAGGACCCAATTAGGGGTAAAACTACCCTGGATCTAGTAATTACTAATAATGTGGACATTATATCAAACACTAAAGTTGGGGAGACTTTGGGTAACAGTGATCACTATATGATCACATTCGACATCAGTTTCAGGAAACATAGCTACAGGGGTTCCACCAAAACTTTTAACTTTAGGAAGGCTAATTTCAGTATGCTTAGATGTGCACTTAACGACATAGAGTGGGAGGTTCTGTTTAATAACAAGAGCACTTCGGAAATGTGGGATGTTTTAAAAGGGTTGCTGGATAGCATTATTCATAACTTTATTCCCATGGGCAGTAAACGCAGGCGTATTAAACTCAAACCGATGTGGCTTAACAAGTAGGTTAAGGCAGAAATGGATAAAAAAAAGCGGGCTTTCAAAGCATTTAAATCTAATGGAAAGGAGGAATCTTTCAAGTATTACAAGGAGTGTAATAAGAAAGGCAAAAAAACAATAAGAGCAGCTAAAATGGAAAATGAAAAGCAAATCGCTGTAGAGAGTAAAACCAATCCTAAAAAGTTTTTTAAATACATAAACGGTAAAAGGTTAAAAAAGGAGAATATAGGTCCATTAAAAGATGAATTATGAGAATTGATAAATGATGACGAAATAAAAGCGGAAATACTGAACAAATTCTTTTCATCAGTATTCACCAGTGAAGAACTGATGGTGGGAGTAGGGCATAACAATTGTGACAGTAATGAGTCATGGTTAGATACTTGTTTAAGCGAAGAAGTAGTCCGGGAGAGACTAAGCAAAATTAAGATTAATAAATCACCTGGTCCTGATGGACTTCACCCGATGGTTCTTATGGAGCTTAGTTCACAACAAGCACGACCCCTATACTTGATTTTCAATAGTTCAATTAGATCAGGCATGGTACAGAAGGATTGGCGTATAGCTGAGGTAGTGCCATTATTTAAAAAAGGATCCAAAAATCTTCCGGGAAACTATAGACCAGTTAGTTTAACATCTATAGCGGGGAAAATATTGGAAGGAATTCTAAGGGACGTCATACAGGAGTATCTAAAGTCCGCTAGGATTATTAGCAAGAACCAGCATGGGTTTGTGAGGGACAGGTCATGTCAGACTAACTTAATTAGCTTCTACGAGGAAGTGAGCAATAATCTTGATCAAGGAAAAGCAGTGGATGTGGTCTTCCTAGATTTTGCAAAGGCCTTCGATACAGTTCCTCACAGGAGACTGATGATCAAATTAAAGGAGATTGGCCTAGGAAAAACTATTTGCACATGGATAAGCAGCTGGTTGTATAGCAGGGTACAGCGAGTAGTGGTCAACGGGAAGTCCTCAACCTGGTCCCCAGTAGTCAGCGGAATACCACAAGGGTCCGTACTCGGACCACTACTGTTCAACATATTTATCAATGACCTAGAAATAGGCCTGGAAAGCACAGTGTCAATCTTTGCAGATGATACTAAACTGTGTAAGGTAATTAGTTCAGAATTGGATGTGGAGTCCTTGCAGAATGATCTATCTAAACTTGAACTCTGGGCGTCTAAATGGAAAATGAGGTTCAATACAGACAAATGCAAGGTTATGCATTTTGGGACTAAAAACAAACTTGCATCCTACATATTAAATGGGGAACGCCTAGGGGAAACAGAGTTGGAAAAAGATTTGGGGGTATTCAATGATAATAGGCTTAATAACCGTACACAATGTCAAAACGCAGTAAAGAAGGCAAGTAAGGTGCTAGCGTGCATAAAAAGGGGAATTGAGACAAGGGACTCGGATGTAATCATGCCGCTGTATAAGGCATTGGTACGTCCGCACCTGGAATATTGTGTTCAGTTTTGGGCACCATTGTATAAAAAAGACATCAGTGAACTTGAAAGTGTTCAAAGGCGAGCTACTAAATTGATTAAAGGCCTAGAAGGACTGGACTATAAGGAAAGACTTACTAGGTTGAATATGTATACACTAGAAAAGAGGTGCCTAAGAGGAGATATTATTAATATCTTCAAATACGTAAAGGGACATCACAAAGAGTTATCAGAGGAATTATTTATTAAAAGAACACCGTTTAGGACACGTGGGCACTCGCTGCGACTAGAGGAGAGAAAGTTCCGAACGCAACGGAGGAAAGGGTTCTGCACTGTTAGGGCAATCAGGATGTGGCATTCCCTACCAGGGAAGGTGGTAATGGCGGACTCTGTAATTGGATTTAAAAAAGGAATGGATACATTTCTGAATGAAAAAGCTATCCAAGGTTATAATACTTAAAATATCAACGTGGTTAATCCGGGGGTAACATGAGTTATAGTAGCTAACTAGTCATAAAACATTATTTAGCAAGTATGTAGAATCACCACAACTTAAAACAGGTTGAACACGATGGGCAATTTGCCTCTATTCAACCTCAAATACTATGTTACTGTTCGTAAAGTCTAGCAAGAAGTGGAATTCATGGAAGAATCGTGGCCAAAAAGCCATGTCTGCGATGTAGAAACAAGGCTCAACTATGCAGGAAAACATAGGAACTGGGGTGCAGAAAAATTGCAGCAGATGCTCAGGACTGATGAGTCAATAGTTGAAATATCTGGCTGTAACAGAAGGCAGGTTGTTCGCCAAAGGGCTGGAGAGCGGTACAATAATGAGTGTCTGCAGGCAACAGTGAAGCATGGTGGAGGTTCCTCGCAAGTTTGGGGCTACATTTTAGCAAATGGAGTTGGGGATTTTGTCAGGATTAGTGGTGTCCTTAATGCTGAAAAATACAGACAGGTACTTATCCCTCATGCAATACTATAAGGGAAACGTCTGATTGGCTTCAAATATATTTTGCAGCAGGACAACAGCCCCAAACATACAGCTAATGTCATTAAGAACTATCTTCAGCATAAAGAAAAACAAAGAGTCCTGGAAGTAATGATATGGCCCCCGCAGAGCCCTGTTCTCTACATCATCGAGTCTGTCTGGGATTACATGAAGAGACAGTACGATTTGAGCAAGCCTACATCCACAGAAGATCTGTGGTTAGTTCTCCAAGATGGTTTTAACAACCTTCCAGCCAAATATTAAAATAAATATATATAGGTAAGACAATGGCGCTTAGTGGATAAGAGCTGCCTGGATGTATTGTTGTGGAACCCACCCACCAATATACAAGCAGTTACAATAGGGCCCAAGGTGTATTCAACCCCTATTGTAACCTTCCTGCCGAGTTCCTTCAAAAACTGTGTGCAAATGTACGTAGAAGAATTTATGCTGTTTTGAAGGCAAAGGGTGGTTAAATATTGATTTGATTTAGATTTCTCTTCTGTTCATTCAATTTGCATTTTGTTAAATAATAAAAATAAACTAACAACACTTCTATTTTTTAAAGCATTCTTACTTTGCAGCATTTTTTTCACACCTGTCTAAAACTTTTGCACAGTACTGTATACTTATGAGAGAAGGTGAAAAACATACTGGGATGGCACTCACAATTATCAACTGCACCTGGTGCTCTCACAATCCAGAGGCTACAAGTACATACAAATGGCGCGGTACTTGTGGCTTCAGTAATCAGATAATCACACTCCTGTTATCAGTTCAAATTCGCAGGTTTTGCATTTGAACGTGCATCAACCCGGGATTTTGGTAAGTGTAAAAGCAAACTACCAGATACAGGGTCGGCCTGAGACCTGAGAATTTGCTGTGTTATTGACCCGCCAATTTACCAGGTCATCAGTGGAAATGGTGTATACGTTTTTATCTTTCATACAGATGTGGACAAAGTTGCTAGTACCCTTCCGTGAAAAAAGAAGAACCCATATTGTTCTCTGAAATAACTTGAAATTTCAAAAGTAATTGACCTCAATCATTGTTTGTTTAGTCCATATTTAATAGAAATCAAACTTTACATTTGATTTTTGATTCAACAGAATATTTTAAATAATAAAACAAATAAAAATGGCATGGACAAAAATGATGTGACCCATAACATAATATTTTGTTGCATATCTTGTCTTTAAAGGGCAATCACTGCAATCATTCGATTTCTGTAGCTCTCATTGGGACTTCTGCAGGTAGTTGGGCCCACTCTTCCTGAGCAAACTGCTCCAGCTGTCTCAGGTTTGATGATTACTTCTCCAGACTGCATGTTTCACCTCTTTCCATAGATGTTTGCTTGTTTGCTTGGATTCAGCTCAAGGCTCATAGAAGGCCACTTCAGAGTATTCCAGTGTTTTGTTCTTATCCATTCTTGGGTGCTTTTAGATGTCTGTTTTGGGTCATTATCCTGTTTTTAGGATCCATGACCTACAGCTTAGAGCAGGCATGTCCAAACTGCGGCCCTCCAGCTGTTGAGAAACTACACATCCCAGCATGCCCTGACACAGCTTTAGCATTCTCTGACCGCAAAACTGTGTCATGGCATGCTGGGATATGTAGTTTCACAACAGCTGCAGGGCCGCAGTTTGGACATGCCTAGCTTAGAGCTTTCTGACACTGGGCAGTATGTTTCGCTCCAGAATGCTTTGAGATTTAATTGTGCCCATACAGATTCAGGACACCACGTGCCAGACTCGGTATCCGTTCACATGGTCGACCATGTTATGGTCGACAGTCATTAGGTCGACCACTATTGGTCGACATTGACATGGTCGACATGGACACATGGTCGACACGTGAAAATGGTCGCCACATGAAAGGTCGACACATGAAAAGGTCGACATGAGTTTTTTTTCTCTTTTTTTCTTTTGGGGAACTTTTCCATACTTTACGATCCACATGGACTACGATTGGAACGGTAAAGTGTGCCGAGCGAAGCGGTAGCGGAGCGAAGGCACCATGCCCGAAGCATGGCGAGCGAAGCGGTGCGCTAATTGGGGTTCCCAGTCACTTTACGCAAAAAACGACACCAAAAAAAGTAAAAAAACTCACGTCGACCATTTTCACGTGTCGACCATGTGTCCATGTCGACCATGTCAATGTCGACCAATAGTGGTCGACCTAATGACTGTCGACCATAACATGGTCGACCATTCATACCGGAACCGCCAGACTCAGCAAAGTAGCCCCATAACATAATCCATCCTCCTCCAAGTTTTACATTGTCAATATACATATTAGCAAATTTGAGTCTGGCATTTTTATGTGTTTTTTCTTTTTTTCCAAAGGTGGATCCTTACTGGATCTTCTTCCACGTTGCCAACTGTCACTCAAAACGCGTCATATGGTGCGATCAGACACTGATATCCCTTGATCTTGGAGTACAGCTTGTGTCGCTTTAGAAATGTTGCTCTTTTCCTACCATTCTCATTATCCTTCTGTTTAATCTGGGGTCCAGCTTCCTCTTGCGGCTCCATCTAGGGAAGTTGGCTATTGTCCCATGGACTTTAAACATCTAAATAATAATTGCAACTACATCCAACCTACTTGGAGATGATCTTATAGTCTTTTTCTTTCTTTATTTCTGATCTCCATAGACAATGATCTCCTTTGCTTCCTCTGGTCCATGTTCAGTGCAGTGCACACCTCGATACCAAACAGTAGAGTGACTACTTTTCTCCATTTAAATAGGCTGAATCACTAATTAGAAGACGTGTGATGCTAATTCAAGAAAGCATTTATTTGAAATATAACTATAATCAAATTATTTATTATATTTTCTAAGGAGTACCACCAAATCTGTCCAAGCCATTCTAGAATATCTTTGTAGAATAGTAATACTTTATCTGTTTTCACAGTTTCTTTGCTTTATTCTGTGACATACCAAAGTACCATATTGCAACATCATATCTTTCATGTATATACTACAACTATATCCTTGATCGTATGTATGCTTTCATTATACCTAGATGGCTTTTCAAATTCAGAATCAACTATTAATATAATAGTTCTTCCAACTATGCTACATTGCCTAAAATTTTACTTGTTGTAGTTATTCTTCCTTATCACGTGTATGTTTAGTACAAGACTACCTGCAATAATAATATCCTGCAAAGGGACTCAATCTATTTAAATACAAAGTAACAATTACAAGAGAAAGGAACACTCAGACTACTCATAAGCTATGAGCCTATGATAAAGACAAATAATACACACAAACCCTTCGTAATGTGCTGTCCATGACCTTGCCTCTTTAGTGGCCTCTGCCTCTTAACATTGTATTAACAACACAACTCTGCAATAAGGATTATTGAAAAACCTAAGGAAGAATAAACCGGTGTATACTGTGTTTATCGGGCTTACAGTATGCTACCAATTAATGGGGTAATTAACAAGAGCAACAACAGTATGTTGTACAGTACATACTGTACGGTAGTAGAGAATAAATAGATGCATTAAGCCTTGAGAAGTGATAAAGTGGAAGGTGATAACGCAGCAGCCAATCAACTCCTGCCATTTTTTAAACCGGGCTTGTAACTTGACAGTTAATAGCTGATTGCCTGGTGCGTTATCACTTCTCAAGGCTTAATACGTCTGCCCCATAATGTGAAAATATTTTTACAGCTTGTCACATATAAGCCTTAACCGTTAGAAGAATGTCAACGCTGAGTAAATGTCTGTATATGAATTGCATATTAGCTGATGATTATATGTATTGTATGTAGAAACGAGACTAGATACAACAAAGACTGCATGCTTCATTTGTGCAACTGAAGTAAATATTAATCCTGATCGTATCACTAATATTGAACATGGAGACTGCATAGTGAGCATGGTTGAAAATAAAGTCATGGATTAGATGTGCTGATCTGGCAGCAAAACAAATCTCTAGTTAGCCAACAATGTATCCTCAGCTATGGGAAAATAAATCCTCCCTGAGCCCTAATTAGCAAACAAAACAGTGCCCTGGATCAACCAGCCCAATACTGCACTCCAATAATAACTGAAGAGAACAATGTATTTTAGGAAAAGCATCTAGTCAATTTGAAGTTAATATAATGAATTTGCCTATACTGGGCTTAAGGTCCCCATACATCAGTAATCAATTGGGGCAATTTGGCGTTTTGCAGATGATTGTGTAAATAAATCTGCAATGTATGGGGTTCACAGATCACAGATTCCAACCAAAAAGTGATTGGGATTAGTAAATTAGGTTGTCCAACATGTTGGATATCACAGGTCAATTGGGACTGTAGATCGCTAGTGTATGGTAACAATCAGCAGTTTTCTAGACAGTTTCTAGTAAACTGATGAGCCTTTCATATCGGCAGATCTGTATTTGCGATCAGCCTGTTTTTTTCGCACTATAGGAGTAGGTCCTGGGCTACGCACAGACTGCACAGACTGGAAAAATCTTAAATGACATATAAATCTTTACCAAGTAAGTATGCTTTTGTTAGTGGCATCAAGTTAGGGATAGCCATCAGTGACACAACCATCGATGGCCACCATTGATGGTTAATGTTAGTACTATGAAACCATCAACTGGCAACCATCAGTGGCTTCATACCACCGATAGTTACATTATTCACCAGGCCATTCAGAGTTGGTGATGAGGCTTTGCATGACACGTTGGGGGTAGAAATAGGCTCTGTGTCCCGATGCCAGAGATAAATAAAAAGACAACAAAAAACATTGATAAGCTCTGTGTCATCGATGGTGGAGAACCATTGGATTTCCACCATCAATGGCAAAACCATCAGGCATTGGCGTTTAACCATCAATGGTCGATGGCCATCTCTACATAACGTATACAAGTTCTTCATAATAAACCATGATGAAATATCAAAGTTACTATTACTCCTTTTCTACATGTAATTGAACATAACTGAATAAATGGCTTGTGAAACAGTCAAACAAGTAATTAAAATAACAGTATAGCACTTTGATCATATAATTAGCCTGGTTTCATCTCAGCAAACACTATGACTGTCCCTAAATGAATGCTTCTAATCCATATTTATGGGATATATGCAAGATTACTGGTAACCTAACCTGTTTTACCACATTCTGCAGCTTCTTTAAAATGTGTATCATCCTACAGTGAAGTATTAAAAACATATCCTCCCACAGTAAATATTTCACAAGCAGGCGCTAACTCTTACATTCCAGCTATGGAGGAAAGGCTTGCAGATCTCTTCTGGTTGAAGCAGCAATAGCATAAAAAAAAGTCAATTAACATAAATCATATTGGCAGGTTAGAATAACATTTTTTGTAATTTAGTGAGATTTTGAAAAGGAAAATGATGATTTGTATGAGCATTGTTAAGAGTAAAGGACTATCAGATGCATGCGTAAAATTTGCTTAGCCTGCTACTGAAAGAAAAAACTTTTCATGTGAGGTTTCATATGTAGAAATTACAGCAGGGAAAGAGGAACCTCTTTGCAATTATGACATCAGTTTCTACACAGTGTGACAGGAGCATGGCTGCCATACAAAGTCACTGATGTGCCACTGGAAGATGCATTTACCACTCCTCACCTCTATAATATATTTCTATCCCCCATGATTCCCCAGTTTTAAATTTTCCTCATTAATCATCTCTGAAATCATTTCTTTTACTACCCCTCACATATCACATTCCAGCCCTCAGCCGTTCCCTGCACCACGTTTCTCCTACCTTCAGGGGTGCAAGTATGCAGGTACGCTAGGGTAAGGAGTACCCTTAAGAATTTGGCAGCGGGTAGGCAGTACCAACTGCCACACACTTTGCCATTACCACAATTATAATGTGCCACAAAGCAACAAGACCATGGTGCTTGGCAGCATGACTGCTCCTCCCACTTTGTCAGGGTTACTGGGAGTACGACAGTGACTGTATTTTCCTGTTATAATGGAGGCATTACTATATATTGTTATTAAATTGGGGTCATTACTGTATATTTCTATTATACTGGAGGTAGAATTATATATTTCTATTATACTGGAGGCATTACTATATATTTTTAGCCTTGCCTCCAGATTTCCCCCCCCCCCTACAAAAAAAAGGGGCTGTCGTGTGGCCACACCGCCAGAGTAATGTAGCCACTCCCCCTCACAACACATGACCATGCCCATTTTTGTCACTCAGTACCACTAAGAAAATATTTCTACTTACACCACTGCCTACCTTCCAGGTACTCTGCTTGCATTATTATTATCATCATCGTCTTCATCATCACTCTATTTACTTGTCCCAAGGTGAGGGCTAGGTGACTACTACTCAGTGGCAGTAAAACGTTGTCTTCCGAAATGCGACTTTGGCCAATTCTCACTGTTTCACTGCCTATTCTGATGTTATTTCACTGTGCCTACCCCCACACTAGCAGTGAGACCTGGTGCAATGCAGTACAGGGCTGATACGGGATGCGGTCAAGATGCCGCCGGCCGGAATCCCGGCGGTCGAAATACTGACGCCGGAATCCCGACCGCCACAATCCCGACATATTCTCCCTCCGTGGGTGTCCACGACACCCATAGAGGGAGAATATAATAGTGTTCCGAGCGTGGCGAGCGAAGCGAGCCCGCAAGGGGCTGCGTTCCGCTCACCACCCCTGTCGGGATTGTGTGGTCGGGATTCCGGCGTCGGTATTTCGACCGCCGGGATTCCGACCGGCGGCATTTAGTACTGATCCCGCTGATACACGGGAAGCCAGGAAATAAAACTATACTCTTCATCTTCTCCTCTAATACCACCCCATCCATACATCCATTAAAATAATAGCCACACCTACTGTATGTATTATTACTTTCTTCAGATAATCCACACCAACCTTTAATGCCTTTATTTCAGTGTACAGTGTTTGTATTATGTTTTTATCATAACACATTACTATTTATATGCAGTACTGGGGCATGAAGGGCCCACCGGGGGATTGCAATTGTAGCAGCCCATGCTTAAGGGTGTGACCAGTCTCCACAGAAGCTTGGCAAACCATTAGAGAATGCATGGTCTGGGCCCCTTGATAAATATATAGTAAATGCTGCTACTGCATGAATGACAAAGTACCACATTAATAACATCAATGCACTGTACAGAATACACCATAGTCCTGTGCCGTATAAAGTAACTTATGTATAATTCAGCATAGTATGAAACCTGGTCCCTAGGGGAGGAGGTGGGGCCCCCCAGGCAGTGGGGCCCACCACGGGTTTCCCTTGTACTCTTGTGGGCCAACCCAACCCTGTTTATATGCCAATGTGATGGTGTCTTGATGTGTCAACAAATAAAAGTGTTTAAAAACAAAAAGATTAGGCGCTCAGGTATAAGTACATTTCTCTATCGTCCTAAGTGGATGCTGGGGTTCCTGAAAGGACCATGGGGAATAGCGGCTCCGCAGGAGACAGGGCACAAAAGTAAAGCTTTTACAGGTCAGGTGGTGTGTACTGGCTCCTCCCCCTATGACCCTCCTCCAGACTCCAGTTAGATTTTTGTGCCCGGCCGAGAAGGGTGCAATTCTAGGTGGCTCTCATAAAGAGCTGCTTAGAGAGTTTAGCTTAGGTTTTTTATTTTACAGTGATTCCTGCTGGCAACAGGATCACTGCAACGAGGGACAGAGGGGAGAAGAAGTGAACTCACCTGCGTGCAGGATGGATTGGCTTCTTGGCTACTGGACATGAAGCTCCAGAGGGACGATCACAGGTACAGCCTGGATGGTCACCGGAGCCACGCCGCCGGCCCCCTCACAGATGCTGAAGCAAGAAGAGGTCCAGAATCGGCGGCTGAAGACTCCTGCAGTCTTCTTAAGGTAGCGCACAGCACTGCAGCTGTGCGCCATTTTCCTCTCAGCACACTTCACACGGCAGTCACTGAGGGTGCAGGGCGCTGGGGGGGGGGCGCCCTGGGAGGCAAATGAAAACCTTTAAAAAGGCTAAAAATACCTCACATATAGCCCCAGAGGCTATATGGAGATATTTACCCCTGCCTAAATGTACTAAATAGCGGGAGACGAGCTCGCCGGAAAAGGGGCGGGGCCTATCTCCTCAGCACACGGCGCCATTTTCTGTCACAGCTCCGCTGGTCAGGAAGGCTCCCAGGTCTCTCCCCTGCACTGCACTACAGAAACAGGGTATAACAGAGAGGGGGGGCAAAATAAATGGCAATATATTAATATAAAAGCAGCTATAAGGGAGCACTTAATCATAAGGCTATCCCTGTCATATATAGCGCTTTTTGGTGTGTGCTGGCAGACTCTCCCTCTGTCTCCCCAAAGGGCTAGTGGGTCCTGTCTTCGTATAGAGCATTCCCTGTGTGTCTGCTGTGTGTCGGTACGTGTGTGTCGACATGTATGAGGACGTTATTGGTGTGGAGGCGGAGCAATTGCCAAATATGAGGATGTCACCTTCTAGGGGGTCGACACCAGAATGGATGCCTTTATTTGTGGAATTACGGGATAGCGTCAACTCGCTTAAGCAGTCGTTTGCCGACATGAGGCGGCCGGACACTCAATTAGTGCCTGTCCAGGCGCCTCAAACACCGTCAGGGGCTGTAAAACGCCCCTTGCCTCAGTCGGTCGACACAGACCCAGACACAGGCACTGATTCCGGTGGTGAAGGTGACGAATCAACCGTATTTTCCAGTAGGGCCACACGTTATATGATTTTGGCAATAAAGGAGATGTTACATTTAGCTGATACTACAGGTACCACTAAACAGGGTATTATGTGGGGTGTGAAAAAACTACCAGTAGTTTTTACCGAATCAGAAGAATTAAATGACGTGTGTGATGAAGCGTGGGGTGCCCCGATAAAAAACTGCTAATTTCAAAGAAGTTATTGGCTTTATACCCTTTCCCGCCAGAGGTTAGGGAGCGCTGGGAAACACCTCCTAGGGTGGACAAAGCGCTAACACGCTTATCAAAACAAGTGGCGTTACCCTCTCCTGAGACGGCCGCACTTAAAGATCCATCAGATAGGAGGATGGAAAATATCCAAAAAGGTATATACACACATGCAGGTGTTATACTACGACCAGCTATTGCGACTGCCTGGATGTGCAGTGCTGGGGTAGTTTGGTCAGAGTCCCTGATCGAAAATATTGATACCCTGGACAGGGACAATATTTTACTGTCGTTAGAACAAATAAAGGATGCATTTCTTTATATGCGTGATGCACAGAGAGATATCTGCACACTGGCATCACGGGTAAGTGCTATGTCCATTTCGGCCAGAAGAGCTTTATGGACACGACAGTGGACAGGCGATGCGTAGAGGAGTTATTTGGGGTCGGTCTATCGGATTTGGTGGCCACGGCTACGGCCGGGAAATCCACCTTTCTACCTCAAGTCACTCCCCAACAGAAAAAGGCACCGACCTTTCAACCGCAGCCCTTTCGTTCCTTTAAAAATAAGAGAGCAAAGGGCTATTCATATCTGCCACGAGGCAGAGGACGAGGGAAGAGACAGCAACAGGCAGCTCCTTCCCAGGAACAGAAGCCCTCCCCGGCTTCTACAAAAGCCTCAGCATGACGCTGGGGCTTTGCAAGCGGACTCGGGGGCGGTAGGCGGTCGTCTCAAGAATTACAGCGCGCAGTGGGCTCACTCGCAGGTAAATCCCTGGATCCTGCAGATAATATCTCAGGGGTACAGGTTGAAATTAGAGACAGAGCCACCTCGCCGTTTCCTGAAGTCTGCTTTACCAACGTCCCCCTCAGAAAGGGAGACGGTTTTGGAAGCCATTCACAAGCTGTATTCTCAGCAGGTGATAGTCAAGGTACCTCTTCTACAACAAGGGAAGGGGTATTATTCCACTCTTTTTGTGGTACCGAAGCCGGATGGCTCGGTAAGGCCTATTCTAAATCTGAAGTCCTTGAACCTGTACATAAAGAAGTTCAAGTTCAAGATGGAGTCACTCAGAGCAGTGATAGCGAACCTGGAAGAAGGGGACTTTATGGTATCCTTGGACATCAAGGATGCGTATCTCCACGTTCCAATTACCCCTCACACCAGGGGTACCTCAGGTTCGTTGTACAAAACTGTCACTATCAGTTTCAGACGCTGCCGTTTGGTTTGTCCACGGCACCTCGGGTCTTTACAAAGGTAATGGCCGAGATAATATTTCTTCTTCGAAGAAAAGGCGTATTAATTATCCCATACTTGGACGATCTCCTAATAAGGGCAAGGTCCAGAGAACAGCTAGAGATGGGTTTAGCACTATCTCAAGAGGTGCTAAAGCAGCACGGATGGATTCTGAATATTCCAAAATCCCAATTAATGCCGACAACTCGTCTGCTGTTCCTGGGGATGATTCTGGACACAGTTCAGAAAAAGGTTTTTCTTCCCGAAGAAAAAGCCAAGGAGTTATCTGACCTGGTCAGGAACCTCCTAAAACCAGGAAAGGTGTCTGTACATCAATGCACAAGAGTCCTGGGAAAAAATGGTAGCTTCTTACGAAGCAATCCCTTTCGGCAGATTCCATGCAAAGGGATCTGTTGGACAAATGGTCAGGGTCGCATCTTCAGATGCACCTGCGGATAACCCTGTCGCCGAGGACAAGGGTATCCCTTCTGTGGTGGTTGCAGGAGGCTCATCTATTGGAGGGCCGCAGATTCGGCATGCAGGATTGGATCCTGGTGACCACGGATGCCAGCCTGAGAGGCTGGGGAGCAGTCACACAGGGAAGAAATTTCCAGGGAGTGTGGTCGAGCCTGAAAAAGTCTCTTCACATAAGCATTCTGGAACTAAGAGCAATCTACAATGCTCTAAGCCAGGCGGAACCTCTGCTTCCAGGAAGACCGGTGTTGATCCAGTCGGACAACATCACGGCAGTCGCCCATGTAAACAGACAGGGCGGCACAAGAAGCAGGAGGGCAATGGCAGAAGCTGCCAGGATCCTTCGCTGGGCGGAGAATCACGTGATAGCACTGTCAGCAGTATTCATCCCGGGCGTGGACAACTGGGAAGCAGACTTCCTCAGCAGACACGACCTTCACCCGGGAGAGTGGGGACTTCATCCAGAAGTTTTCCACATGCTATTAAACCGTTGGGTAAAACCAATGGTGGACATGATGGCGTCTCGCCTCAACAAAACACTGGACAGGTATTGCGCCAGGTCAAGAGATCCGCAGGCAATAGCTGTGGACGCGCTGGTAACACCTTGGGTGTACCAGTCGGTATATGTGTTTCCTCCTCTGCCTCTCATACCAAAGGTATTGAGGATTATACGGCAAAGAGGAGTAAGACTAGTGGCTCCGGATTGGCCAAGAAGGACTTGGTACCCGGAACTTCAAGAGATGGTCACGGACGATCCGTGGCCTCTACTTCTGAGAAGGGACCTGCTTCAGCAGGGTTCTTGTCTTTTTCAAGACTTACCGCGGCTGCGTTTGACGGCATGGCGTTTGAATGCCAGATCCTAAAAGGAAAAGGCATTCCAGAAGAAGTCATTCCTACCTTGATAAAGGCAAGGAAGGAAGTCACCGCGAAGCATTATCGCCGTATTTGGCGAAAATATGTTGCGTGGTGCGAGCAGCGGAGTGCTCCGATGGAGGAATTTCAACTGGGTCGTTTTCCTACATTTCCTGCAATCAGGATTGTCTATGGGTCTCAAATTGGGATCTATTAAGGTTCAAATTTCGGCCCTATCAATATTCTTCCAAAAAGAATTGGCCTCAGTCCCTGAGGTCCAGATTTTTATCAAAGGAGTACTGCATATACAGCCTCCTGTGGTGCCTAAGGTGGCACCGTGGGATCTAAATGTAGTTTTAGATTTCCTCAAATCCAATTGGTTTGAACCACTAAAGAATGTGGATTTGAAATATCTCACATGGAAAGTGACTATGTTACTGGCCCTGGCTTCGGCCGGGAGAGTATCTGAACTGGCGGCTTTGTTTTATAAAAGCCCTTATTTAATTTTCCATTCGACATAGGGCAGAGCTGCGGACGCGTCCGCATTTTCTCCCTAAGGTGGTATCAGCGTTTCACCTGAACCAGCCTATTGTAGTGCCTGCGGCTACAGACGACTTGAAGGACTCCAAGTTGTTGGACGTTGTCAGAGCCTTAAAAATATACATTTAAAGGACGGCTGGAGTCAGAAAATCTGACTCGCTGTTTATACTGTATGCACCCAACAAGTTGGGTGCACCTGCTTCTAAGCAGTCGATTGCTCGTTGGATTTGTAACAAAATTCAACTTGTACATTCTGTGGCAGGCCTGCCACAGCCTAAATCTGTTAAGGCCCATTCCGCAAGGAAGGTGGGCTCATCTTGGGCGGCTGCCCGAGGGGTCTCGGCATTACAACTCTGCCGAGCAGCTACGTGGTCAGGGGAGAACACGTTTGTAAATTTTTACAAATTTGATACCCTGGCAAAGGAGGACCTGGAGTTCTCTCATTCGGTGCTGCAGAGTCATCCGCACTCTCCCGCCCGTTTGGGAGCTTTGGTATAATCCCCATGGTCCTTTCAGGAACCCCAGCATCCACTTAGGACGATAGAGAAAATAAGAATTTACTTACCGATAATTCTATTTCTCGGAGTCCGTAGTGGATGCTGGGCGCCCATCCCAAGTGCGGATTATCTGCAATACTTGTACATAGTTATTGTTAACTAATTCGGGTTATTGTTTAGGAAGCCATCTTTCAGAGGCTCCTCTGTTATCATACTGTTAACTGGGTTTAGATCACAAGTTGTACGGTGTGATTGGTGTGGCTGGTATGAGTCTTACCCGGGATTCAAAATCCTCCCTTATTGTGTACGCTCGTCCGGGCACAGTACCTAACTGGAGTCTGGAGGAGGGTCATAGGGGGAGGAGCCAGTACACACCACCTGACCTGTAAAAGCTTTACTTTTGTGCCCTGTCTCCTGCGGAGCCGCTATTCCCCATGGTCCTTTCAGGAACCCCAGCATCCACTACGGACTCCGAGAAATAGAATTATCGGTAAGTAAATTCTTATTATTTCTGTTTCTGTATGTACAGAATACTGTATAGAGCTGGGACTATTACTGGAGTGTTACAAATCAGCAGTGAAAGCACAATTATATCACCTTATTATAGGTGTTGTGCAATGTGTTAGCAATAACTTACACTTTCAATACTTTGATGGTAAAATGACATATTGCTATACATGTAACTGTACAATACAAGGGGTGTGCAATACGTTTCTGGAGGCACAAAAAGCATTATATTTGCAAACAAAGTGAACATTACTTTTTTTTCCAAAGTATTCACCAGATGAGTCTATGCAAAGTTGCATGCGCTCAAACCACTTGATGAACCAGCTGGCCCAGTCCTAAGCAGGTATATCTTCTACATACTGGATGATGGTCTCCACTGCAGCTCCAGGTAACCCAAAATTAATCCCACGCATCTTGCCGCCAACTGCTTGGCCACGCTGCACTCACGTCGGAACTTCTGTGGCGGCGCAATTCCAACTGGGGTCCTCTGAGCCGACTGTTGTTTGGTCTCTGGGTTGAAACTATAGATCCAGGATTTGTTGCCACTAATGATCTCCCAGGCAGAGTTTGAGCAACAGCCATCAAACCTGGCCAACGGGTTGCAGCACCAAGTCACCCCAATCTCCTTCAGCTCTCGAGTTAGCTGATGGGGCATTCAGCAAGCAGAAACCTTACTCAGGCCAAGCTTTTCATGGAGTATATCAAGCAGATGAATCTCGATGAGATGTCTATCTCCTTCTCTAACTGGGCCACGCTAGCATCCACCTCCACTATGACCAGCACGTCAAAAACACTGTCCTTGGTGATGGCAGACAAAGGTTGGCAACAGCGCTCCTCATCTTCCATGGACCATCCCCTGTGCCAAAATTCTGCAAATTACAAAAACATAGGGGCTCGGGGTGGTGCTTCCTCTCCAAAAGCAGCTTGCAGTTGGCAAAACTCTCCTGTTGTCGCATACCACTCTTGTAGTCGTAGAAGATCGTGTCTCTCCACATAATGAGTTTGTGAAGGAAGTGAACATGCTAACTTCGGTGTACAGTGCTGCTTATATACGGTTCTGTGCCTTCTCATTTCACAAGAACTGTAGTCAGAGATTACAGGTCACAACCAGTCAGTCAGATTGTGTCTACTCTACCTATGCACTGCACATCCGACACCTTATTGCACACCCCTCGTATGTGAAAAATGAATCATGTAATACAAAAGAAGACACCCTTTTTTTTAAATATAAGTGGATACGAAGTAGTCAAAAGGTATACAATTCATAATGTGGACACCACAATGTTGACAGTCATGATACCAAAATGTCAACAAAATGTCAACATTCTCACAATGTCGACAGGTGAAATATCTACAGTGTCAGAATCTCAACATTAGGGTTAGAATGTGGGGGCGGAGGGGGGATACGGTTAGGCACTAGAGGGAGGGGTAGGTGTTAGGGCTAGCGATAGCTAGGAAATACCAGAACGCCACAGAATCGTAAGTCTGATTCACAAGTGATGATCACATAACCGCCAGGACACAAAAAACACCATTGGAGCCATTGCAGCTGTCTGGAGCAGGTAAGTCATCACTGGGCCACCAGGGATGATATTCTGACATTCTAACATGTAGACATTTCATCACTGTCTACAACATCAACATTATGACTGTCGACATATCAGAATCAGTTCATAGAAAAATTTCATTGACAAGAAAGACTACATGATATCTTAAAAAATGTAACTTAATTAATACAAATATGCTCGTCACTTGTAAATGAGCTAAGTATGTTAAGTGCAAACAATCTAGATTGCACAAATGTTTTGAGAAGGTATTTATTAGACATAATGTTGCCGTCTTGAGAAGTAGACTTGTCTTGACCTGGGATCTTCATAAGACTCGGTCATATGATGTGCTGCACTGTATGATGAACACAAACTGCAAGCGACACTGCCTGTGTTCTGCACCTCACCCTCATCACTCACATCGTTCTGGCTTTTTATCTAAAACAATAAATAAAATACTTATAGATTTCTTTTTTTATTTTTATTAGATGGAAAATATGGTGATCAGAAAAACAACCAATATAAAAAAAGGAACTCAGCAGTGTAAACAAATAACTTATATAAAGAAGACAAAGAGGAGACCAAAGGCCAAATGTAATAGAGTGAGAGTTTCAGAAAGTGAGAGATTTGGTAAGGTTTTTCAGTTTTTTTTTAAAGTGGTAATCATTTACACTGCAAAACCAGGTTGATCTTGCTGTGTAAATGATTGCCACTTTAAATAAAACTGCTAAACCTTACCAAATCTCTCACTTTCTGAAACTCTCACTCTATTACATTTGGCCCCTAGACTTAATCGGGGAGATTCAAATGTTTGAAAAGTCAGTTGGGAGTCTGTTTTTTCCTATCTAATAGACAGGAAAAAACAGACACCCAACTGTCTTTTCAAACATTTGAATCTCCCCCAATGGATGTTCTGGCCCAGTATAAATATTTTAGCAAACAAAATTTGAATATCCACAAAAACAGAATCCAAACTTTCCTTCGCTTCAGAATTCCTTGTGACTCAGGGATCACTTGATCAAATAATATTTGTGTGATATTCACAAATTGTAAGGATCTACTGAATGTACTATGGAGGGATCACAGCAGATATCTCCAAACAGCTGCCACAGACTCCTTAGGTTTCTATGGGGCCTGCAAAGCTGTCAGATTTACCAATGCAAAGCATTCCAGAAATTGGCCCCAATAGGATAATGCCATCTCCAGATGGGGTAACTCAATAGTAGCCTATTTGCTTCTAACTCACAGAAAACACTGGGAGAGTTTTTCTCCAGAACCCTCCCCGCCAATGGCCACCGCACATGCGTAATCACTAGACCGAGCATGAGCAGAATGGCCCCGGCTTTTGCAATCATCTTCCCTTTTTACACATTGCAGAGAGACTCCTTTCGTAGCCCCTGACACTGCATGTGAATTTCAGTACATTCAGGGAGCATGCAAATTTCTTATTGTTGCAAAAAGCGGCAATAGGAGATTCTAATTATTACGTCTGAAACTCGATAATTAGTAAATATGCCCCATTATCAGCTAACATTCAGCAGAAATAAAAGGCCAGGAATGTTCTGTGTTCCTGCATGTTTTGCAATTAGTAGTTTACTATTCCTCTATGTCAGTGCCTAAAATAGTTGATGACTCAGCCAAACATTGTGGTCTATGTACTAAGCCTTGGAGAATGATTAAGTGGACAAAGATAAAGCACCAGCCAATCAGCTCCTAACTGTAATGTCACAGGCTGGGTTTGAAAAATGACAGGAGTGGATTGGCTGGTACTTTATCTGTCTCCACTTTATCTCTCTCCGTAGTACATAGACCCAGCGGTGCAAGTAGAAAAAATGTCTTATAGGTACTGTGTGCCGAAGGCGCACGTGCCAAAAAGGTTGTGGCCAAATGCCACATGGGGCGTGGCCAATGAAAATGGGGGCATGATACACATATGGGGGGGAGGGCAGATACACATATGACCCCAATGGTGCCAGATACACATTGCTCCACAGTGCCAGATACACATTGCCCCAGAGTGCCAGATACACAAATGCCCCAGTGTCAGATACACATTGCCCCCCAGTGTCAGATACACATTGCCCAACAGTGCCAGATACATATTGCCCTACAGTGCCAGATATACAATTGCCCCAGTGTCAGATACACAAATGCCCCAGTGTCAGATATACATTGCCCCACAGTGCCAGATACACATTGCCCCACAGTGTCAGATACACATCGCCCCAGTGTCAGATACACATCGCCCCACAGTGCCAGATATACATTGCCCCACAGTGCCAGATACACATTGCCCCAGTGCCAGATATACATTGCCCCACAGTGCCAGATACACATTGCCCCAGTGTCAGATATACATTGCCCCACAGTGCCAGATATACATTGCCCCACAGTGCCAGATACACATTGCCCCAGTGTCAGATATACATTGCCCCACAGTGCCAGATATACATTGCCCCACAGTGCCAGATACACATTGCCCCAGTGTCAGATATACATTGCCCCTGTCACACGCCATAGGCGGCGTTCACCGCGCTTACCCCTGCGTGCCTGCTGGTCTGTGTTGCGGCCTCCGCCTTCGATGGTCCACGGGCTCCGGCACCTGACTGGCGCGGCTCCCGGTGGTTCCCCGGGGCAGGGGCGCCGCCATGACACCCGGCATCACGTGGGCGGGGAGCAGGTGACGTCATCAGACTGTTCCGCCAATCCAGCGGAGGCGGGAGATTCAAAGGCAGACGCCGGGCAGCGCCTCGGCGCCTGAGTATCGTCTTTTCCCTTGAAGTGGATGCCAGTGCTCTTGTTCCCGGCGAGTCTCTCTGCAGTCGTACCCTAGTGTCTCCGGCGCTTCCAGGTGCCAGTTGCTGCACAGTTCCAGCGTATACAGTGGCTGGTGTGTTCCTCTGCAATCCAGTCACCAGTGCTTCTTGGAGTCAGCGTGGGCTGCGGGCTAAACGCCACTCTCAAGTTCTACAAGTCTTCAGTGTCTTTAAACACCGCTCAAGTTCTACAAGTCTTCAGTGTCTTTAAACACCGCTCTCAAGTTCTACAAGTCATCTGTGTCTTTAAACACCACTCTCAAGTTCTGCAAGTCATCTGTGTCTTTAAACACCGCTCTCAAGTTCTGCAAGTCATCTGTGTCTTTAAACACCGCTCTCAAGTTCTACAAGTCATCTGTGTCTTTAAACACCATTCTCAAATTCTACAAGTCATCAGTGTCTTTAACCACCGTTCTCAAAGTTCTACAGTGTCTTTAATCACCGCTCTCAAGTCATACAAATCACCAGTGTCTTTAACCACCGCTCACAAGTTCTATAAATCATCAGTATCTTTAGTCACCGTTCTCAAGTCATACAAATCATCAGCAACCATCGCTCACAAGTGTTTAAAATCATCAGAGTCTTTAACCACCGTCCACCAGTTCTTCAAATCATCAGTATCTTTAAAACCATCACTCACAAGTTCTTCAGTCACCATTATCTTGTACCAACACTCACAAGTACTTCTTTTCCTGGAATCTTTAACATTGCTCACAAGTTCTCCTATAGGCCTGGACATTCCCTCCATACGTTCCTTCTCTGCTATGTGACATTGTGTTGCTCCCTTCCTGCAATAAAGTTCTTTAATATTTTCACCAAGCTTTACTGTCAGAGTCCTGTATGAGAAAGACCTATATCAAGCCATCCCTGTTCCGACCCAACTGTGGTTCCTCTCCCCTACCATCGGGAGAACCCCCGAGTTTACAACATCCCCAACCTAGGTCAGTGACAGTATACTCAGGCCTCATGGACCCGGGGGATCGGAGCCCAGAGGCAAGTACCATCCAGGACTTGATTTCTCGAGTACAAAGTCAGGAAGCAGCACAGGGCCAGGTGATGCATTATCTCCAGGAATTATCTGGCCGGCTGGATCAAATTCAGACTTCTCTGGCTGCAGTAGTACCGGCCCCAGCTCCAGTACCCACTCCAGTGGTTGTCTCTAGTAATATTCCATCCTCCTCTGGAACCAGGTCACGCCTTCAGCTCCCTACTCCTTCTCGCTATAATGGGAATCCAAAGAATTGCCGTGGGGTTTCTCAATCAGTGCGAGGTACATTTTGAACTTCTTTCACATAACTTCCCTACTGATCGGTCCAAGGTGGCATACATTATTTCTTTGCTTGAGGGTTCAGCGTTGGATTGGGTGTCTCTGTTATGGGAGCGATCTGATCCGTTGGTTTCTAGTTACACCAATTTCATTACGTCATTCCGGAGGATCTTTGATGATCCCGGCAGGACGACCGCTGCCTCTGCAGACTTGCTTCGTGTCCGACAAGGCTCTCGTTCAGTGGGACAGTATGTGATTCATTTTCAGACCATAGCCTCAGAACTGCGCTGGAATAATGATGCCCTTCGGGCTGCCTTTTGGAACGGGCTCTCCGATCGTCTAAAGGACGAGTTGGTCACCAGAGATTTGCCGGATTCTTTAGAACAGTTGCTCTCGCTCTGTGTAAAGGTGGATCTTCGCATGCAGGAATGAGGTGGTGAACGTAGTCGGTCAGATCGATCAAGGGTCCGATCTCTTCCGTCTAAGCAAACGGTTATTCCAAGTCCTGATGAACCTATGCAGATTAATCGATCTCGGCTGTCCCCAGAAGAACGTCAGCGTCGTCGTGAGGGTAGACTCTGCCTCTACTGTGGAGCCGCGGATCACTTTCTCAAGTTTTGCAAGTCTCGCCCGGGAAAAGGGCAGTCCTAGCTTGTTCCGGAGGAGTCGAGCTAGGGGTTTCTTCTGAACCTTCTCTGCCAGTGGACTGTTTACTCTCCGTATCTCTGTTCTCCGAGTCAATAGCCAAACCCGTTAAGGCTCTGCTGGACTCAGGGGCTGCAGGGAATTTTATTTCCCTTTCCTGTGCCCAGGATCTGGGTTTACAGCTACGGTCGGTCGAACGACCTATTACGTTGACTGCTATCAATGGTACCCAAATTTCTAACGGTCTGATTTCAAGTTGCACAGTACCAATCAAACTGCAAGTGGGAGCTCTGCATCAAGAACACCTGGAGTTCCTAGTGATTCGTGAGATGCCCCACGATCTGGTTCTTGGCCTTCCTTGGCTTAAACTTCACAACCCTCACGTCGACTGGAGTTCGACACAAATAACGTCTTGGAGTTCTTTTTGTCATTCAAATTGTCTCACCCCTGTCTATCGGCTTCGTGTATCTTCCAAGTCAGATGAAGGGCTGATTCCGGAGGCCTATCGGGAGTTTTCTGACGTGTTCTCGGAGCAAGCAGCCGATCAGCTACCACCGCATAGACCCTGGGACTGCCCCATTGAGCTCATTCCAGGGAAAATGCCACCTCGGGGTCGCACTTATCCCTTATCACTGCCCGAGACCCAAGCTATGTCGGACTATATCAAGTCTAATCTGCAGAAAGGATTCATCCGCCCCTCTACCTCCCCGGCGGGGGCGGGTTTCTTTTTTGTGAAGAAGAAGGACGGAGAGCTGAGACCATGTATTGACTATCGTGGTCTGAATGATGTCACCATTAAGAATAAGTATCCTTTGCCGCTCATTACGGAGCTTTTTGATAGAGTTCGCAGAGCCCGAGTTTTCACCAAGCTTGATTTAAGGGGAGCTTATAATTTGATACGTATCCGACAGGGGGACGAATGGAAGACGGCCTTCAATACCAGGGATGGGCATTATGAGTATCTGGTAATGCCGCTTGGCCTCAGCAACGCCCCTGCCATCTTCCAGGGATTCATTAAAGAAGTCTTTCGAGATATGCTATACCTAAGTGTAGTGGTATATTTGGATGACATTCTGATATTTTCTAAAAATCTCACAGAGCACAGAATACAGGTCAAAGAGGTACTTCTTCGATTGCGAGAGAATCATCTTTATGGCAAGCTTTCCAAATGTACTTTTGAGGTTCCTTCTATTCCATTTCTTGGTTACATAATTTCGGGCATAGAGCTTCGTATGGATCCAGAGAAACTCACTGCCATCCGGGACTGGACTCAGCCTCTTTCCTTGAAAGCGGTACAACAATTTCTGGGTTTGGCAAATTACTACCGGAAATTCATAAAGGGATTCTCTACCATCGTGGCACCTATTACTGCCCTAACCAAGAAGGGTTCTGACCCAAGTCATTGGTCCTCCGAAGCTGTAGCAGCGTTCGCTCAGTTAAAGGCAGCCTTTATGTCTGCTCCAGTACTTCAACAACCAACTTTTTCAAAACCATTCTTTTTGGAGGTTGATGCTTCCTCGGTAGGCATAGGTGCCGTGCTTTCGCAGTATGCTCCAGATGGGAAGTTACATTAAATTCTCGCAAATTCTCTCCTGCTGAACAGAATTACACCATTGGAGACAAGGAGCTAAACACCTAATTACAATCTTCACTGATCATAAGAATTTGCTGTACCTCAAGACGGCCCAGTGCTTGAATCCCCGTCAAGCTTGATGGGCGCTCTTCTTTTCTCGGTTTTCGTTTGTTATTAAGTACCGGGCTGGGACTTTTAACACCAAGGCTGATGCTTTATCCCGTTCCTTAACAGCTTCGGATGAGGAGAATTCCGTTGAGAAGGCTTTGATTCTCAGTCCAGTTTCTATGTCAGCGGCTCCCACCGCTCTGGGTCCTCCTCCTGGGAGAATGTCTGTGCCAGCTAAATTTCGACCAAGGTTGTTGCAGTGGGCTCATATTTCCAAGTTTTCCGGTCATCCTGGAGTTCAAAAGATGTGGGAGTTTCTACAAAGGTCTTACTGGTGGGACACTATGAAGAAGGATATTCAAGATTATGTCAACTCATGTCCTCAGTGTGCTCAGCACAAAATTCTTCGTTTGCCTCCTGCGGGGTTGTTGCATCCACTGTCCATTCCTCAGAGGCCTTGGACCCATATCTCTATGGAATTTGTCACCGAATTGCCCCTCTCCAAGGGTCACAATACTGTCTGGGTAATTATCGACCGTTTCTCTAAGATGGCACATTTTGTACCTTTGACCGAGTTACCATCAGCTCCCAAGTTGGCTTTGTTATTTATCCGAGAACATTTCCGCCTGCACGGCTTACCTCAGGAAATCATCTCTGACCGGGGGGTACAATTCACTGCAAGATTCTGGAGAGCTCTCTGTACGGCCTTACAAATAAAACTCAAGTTTTCATCCGCTTACCATCCACAAACCAATGGGCAAACTGAACGCGTCAATCAAGATTTAGAGACTTTTCTCCGTGTTTATCTTTCTCCCTCGCAAGATAATTGGGTGGAACTGTTGCCATGGGCCGAGTTTGCCCATAATCATCTGTACCACTCTTCGACTGGCGAATCCCCATTTTTCATTAATTATGGGTTCCATCCTCAAGTTCCTGAATTACCCATTCGTCCTCCGGAGGATGTTCCTGCTGCAGCCTCTACTCTTCGGCACTTCAGCCAAATTTGGAGTCGAGTTCATGCTAATCTCAAGAGAGTTTCTGGCCGTTATAAGTGCTTTGCGGATAGGAAGCGACGAGCAGCTCCCCAATACAAGGTTGGTGACAGGGTATGGCTTTCCACCCGCAACCTCCGGTTAAGGGTGCCAACTATGAAGTTCGCCCCAAAGTTTATTAGTCCTTACCCCGTGTTACAAGTCCTGAATCCGGTTGTCTGCAAATTGGGATTACCTTCCCACCTCCGGATACCAAACTCCTTTCATGTCTCTCTCCTTCGCGCCCTCATTTTAAACCGGTTCCATTCAAAGTCCCCAAGGCCAACCTCTGCAGAGTCCTAAGCTGGAACGGACTTTGAAATCAAAGCTATTCTTGACTCTCGTTATCTTCACAAGAATCTACAGTATTTGGTGGAGTGGAAAGGTTTTGGCCCCGAGGAGAGAAGCTGGGTCAAGGCTACTGAAGTTATGGCTCCCCGACTGGTGCGGATTTTCCATTCCAGACATCCAACAAAACCTGGAAAGTGTCCGGGGGCCACTCCTGGAGGAGGGGGTACTGTCACACGCCATAGGCGGCGTTCACCGCGCTTACCCCTGCGTGCCTGCTGGTCTGTGTTGCGGCCTCCGCCTTCGATGGTCCACGGGCTCCGGCGCCTGGCTGGCGCGGCTCCCGGTGGTTCCCCGGGGCAGGGGCGCCGCCATGACACCTGGCATCACGTGGGCGGGGAGCAGGTGACGTCATCAGACTGTTCCGCCAATCCAGCGGAGGCGGGAGATTCAAAGGCAGATGCCGGGCAGCGCCTCGGCGCCTGAGTATCGTCTTTTCCCTTGAAGTGGATGCCAGTGCTCTTGTTCCCGGCGAGTCTCTCTGCAGTCGTACCCTAGTGTCTCCGGTGCTTCCAGGTGCCAGTTGCTGCACAGTTCCAGCGTATACAGCGGCTGGTGTGTTCCTCTGCAATCCAGTCACCAGTGCTTCTTGGAGTCAGCGTGGGCTGCGGGCTAAACGCCACTCTCAAGTTCTACAAGTCTTCAGTGTCTTTAAACACCGCTCTCAAGTTCTACAAGTCTTCAGTGTCTTTAAACACCGCTCTCAAGTTCTACAAGTCATCTGTGTCTTTAAACACCGCTCTCAAGTTCTGCAAGTCATCTGTGTCTTTAAACACCGCTCTCAAGTTCTGCAAGTCATCTGTGTCTTTAAACACCGCTCTCAAGTTCTACAAGTCATCTGTGTCTTTAAACACCGTTCTCAAATTCTACAAGTCATCAGTGTCTTTAACCACCGTTCTCAAAGTTCTACAGTGTCTTTAATCACCGCTCTCAAGTCATACAAATCACCAGTGTCTTTAACCACCGCTCACAAGTTCTATAAATCATCAGTATCTTTAGTCATCGTTCTCAAGTCATACAAATCATCAGCAACCATCGCTCACAAGTGTTTCAAATCATCAGAGTCTTTAACCACCGTTCACAAGTTCTTCAAATCATCAGTATCTTTAAAACCATCACTCACAAGTTCTTCAGTCACCATTATCTTGTACCAACACTCACAAGTACTTCTTTTCCTGGAATCTTTAACATTGCTCATAAGTTCTCCTATAGGCCTGGACATTCCCTCCATACGTTCCTTCTCTGCTATGTGACATTGTGTTGCTCCCTTCCTGCAATAAAGTTCTTTAATGTTTTCACCAAGCTTTACTGTCAGAGTCCTGTATGAGGAAGACCTATATCAAGCCATCCCTGTTCCGACCCAACTGTGGTTCCTCTCCCCTACCATCGGGAGAACCCCCGAGTTCACGACATCCCCAACCTAGGTCAGTGACAGCCCCATAGTGCCAGATACACATTGCCCCAGTGTCAGATATACATTGCCCCACAGTGCCAGATACACATTGCCCCAGTGTCAGATATACATTGCCCCACAATGCCAGATATACATTGCCCCACTGCGCCAGATACACATTGCCCCAGTGTCAGATATACATTGCCCCACTGTGCCAGATATACATTGCCCCACAGTGCCAGATATATAATGTCCCACTGTGCCAGATATACATTGCCCCAGAGTGCCATATATACAATACCACACTGTGCCAGATATACAATTCCCCAGAGTGCCAGATGTACAATGCCCCACTGTGCCGGATATACAATGCCCCACTGTGCCAGATATACATTGCCCCAGAGTGCCAGATATACAGTGCCCCACTGTGCCAGATATACAATGCCCCAGAGTGCCAGATATACAATGCCCCACTGTGCCGGATATACAATGCCCCACTGTGCCAAATATACAATGCCCCACTGTGCTAGATATACATTGCCCCAGAGTGCCAGATATACAATGCCCCACTGTGCCAGATATACACAATGCCCCCCCCTGCTCACCGCTGCCTCTGTTGTTTCTTCTATGTGAGGGGACGAGAGCGCAGCACGCGCCTCTCCTGACCCTCATTGCTTGTGAAGTCCGACTCCGGTCTCCGGCGGCAGGTATCTTAAATGAGGCGCCGGTTCGTTAGCCAATCAGAGCTCGCGGACCGACAGTCAATCAGGAGCCGCGGCTGCCAGTCCACGAGCTCTGATTGGCTAGCAAACCGGTGCCTTATTGAGATTCACCCCGCCGTTGCTGCCACTGGAGACCGGACATCATAGAGAAATGAGGGGCAGGAGAGGCACTGCGCTGCGCTCTCCTCCCCTCACACAGCAGCAGGATGCAGGTATGGTGGACGTCCCGGCGGTACAGTGTACTGGCTGGGAATTTCTTACCAGTACGGTGTACCGCCCCGTACCGCTATACTTGCAGCACTGTATAGACCCCATTGACACTATCTTTGCAATATTGCCAGCATGTTTTCTTATCTTTGGCAGTGGCATTTTTCATTTCTGCGAGCCTTGTTTTTAATGTTTTTATATAGTGCTGAAATCTTAATGGGAATAATAATTTTATGCTACTATCGCACGCACGGTCCGTGTGGGTGGATACTTTGCTCATGTGGGGGGAGATGTACTAAGCCTTGGAGAGAGATTTTAAGGGCCTATTTCAGACCTGATCGCTTTTGTGCAAAATTGCAAAGCTGGCGATTATTGAACAACTGCACTTGCGTATGGATCGTCATGCGCAGGTGCAAGGCCAAACTGCAAAAAAATATTGCAAATTTGCAGAGGTGCGATCAGGACTTAATTACGCCCCAAGTACCAGCCAATCAGCTTCTGCCTGCCATGTTACAGGCTGTGTTTGAAAAATGACAGTTAGGAGCTGGTTGGTTGGCACCTTATCTCCACCCATTTTCTTTCTTTCCAAGGCTTAGTACGTCTGCCCCAGAATGAGATCTAAACACCTTACTTAAATCTATGAGAAAAATAAAAAGGAGAACTTGCCCATAGCAATCAGTTTCTAAAAATAATTTCGTAGTATTTATGTTAGAGAAATGATAGCTGTAAGCTGATTGGTTGCTATGGGCAACAAAGGTTCCTCTCCAAGTATTTATTGGACTGAAGTGTTACATCACTCATTTACAGGGTTTTAGCATGGTGAACCTTTCTGCTGTGCACTTGTTTCCATCTGACCCCTCAGCAGGGTATACACACGCACTCTGTAACTATTTGTAGTGTATATACTGTGAATGGTGTCTCACACCTTAACTACAACGTCTGAAACACTGAGAAACAAATTCATCACATGATCATCTTTTCCATAAGCTGATTATGTTAATGAGCCAAGGCCAACTCATTCTAACAGTGACTATGGCCCAGATTTATCAAGCCTTGAAGAGTGATAAATTGCACGGTGATAAAGTACCAACCAACCAGCTCCTAAATACAGGCTGTGTTTAAAAAATGACAGTTAGGAGCAGATTGGTTGGTACTGTATCACCATGTAATTTATCACTCTCCAAGGCTTGATAAATATGGGCATACTGTATATTTGATCAATTTAACTGCACCCTCTATGCCCAATCAACCCCAATCACAAATCTCACATTGGCTATTTAAAAGGAATTAGAAAGTGACTTTTCCCATTTTCATGTGCCACAGAAGGGCCTTGCGATGGGCCCTACACATTTAAAGAACCGCCGCCGAGCTGCCCGACGGCGGATACGGCCGACGGGTGACCCGGCGGCGGGGGGGGGGGGGAGGGCAGTGACGAGGGGAGTGAAGTTTCTTCACTCCCCCGTCACCCGGCTCCATTGAGGTGCAGGCAAATATGGACGAGATCGTCCATATTGGCCTGCATGCACAGCCGACGGGACACCAGCGATGAACGAGAGCGGGGCCGCGCATCGTTCATCGCTGGTGCCCCCACACTGAAAGATATGAATGGTATCTCGTTAATTAATGAACGAGATCGTTCATATCTTTCAGGAACATCGCCAAGTGTGTAGGGCCTATCAGTCTTCTTTTGTATGTAGTGTACCTGATTGGTGCAAAGCATCACACAAGCAAGTCAGCTATAAATATGTGATTTCCATTTTTTGAAACACATTGAAATATGTTGTCTAGTAACATAAAATCTAAATTTTGGACATGACCACAATAAAGGGCATTTTGTCATAATCTGCAAATAAATTGTGATTGCATACCTCCCAACTGTCCCGATTTCAGCGGGACAGTCCCGCTATTCGGACACTGTCTCACTGTCCCTCCTACGGGTCGCAGTGTCCTTGTCCTGCGGGTGGGGGGACAGGAGGGGGGACACACAGTTGGGAGAACCAGTAGTCACCACAGCTCTTCTTTGCAAAGCAGCCGGTGATCACTGACTAGATGCATGTGAACAGTACGGGGAGGAGAGGAAGGGGCTACCCAGCTGCTTGGGAAGTGCTGGGCACCCCGCCCTCCAAAATGGGGATCGTATTGTGATGCCCTGCCCCTTCCCCCGAGTCCCCACCCCCTTTCCAGTTGCGGCCGCGCCAAATTAGAGAAGTTGGGAGGTATGTGTTAAAATAACATTACACTGGCCCTGTATGCTGTAAAAGTTCAGGGGTGCAGTTGTTAAAAATTAAAAGCACACTGGTCCTGTATGCGGTAAAAATATAGGGGTGCTGCTATTAAAATAACATTACACTGGCCCTGTATGCTGTAAAAACTCAGGGGTGCAGTTGTTAAAAATTAAAAGCACACTGGTCCTTTATGCTGTAAAAATATAGGGGTGCTGCTGTTAAAATAACATTACACTGGCCCTGTATGCTGTAAAAATTCAAGGGTGCAGTTGGTAAAATAAAAGTACACGGCTGCTAAGGCTGATGCCCAATGTTATATAGGGCATGTAAAATTAATAATCAGAAAAAAAAAGAAATTATCTGACGAAAAACGTAAAATTGGCAATATACCATTCACAACACGACGTGGCAAAGAAAGGCTAAGGCCTTGGCCTATGTTTATGACTGGTGGTTCAGCTTCTCATGAGGATGGAACCCCTCCTCCCTCTTGAAAAAATTAAAAAAATTAAGCTTGTTAAAGCACAGGAAAAAACAACTGTGTGTTCAGAGATATCACAAATCCCCAAGGAGAGTCCAAGTGTATTAGCGGTTGCGATGTCTAGGCCTGACCTTCCCAAGACTGTATGGAAAGAGGAGGCTCCTACCACCATTTTCATGCCCCCTGCAAGTGCTGGGAAGAGCACCGCCAGTCCAGTTGCTGATATTGAGATTGAGGATGTCACTGTAGCCGTACACCAGGATGAGGAGGATATGGGTGTAGCTGGCGCTGAGGAGGAAGTTTACAATGAGGATTCTGATGGTGATGTGGTTTGTTTGAATAAGGCAGCACTGGAGACAGTTGTTGTCCGTGGGATGAGAAAGCCCATTGTCATACCTGGGCAAAATACCAAAAAAGCCACCACTTCTTCGGTGTGGAATTATTTGTCCAAAATCCGGACAACAGGTATCAAGGCCCTCATTCCGAGTTGTTCGCTCGCTAGCTGCTTTTAGCAGCATTGTACACGCTAGGCCGCCGCCCTCTGGGAGTGTATCTTAGCTTAGCAGAATTGCAAACGACAGGTTAGCAGTTCTGCTATTAAATATTTACCTGCAGTTTCTGAGTAGCTCCAGACCTACTCCTAGATTGCGATCACTGCAGACTGTTTGGTTCCTGGTTTGACGTTACAAACACGCCCTGCGTTCGACCAGCCACTCCCCCGTTTCCCCAACCACTCCTGCGTTTTTCCCTGGCACGCCTGCGTTTTTTAGCACACTCCCTGAAAGCGCTGAGTTGCCGCCCAGAAACACCCACTTCCTGTCAATCAAACAACGAACACTCAAGCAACGGAAAATCGTCGCTCGAGCTACAATAAAACTACAAAGTTTTATGTAAAAGTACTTAGCGCATGCGCGCTGCGTACCATGCGCATGCGCATTTTCCACCTGATCGCTGCGCTGTGAAAAACGTCAGTGAGCGAACAACTAGGAATGAGGGCCCAAGCCTTGTGTAGCCTTTGTCAATCCGTAATAAGTAGTGGTAAGGACGTTAACCACCTAGGAACATCCTCCCTTATACATCACCTGCAACAAATTCATCAGAAGTCATGGTCAAGTTCAGAAACTTTGGGTAAGAGCGTAAGCACTCCACTAACACCTAAATCCCTTCTTCCTGTTGTACCCATGCTCCTGCAAGTAACACCACCAACTCCCTCAAGGTCAATTTCCTCCTCAGTCAGGAACATAAGTAGTCCTGCAGGCCATGTCACTTGCAGGACTGTCGAGTCCTCTCCTAACCGGGATTCTTCCGGAAGATCCTTGAGAGGTACGCCTACTGCTGCTGCTGCCACTGCTGTTGTTGCTGCTGGGAGTCATCCCAGAGGGAAAGTCGGAAGACCACTTGTACTACTTCAACTAAGCAATTGACTGTTCAACAGTCCTTTGTGAGGAAGATGAAGTATGACAGCAGTCACCCTGTTGCAAAGTGGATTACTGAGGCCATAACAACTATGCTGGTGTTAGATGTGCGTCCGTTATCCACCATTAGTGCAGTGGAATTTAGGCAGTTGATGAACGTACTGTGTCCCCGGTACCAAATCCCATTTAGATTCCACTTCACTAGGAAAGTGATTCCCGGACTGTACAGGGACATTAAGAAAACTGTCCTCGGTGTCCTGAAACATGCGGTTGTACACAGTTTCCACTTAACCACGGACATGTGGACAAGTGGAGCAGGGCAAACTTGGGACTACATGACTGTGACAGCCAACTGGGTAGATGTATTTCTTCCCGCAGCAACAACAGCAGCAGCACCAGTAGCAGCATCTCACATATGCCAACTCGTTCCTAGGCAGGCTATGCTGTGTATCACCGGTTTCCGTAAGAGGCACACCGCTGACAACCTCTTACGGTAACTGAGGGACATTATCGCAGAATGGCTTACCCCACTTAGACTCTCCTGGGGATTTGTGATATCAGACAATACCACCAATATTGTGCGTGCATTAAATCAGGGCAAATTTCAACAGGTACCATGTTTTGAACATACAATTTGGTGGTGCAGAATTTTTTGAAAAATGACAGGGGCATGCAAGAGATGCCGTCGGTGGAAGGGCGAGCCACTGTTGACATTCAGCCACTGCATGCCGAAGACTGGAGGGCCAGCAAATACTACTAAACCTACTCTGCCATCACCTGAAGTAAGAGGTGGTAACACTCTATATGCTTCAGAGGATGGAGAAGCAGCAAAATGCCATTCAAGTCTATACATCCACCTACAATATAGGCAAAGGAGGGGGAATGCACATGACTCAAGCGCATTGGAGAATAATTTCCATGTTGTTCAAGGTTCTCCAACCCTTCGAACTTGCCACATGTGAAGTCAGTTCAGACACTGCCAGCTTGAGTCAGGTCATTCCCCTCATCAGGCTATTGCAGAAGCAGCTAGAGAAATTGTAGGAGAAGCTAAGATGGAGCGATTCAGCTAAGCATGTGGGACTTGTGGATGGAGCCCTTCATTCGCTTTGCCAGGATTCAAGGGTGGTCAGTCTGTTGAAATCAGAGCACTACATTTTGGCCACTGTGCTTGATCCTAGGTTTAAAGCCTACGTTGTATCTCTCTTTCTGGCTGACACAAGTCTGCAGAGGTTCAAAGACCTGCTGGTGAGAAAATTGTCAACTTAAGCGGAACGTGACCCATCAACAGCTCCTCCTTCATGTTCTCCCGCAACTGGGGCTGCGAAGAAAAGGAAAACATTTTTGAGCCCACCCACTGGTGGTGATGCAGATCAGTCAGGAGCATGTGTTGACATCAGGTCCGGACTGAAGGAGCTGCCAACAATTACTGACATGTCTACTGTCACCGCATATGATGCTGTCGCCATTGAAATAATGGTGGAGGATTATATGGGTGACAGCATCCAAGTAGGCATGTCAAACAGTCTGCATGTATACTGGCAGGAAAAAGCAGCAGTTTGGAGGCCCTTGCACAAACTGGCTTTATTTTACCTAAGTTGTTTAGGATATTATTTAGCTCCCAGCTCTAATGCAAGTAGATAAAGACCACCTTTCTGTCAAAGTGACAGGTACCATGCCCCCTTTCTCATGGGGCATGCCCCCTTTAATATTAAATTATAGTGTTTGATATCACTTTTATATAAAATTTAATATAAAATGTATAGAGTTGGATATTAAACTGTATTAAATGATAATGGCTTTGAAAAGAGTGTCACGTAACACCAGTCGCAGAATACACCATAAAGCTGTATCACAAAACAGATTGTGATGAAAAAATTCAGTATTTTGACTTTACTAGCCTGTACCCTTTTGATAACAAAACCAAAACTTTACACAGTGTTATAGTTCTCACATTCCAGCAGCTAAAACTTCATGCATGGCACATATGGTACTATTTAAAAATCATACTATGTCACACATGGTACTGGTTTTTAAAAGCATACTGATTTTAATGACCGTGTCCATTTTCTTAGATGCACGGAAGCGTCACACCTGGTATTGATTTAAAAAGCATATTGATTTTAATGACCATGCATGATTAATGATGACAGCGTAAATTTCAAAAGCCAAGCATGTAACAAAAGCATCTGGTTATTATTAATGTACACAATGTGTTAATCTCTGCAAAAGAAAATTAGAACCACCTACAGGTCTATGTATTGACTCAAAATGACATCTTAATTTTAAACAGGGCTGTAACAAGCCAGTATGTGATTTTATATATATATATATATATATTTAAATGCATTTCCAAAATGCGCCGGCGCTGTATTATTTCATGTAAATCGTTTGAAGACAGATGTTATAGGCTGTCTCATATTATACAAACGTTATATTTTAAAGCAAACACATTTAATGTGTGCGTAGTTTAAAAGAACACTGGTATTAATCGTATCTCATTTTCATTATTGGTTCAGCGACAGACAATGCAGAACATCACCAACAAAGATAACGACATGTGCACATCCGGATCCGAAGATGATGTTTTACCAAGTTATCAAATGAACCATGGTAAGCTAAGTCTATAAATACCATTGACACGTTTTTATTTATTTTTAAAAGTTTAAATAGTACGAACTTATAGCCAAGGCCTACAATTTGTTAATTTTTACTTATTTTTAAAAGTTTAAATAGTATGAGCAGGCTGGATACAAAGTTGATAAGTAATTAATTAAAAATTTTATTTCTCACAATTAAACGACAGATGCCGCAAACACAGAGAATTTCGATGATGTTGGAGGAAGTCAGTTTGGTTCAGATTACAACATCATTCCAGATTTCACTAACATTTTGGAATTGGCGCCTGCCTATGAGTAACATGTAATAGCTTATTATAATAATAATAATAATAATAATAATTAAAAAGATTTATATTTTAAAAGAAATTAAAAATAAATGATGTTAAACGCCTGTAATAATTTTTTTTACCCACCGGCTAAAGAATTAAAAATAAACCTTGTACCATTGTGCTGATTTGTTGTCACCTGTACACACTTTATATTCTCATTAATACAACTCTTTTTCATGTTATTCTAATTTTACACCGTATGTAATATTTATTTTTCATTTTTTCACCGGCTAAAGATTCCACAATAATGGATTATGCGACGGCTGACAGTATTCTGCGGGACATATTGAACAAACCTGAATTTTGTCACAACACTGCTTTACAGACCGGCAATGCGGTTGATGAGCGACCGTTTTTTCTCCACTCGACAGGGAGCCGGGCTCAAACATTCGAATATAAAGCAGGTGTGTAATCAAACACTGTTATATGGTATATTGTTATGCAGTGATTTAAATGCTGATTTACGTGCATCTGTGTTTATATTTATTTTATAATATATGTATTACAGATGATGCTGTAGCAAGACGTTATGATCCAACGATACCAGTAGTCCATGATACAGTTGCGCAAATACACAGGCCTAGTACAAGCAGGAAAACACACAACCGCCGCTGAAACGGAGAACCATCAATTCGCAACAGCAGGTGTGTAATCAAACACTGTTATATGGTATATTGTTATGCAGTGATTTAAATGCTGATTTACGTGCATATGTGTTCATATTTATTTTATAATATATGTATTACAGATGATGATGTAGCAAGACGATATGATCCAACGATACCAGTAGGCCATGATACAGTTGCGCAAATACACAGGCCTAGTACAAGCAGGAAAACAACAAAACGCACAACCGCCGCTGAAACGGTGAACCATCAATTCGCAACGCCGTCGATCGTACATAACCGCCTAAAGGAGAATGCTAGGCCATCGGTTATGGGGATGCATCACAGATGTATCAACCCGAACAAACGCAGGCCGGCTTGACCAAGAACGAATGAGAGAAGTCATAATTCAGCATTTACGATCTTAAAAGAAAATTGTCGTATTCCGAAAATGATACGCCGCAACGGAGAAGGATCGCGTTACAAACTGTATAAAGCGTAAGTAACGATGGTGCTGTAACATCAAAACACACATCATTTGACACTGCAGACCGGGATGTCGCTGGTAATACAAAGACTGTAAAGTTTAAGAGGGCATCGCGCCTCTCAAGAGGTAATGTTAAGCAATTGTCGCAATCCGCTGTAATCACAATTCCTGATACACAGGATTGCTCTGAAACAGAAACAAGACACATAGCCGGCAGTGGTGTGTTATCAAATATTGACTCAAGAAGTAATGTTAAGCAATTGTCGCAATCCGATGTAATCACAATTCCTGATACACAGGATTGCTCTGAAACAGCAACAAGACACATAGCTGGTAATCATGTGTTATCAAATATTGATGACATGAATGCGCAAGAATTTATTACACCCTGTGTAGAGTCAACGACACAAGAGCAGCAGAATAGTTCTGATGAAGTGTTATCAGCTGTTGCAGGAATTCCTGGTAATACTACAACGGTTGATTGGGTAACATCAATGCCCAATATTTTTACACCGGCGCATGGGATAGCGCCCGACATAGTTGATGGAAGTCAAAATACAGAAGAAGTAGGCCAAGACGCTGAAATACAATTTTACGCGTTGTTGGGTAAGATACGGGAAGATGTTGAGAACATGGGCGTAAAAGCCGGGTATTTGTTAAAACACATTAAAGGTGTGAGCCACGGTGGTAAATGTAAACAAGACATTGTTAAAGAAGTTGTTGAGACGTATATGAATGTCATGTCAAAATACATCGATCGTTCATTTAAGACAACTGAATTTATTAAAGCCAACATACATCATTTTGCAGAAAAAATTGAAACTGAACCATGACTAAGCATGTTAGGCAATGGTTTGAAACGTGTTTTAAATATAAATGCCTGTAAAAAAAAGCCACGAATTAAACCTTGTGTAACATACAAAGGCTCACAGCTATTCCGACGTGCAAAGGTGAAACAGGTTGTAACAACATTAACCAGATTGAGAAAGCGCAAACGGCACAGGGAACGGGTGGTAGGCGGTTGACAGAGGGCGGGGTTTGTAGAATTTGAACATTCACCACCCAGGGAACGTATGGTAGGCGGGGAGCAGAGCGCGAGGCATGTAGATTTAGAACAATCGCCAACCCAAGCATTACCGATTGACGAATCACAGCCTACAATATTGAGCGCATTGCAAGCCCCATATATAATGAGGCACGCGGGGTTGAGTCACCCGGTAATGACGAAGGTCGGCACCATGTATACTTAGAAGCGATTAACAGTTATGAACGACAACGACCAAATTTCAGAGCCATTGAGTACCACAACCACTATCGGTTTGTTAATTTGGACAGGGTTACATCATTTGTAGAGGGAGTTCGAGCCGTTCATACTGCTATACAGGCCATGCTCGATGGCGTCCTTGCAGGCGTGGATCCTGCCAACCGAGTTCAGCTTAGATTGGAGGGGGGTGGGTTACACAACGCCATCTATTCGCATCGTAAGCCGCAAGAAACATTAGACGCTGCCAGTTTTTTGAACCAGATTACAAACGCGCTTCAAAGTAACGCTGAATTCTTATTATCCACAGGTTTAAGGTTTGTGATCAGTACTTTTAGAAACAGGGCGGGCGGGGGTTTGACAAGTAGAAGTTTACACCGCTCACCATACAGTTTAATCATTGACAAGCGTAAAAGATACCTGTATAATTTCAGAAATATCGGTAATAACCTGTGTTTGGCCGCTAGCGTCTGTAAACTTCTGGATAAAGGTAACAACGCCAATGACCATGTAATACAGGAGAGAGTGATCCAACTACATAAAGCTTTGAATTTGCCGATTGATAAAACGGTCAGCTTTAGTGATGTTGCATTTTTTGAAAATTACTTAAATGTTACGATCAAGCTCCTCTATTACAGTAATGGCGATTGGAAATATTACTGTACAGATAGCTGTTATAGGCCCTACACACTGGCCGATCCGCCGCCGAGCTGCCCGACGGCAGATACGGGCGACGAGCGACCCGGCGGCGGGGGGGGGGGGGCAGTGACGGGGGGATTGTAGCTTCTTCACTCCCCCCGTCACCCGGCTGCATTGAAGTGCAGGCAAATATGGATGAGATCGTCCATATTGGCCTGCATGTACAGCCGACGGGGGACCAGCGATGAACGAGCGCGGGGCCGCGCATCGTTCATCGCTGGAGCCTCCACACTGCACGATATGAACGGTATCTCGTTCATTAATGAACGAGATCGTTCATATCGTGCAGTCTAGTCGGCCAGTGTGTAGGCCCTTTACAAAGACACGCTGTTTGTGCTATATCACGATTGTCACTTTTATGGGATACTCGATATCAAAGCGTTTCTTGGTGCCCGATATTGTTGCAACCGTTGTCATAGCGCTTACCATCATAGAAATAATCACGATTGTCTTTTCTTTTGTAAGGCTTGTCACAGACCGGATTGTATTGACGACGGTGTGACTGCGTTAAGGTGTTCGGTGTGTAGGGTATTTTGTCGATCAAACGAATGTTTAGAGCTACACAAAGCTTTAGCTTTTGATCACAAAATATCCTGTCTTGAACATGTATATTGTGACAGGTGTTGTCTCTACCGGCGAACAGACCATAACTGCCGAGGCCTAAAATGTCCCATCTGTAAGGTGGCCGTTGATGGGTTTTCGAACCATTTGTGTTATATACAAACCATGAAGCTGGAAGAACCCACAAAGAAATACATCTTTTATGATTTTGAGTGTATGCAGGAGACGGGGGTGCACATACCAAACTACTGTTACGCTCTAACATTAACGGGGGAGAAAGACTGGGAGTTTAAGGGTGTTGCGTGTATCGAAGATTTTGTAAAGACGTTCATGAAACCAAAATTTGCGCATTACACATTCATAGCCCATAATGCAGGCCGTTATGATGTGTATTTTGTGCTGCGCCAGCTGATTAAGGAGAAATTAAAGATGGAATTATTATCTAGAGGCGGCAACATAATGTGCATCACGGTAAAAGATTTGAAGATAAGATTTATCGACTCTTTAAATTTTTTACCCATGCGGCTTAGCAAGTTACCAAAGGCGATGGGGTTTGACGGTACCAAAGGTTATTTCCCACATTTTTTTAACACAGCTGATAACCAAAATTACATAGGGGCTATGCCGTCAATAGAGTATTTTGGTCCACAATACATGATGTCTGATGAATTATCTGAGTTTACAGCTTGGTATAAACAGTGTGTAGACAAGCCGTTTAACTTTCAAAAAGAGCTCGTACGATATTGTAAAGACGATGTGAAAATATTACAAAAAGCTTGTGAGGCTTTCAGATCGGCTGTTATAGCCATGACAGAACAGGAGTTTCTAATAACAAAGGGGAAAAAAAAGGTTGTGGTTAAACGTCACATCGAGGCTTTTCAATTAGTCACGTTGGCATCCGTCTGCATGTCCATGTGCCGTTGTAAATTTTTACAGGAAAAGACACTGGCCCTTGTACCCGGTGATTACTATCACAAGACTCAGAAGCGTTACTCAACGCCTGCCATACAGTGGTTAATGTACATAGAGCACAAAGAAGGTGTGATTATAAGACACGCTTTACAAGGGGGCGAGAAGAAAGTTGGTAAATACAGCCTGGATGGTTACGCCGTGATTAACTGCGCACCCAAAGCTTTTGAATTCCAAGGTTGTTTTTATCACAGCTGTGGTGCTTGTTACAACGCCGATGATAAAAACAAACTGACTAAAACGACCTACGGTCAATTGCACCACAAGACGCAGGTAAAGTTGCACTACCTTAAACGATGTGGATTTCAGATACGTGAAATCTGGGGTTGTGAATGGAAGTCTATGCTAGAGTCTGATGAGGATCTACAGGATTTTCTGAAGGGTAAAGAATTACCCGAACCCTTGGAGCCACGTGATACTCTTTATGGCGGACACACGAACGCCATAAAGCTGTATCACAAAACAGATTGTGATGAAAAAATTCACTATTTTGACTTTACCAGCCTGTACCCTTTTGTTAACAAAACCAAAACGTATCCTATACAACACCCGCGCATCATTAATAAGGATTTTGGTGATGTCACAAAGTATTTAGGTTTTGCCAGGGTTAAAGTTTACCCGCCTCGTGGGCTATTCTTTCCGGTTCTGCCGGTTAAAATGGGCGGTAACTTAATGTTTCCATTATGTCGCACATGCGCCGAGTCTGGACAGACTGAGCCGTGCGTTCATGATTCAGAAAAACGGGCGCTCATCGGTACATGGTGTACCGTGGAACTAAACTTGGCTGTAGAAATGGGGTACAGGATGTGTAAAATCTATGAGGTATGGCATTTTGATGAGAGATCTGACAAATTGTTTTCAGGTTACATTAAAACGCACCTCAGGGATAAACAAGAGGCCTCTGGTTATCCCGAATGGTGTACAGACTCCGTGAAACGCCAAGAGTATATAGACGCCTATCAAAAAAATGAAGGAGTGTCTTTACGTCCCGATCACATAGAAATCAACCCCGCCAAAAGACAAATTTCAAAATTGTTTTTAAATTCCTTATGGGGTAAATTTGGCCAACGTAGCAACATGCCCAATACGTGCCTAGTGACCGATCCCGACAAACTTTTTGAATACGCGTTCTTACCGTACTATGATGTGTCCGCTTTGGACTTTGTTGACGATGATACCGTTATGGTAAATTGGAGGTATGCCAAAGACCATTACACCAGGGGCGCAATTTCAAATGTAACTATAGCCATCTTTACAACTGCTTATGCTCGTATTGAACTGTACAAACTACTGGATAGATTACAAGATAGATGTCTTTATCACGACACAGATTCTGTAATTTTTGTCAGTAGACCCGGTGACTAGAGCCCACCATTGGGTGATTATTTAGGTGAGTTGACTAGCGAACTACCCACAGGCACCCATATAACAGAATTTGTCTCAGCCGGTCCCAAGTCATACGGCTATCGACTAAACAACGGAAAGACCTGTTTAAAAGTTAAAGGTATAACGCTCAATGTTGATAATGCGCAGCACGTTAACTTTGACAGCCTGAAAGAACTGGTCTTAGATTATCCTTTAAACCCCGAAGGCGACGACCAGAAAAAGGTTGTGATCTGTCAACCCGGTATAGTACGTGTGAAAAAGTGCTGGCAGATAGAGACGAGTACTTTGCAGAAGACGCGAAGGTGTGTTTATACTAAACGGTCTCTTACGGACAACTTCACAACACTGCCGTTCGGCTATTAAGATGGACACCAGATTTCAGCTCCCTTTCTCCTGTATTTTATCGGGACCGTCCAATTCGGGTAGAAGTTATTTTGTGAAAACGCTGTTGCAGCACACTGCAACACATGTGACTCATGTACCTGATAATGTTGTTTGGTTTTACACCTGTTGGCAGCCTATATATGACCAACTTCTGCGTGATTACCCCGGTACGCGTTTTATAGAGGGTTTACCAGAGTCTTTTAGCGATGATCAACTTTTTCCCCCTGATAAGATTAATTTAACGGTGATTGATGATCTGATGGACGCAGCTAGTAATAATTCTGAGGTTGAGAAAGCTTTCACAAAGTATGTACACCATCGTAATCTCAGTATCCTGTACCTTGTCCAAAACATATTTTGTCAAGGTAAAAAGAGCAGGACTATACATTTAAACACAAAATATATGGTCCTGTTTAAAAGCCCAAAGGATAAAATGCAAGTGGGCATTCTGGCTAGACAAATGTACCCATCGAAACATCGTTTTTTTCTCGAATCCTATTAATCCGCGACGGCGGCCCCTTATGGGTATTTACTGGTTGATTTAAGAAATAACGCTCTTGACGATTATCGTTTACGAAGCGGTTTATTCCCACCAGACACACCTGTCGCTTTTGTCATTAAGAAGCGCGGTTCTATAAAGCTATAACCGTACAACCTTTAGTCATTCGTTGTCATTCTAACAACGGTGTACATGTCGGGACGGATAAGACGTAATTAGGCGCTTTTAAAAACGTTAATTAAAGCAACACCAACCCAAAGAAACGCTATTTTATCCAACGCTTCAAACGATTTAGTCAGGGCTATTTGTGAGATAGCGCTCAACACGCTTAAAGGTAAAATACCGCTGTCTCAACGACAGTTGAACTACCTTAAAAAGAAGCGAGAGCTTATAAAATCACTTTGTAATAAGAAATGTGCCATTGGAAAAAAGAAGAGGTTGGTTAAACAGTCGGGTGGTTTTATCGGTTCGCTGCTTTGTTTTGCTATACCGCTAATTACAGGACTATTGTCTAATCACTGATGGAGTACGCTGAGAAAATGTATCGTGAAAATACTACAGAATAACGATTTATCAGAATATGAAAAAATAAGATTTTACTCACCGGTAAATCTATTTCTCGTAGTCCGTAGTGGATGCTGGGAACTCCGAAAGGACCATGGGGAATAGCGGGCTCCGAAGGAGGCTGGGCACTCTAGAAAGATTTATGACCACCTGGTGTGCAATGGCTCCTCCCACTATGACCCTCCTCCAAGCCTCAGTTAGGACACTGTGCCCGGACGAGCTGACATAATAAGGAAGGATTTTGAATCCCGGGTAAGACTCATACCAGCCACACCAATCACACCGTACAACTCGTGATACTATATCCAGTTTGACAGTATGAAAACAACTGAGCCTCTCAACAGATGGCTCAACAATAACCCTTTAGTTAGCAATAACTATTTACAAGTATTGCAGACAATCCGCACTTGGGATGGGCGCCCAGCATCCACTACGGACTACGAGAAATAGATTTACCGGTGAGTAAAATCTTATTTTCTCTAACGTCCTAGTGGATGCTGGGAACTCCGAAAGGACCATGGGGATTATACCAAAGCTCCCAAACGGGCGGGAGAGTGCGGATGACTCTGCAGCACCGAATGAGAGAACTCAAGGTCCTCCTCAGCCAGGGTATCAAATTTGTAGAATTTTGCAAACGTGTTTGCCCCTGACCAAGTAACAGCTCGGCAAAGTTGTAAAGCCGAGACCTCTCGGGCAGCCGCCCAAGATGAGCCCACCTTCCCTGTGGAATGGGCTTTCACTGATTTAGGATGCGGCAGTCCAGCCGCAGAATGCGCCTGCTGAATCGTGTCACAGATCCAGCGAGCGATAGTCTGCTTAGAAGCAGGAGCACCCAGCCTGTTGGGTGCATACAGGATAAATAGCGAGTCAATTTTCTTGACTCTAGCCGTCCTGGAAACATAATTTTTCAAGGCCCTGACTACGTCCAGTAACTTGGAATCCTCCAAGTCCCTAGTAGCCGCAGGCACCACAATAGGTTGGTTCAAGTGAAAAAATGATACCACCTTAGGGAGAAACTGGGGACGAGTCCTCAATTCTGCCCTCTCCATATGGAAAATCAGATAAGGACTTTTATATGACAAAGCCGCCAATTCTGATACATGCCTGGCCGAAGCCAAGGTCAATAACATGACCACTTTCCGCGTGAGATATTTTAGATCCACGGTTTTTAGTGGTTCAAACCAATGTGATTTTAAGAAACTCAACACCACGTTGAGATCCCAAGGTGCCACTGGAGGCACAACCGGGGGCTGAATATGCAGCACTCCTTTTAGAATGTCTGAATTTCAGGTACTGAAGTTAATTCTTTCTGGAGGAAAATCGACAGAGCCGAGATCTGTATCTTAATGGAGCCTAATTTTAGGCCCATAGACACTCCTGCTTGTAGGAAATGCAGAAATCGACCTAGGTGAAATTCCTCTGTTGGGGCCTTTTGTGGCCTCACACCAAGCAACATATTTCCGCCATATGCGGTGATAATGTTTTGCAGTTACATCTTTCCTGGCTTGAATCAGCGTAGGAATGACTTCCTCCGGAATGCCCTTTTCCTTTAGGATCCGGCGTTCAACCGCCATGCCATCAAAACGTAGCCGCGGTAAGTCTTGGAACAGACAGGGCCCCTGCTGCAGCAGGTCCTGTCTGAGCGGCAGAGGCCATGGGTCCTCTGATATAATTTCTTGAAGTTCTGGGTACCAGGCTCTTCTTGGCCAATCCGGAACCACAAGTATCGTTCTTACTCCTCGCCTTCTTATTATTCTCAGTACCTTTGGTATGAGAGGCAGAGGGGGGAACACATAAACCGACTGGTACACCCACTGTGTTACCAGAGCGTCCACAGCTATCGCCTGAAGGTCCCTTGACCTGGCGCAATACCTTTTATAGCTTTTTGTTGAGGCGGGACGCCTTCATGTCCACCTGTGGCCTTTCCCAATGGTGTACAATCCTTTGGATGACTTCTGGATGAAGTCCCCACTCTCTCGGGTGGAAGTCGTGTCTGCTGAGAAGATTTGCTTCCCAGTTGTCCACTCCGAGAATGAACACTGCTGACAGTGCTAACACATGATTTTCCGCCCATCGGAGAATCCTTGTGGCTTCTGCCATCGCCATCCTGCTTCTTGTGCCGCCCTGTTGGTTTACATGGGCGACTGCCGTGATGTTGTCTGATTGGATCAGGACTGGCCTTTTGAAGCAGAGGCCTTGCCTGACTCAGGGCATTGTAAATGGCCCTCAGTTCCAGAATATTTATGTAGGGAAGTCACCTGACTTGACCAAAGTCCCTGGAAGCTTCTTCCCTGTGTGACTGCCCCCCAGCCTCAAAGGCTGGCATCCATGGTCACTAGGACCTAGTCCTGTATGTCGAACCTGCGGCCCTCTTGAAGATGGGCACTCTGCAGCCACTACAGTAGAGATACCCTGGTCCTTGGAGACAGGGTTATCAGCCGATGCATCTGAAGATGTGATCCGGACCACTTGTCTAACAGGTCCCCCTGAAAAGTTCTTGCATGGAACCTGCCGAATGGGATTGCTTCGTAGGAAGCTATCATTTTTCCCCGGACTCGCGTGCAATGATGCACCGATAACTGTTTTGGCTTCAGGAGGTCTCTGACTAGAGATGACAGCTCCATGGCATTCTCCTCCGGGAGAAACACTTATTTCTGGTCTGTGTCCAGAACCATCCCCAGGAACAGTAGACGTGTCGTAGGAAACAGCTGTGTCTTTGGACTGTTTAGAATCCAACCGTGCTGTTGTAGCACTTTCCAAAATAGTGCTACCCCGACTAGCAACTGCTCCTTGGACCTCGCCCTTATAAGGAGATTGTCCAAGTACGGGATCATTAAAAACTCCCCTTTTTCGAAGGAGTATCATCATTCCGGCCATTACCTTGGTAACACCCTCGGTGCCATGTACAGTCCAAACGGCAGAGTCTGGACTTGGTAATGGTAATCCTGTACCACAAATCTGAGGTACTCCTGGCGAGGATAGTAAATGGGGACATGCAGGTAAGCATCCTTGATGTCCCGGGATACCATGTAATCCCCCTCGTCCAGGCTTGCAATAACCGCCCTGGGCGATTCCATCTTGAACTTGAATTTTTTTATGTATGTGTTCAAGGATTTTAAATATAAAAAAGGGTCACACCGAACCATGCGGTTTCGGTACCCCAAACCGTGTGGAATAGTAACCCCATCCTTGTTGAAGTAGGGGCACCTTAAGTATTACCTGAAGGGAATACAGCTTATTAATTGCCTCTAGCACAGCCTCCCTGCCTGAGGGAGTTGTCGGCAAGGCATATTTGAGGAAACGGCGGGGGGAAGACATCTCGAATTCCAGCTTGTACCCTTGAAATACTACTTGAATGAAACAGGGATCCACCTGTGAGCGAGCCCACTGATCGCTGAAATTTTTGAGACGGCCCCCCACCATACCTGGCTACACCTGTGGAGCCCCCGCATCATGCTGTGGACTCAGAGGAAGCGAGAGAAGAATTATGATTCTGGGAACAGGCTGACTGGTGCAGCTTTTTCCCTCTTCCCTTGTCTCTGTACAGAAAGGAAGCGCCTTTGACCCGCTTGCTTTTCTGAAGCCGAAAGGACTGTACCTGATAATACAGTGCTTTCTTAGTCTGTGAGGAAAACTGAGGTAAAAATATTTCTTCCCAGCTGTTGCTGCGGATACGAGGTCCAAGAGACCATCCCCAAATAATTCCTCACCCTTATAAGGCAGTCTATGCGCCTTTTAAAGTCAGCATCACCTGTCCATGGACATTACATTCATTTTGGATGCCAGCCGGCAAAATATCCCTCTGTGCATCCCTCATATATAAGACGACGTCTTTAATATGTTCTCATGTTAGCAAACTAGTATGTTTGACAGGGTCACCGACCACGCTGCAGCAGCACGCTCTGCAGGTTTCAGTCTAGTACCTGAGTGTGTAAAAACAGACTTCAGGATAGCCTCCTGCTTTTTATCAACAGGTACCTTCAAAGTGGCCGTTCCTAAAATGGCAGTGCCACCTATTTTGACAACCGTGTGAGCGCCTTATCCACCCTAGGGGATATCTCCCAGCGTAACTTATCCTCTGGCGGGAAAAGGTACGCCATCAGTAACTTTTTTGAAATTACCAGTTTCTTATCAGGGGGAACCCACACTTCTCACACACTTCATTCATTCATCTGATGGGGGAACAAAACACTGCCTGCTTTTTCTCCCCAAACATAAAAACCCATTTTTAGAGGTTAATGTCAGAAATGTGTAACACATTTTTTATTGCCGGGATCAAGTCACGGATGTTCCTAGTGGATTGTGTATATGTCTCAACCTTGACGACACTGGAGTCAGACTCCGTGTCGACATCTGTGTCTGCCATCTGAATGAGCGGGCGTTTTTGAGCCCATGATGGCCTTTGAGACGCCTGGGCAGGCGCGGGCTGAGAAGCCGGCTGTCCCACAGCTGTTACGTCATCCACCCTTTTATGTAAGGAGTTGACACTGTCGGTTAATACCTTTTACCTAACCATCCACTCTGGTGTCGGCCCCACAGGGGGCGACATCACATTTATCGGCATCTGCTCCGTCACTATATAAGCCTCCTCCTCAAACATGTCGACACAGCTGTACCGACACACCGCACACACACAGGGAATGCTCTGACTGAGGACAGGACCCCACAAAGCCCTTTGGGGAGACAGAGAGAGAGTATGCCAGCACACACCAGAGCGCTATATAATGTGGGGATTAACACTATAACTGAGTGAATTTTCCCCAATAGCTGCTTGTATATACAATATTGCGCCTAAATTTAGTGCCCCCCCTCTCTTTTTAACCCTTTGAGCCTGAAAACTACAGGGGAGAGCCTGGGGAGCTTTCTTCCAGCTGCACTGTGAAGAGAAAATGGCGCCAGTGTGTCTGAGGGAGATAGCTCCGCCCCTTTTCCGCTGCCTATTCTCCCGCTTTTTTCTGGATTCTGGCAGGGGTATTTACCACATATATAGCCTCTGGGGCTATATATTGTGGTATTTTTGCCAGCCAAGGTGTTTTTATTGCTGCTCAGGGCGCCCCCCCCCCCCCCCCAAGCGCCCTGCACCCTCAGTGACCGGAATGTGAAGTGTGCATGAGGAGCAATGGCGCACAGCTGCAGTGCTGTGCGCTACCTTGGTGAAGACTGATGTCTTCTGCCGCCGATTTTCCGGACCTCTTCTTGCTTCTGGCTCTGTAAGGGGGACGGCGGCGCGGCTCCGGGACCGAACACCAAGGACTGGGCCTGCGGTCGATCCCTCTGGAGCTAATGGTGTCCAGTAGCCTAAGAAGCCCAATCCGGCTGCAAGCAGGCGAGTTCGCTTCTTCTCCCCTTAGTCCCTCACTGCAGTGAGCCTGTTGCCAGCAGGTCTCACTGAAAATAAAAAACCTAATTCTATACTTTCTTTCTAGAGGCTCAGGAGAGCCCCTAGTGTGCATCCAACCTCGGCCGGGCACAAGATCTAACTGAGGCTTGGAGGAGGGTCATAGTGGGAGGAGCCAGTGCACACCAGGTGGTCATAAATCTTTCTAGAGTGCCCAGCCTCCTTCGGAGCCCGCTATTCCCCATGGTCCTTTCGGAGTTCCCAGCATCCACTAGGACGTTAGAGAAAGCAAAGCGATATACAACGTTGTTGCAGAGATATCTGGTGTTGAGTAAACAGGCTGATAGTGAAATGTCAACTTTAGCTCTTTTATCCCCCATTGCAAAATCTGTTGATGGATCAAATAACACGACACAACCTGTTGCGCTGTTTATCATGAGCTTTTGAGCGGTGTTAATGCCCGGTATAAAAAAACCTGTGAAATACTATTGAGAAAAATGACACGCTCTAAACACATCACAGACTGGAACAGTAAAGGGAAGTTTCTGTACAAAGGCAGCGCTGTACCAGGTTCCAACATGTTAGATTTAATAAGAAGCATCACGCAAAGCCACGGTGTGTCGAGCCGTAATACACCGAACGGTTGGCCTGAATTTATGCGTGCTATGTCTGAATTAAATATTCCCCCAACTGTCATAGGCAATGCGGTAAATAGAATGTACCTAGATCGCTTAAAAGCCGAGAAGCAGGAGGACTCTGTTGGCGCTGTGACATCGCCCATGTCGCTACAAACCCTTAACAAAAGTCGAATAAATGTTTTAAGTCCCCCAGGGTTAACAACGCCGCACGGGTACTTACTGCCTAGGAAAAGATCCGTAAATCTATTTCAGGATTCACAGTGGCTGAAACTATAACATATAACTAATTTATACTATTTTTATACACTGTATTTTGTGTTGGCATTTTGCGCCACAATGTTTAACTTATATCAAGAAAATTTTATGTAATGTTTTAAATGTGTGTCTTTACCGTGTTATATATATCAATAAAATATACTTATGATTTATAAAACAACGTTTTGTTCTTTGTTTCTATTGCTGTAAACGGAAGAAATTTCAATCACGCAATATAAAGTTTAATAAACAACGTTGTTTATTAGAAAAACATCATAGATATGATACATTGTTCATAAAACGCATCAAACAGAATGTTGATTACAAGTTACACAAACAATATAGCATTGTACGTAATACGCTTCACACACAACGTTGTGTGTGAAACGTTTTATGTACAACGTGTCATAGTTATGCCGCGTTGTACATAAAACGCTTCACACACAACGTTGGTTACAAGTTACACAATTCTGTATATATCTATCTGCATAATGACTCAGACAATTACTTCTTGGGAGCCGTCTTACAAAATTTGAAACAAAACAATCATTACGTTTTGTGTCATCACTAAAACGGGCCAGTACATCCACATATTTGTAATTTTTACACATGTAAAATATAAAGTATACGCAAACGGTGCTGTTAAAATTTTGCAACTGTTTATTTTGGTGATAAATACTTTTTGAATTCAAGTTTAAAAAATGTATTATTGCTTTTGGGAATAGGGGGCTGTCAGGGGCTAACCCGTAAGAATCAAAAAAGTAACATTCACGCTGTTCATTAAAATAAACGGCCAACCAGTGCTCACCCGGCTGCCCGCTGCTATGCGTATTGATTACAAACGTGCAGGGGTATTGAGCCAGTTTACCGACCGGTAACATATCGCACGGATACGTTCCTTTAAAAATATGCCGTGTGCTTTGCACAGCGTACAGAATACAGTTTATCTGTAATGTGTTCATTTTTTCAGCAGCGTAGTGTTAGTTTATTTCATTTATAGATAATCGTACAGCACATCGCGCCTTTGATTAATCTCGATGATGTTATCAAATAGAGCGTATATTATCACATTGACTGTCCGGTCCAACGCTTCTGCAAAGCGGAATTCGGCACGTAGATTGCCTGTTCTTATCAGGGAAAGGTGTTCTCCACACTCCTGTTCAGGTGAAAGATCAAAAGCAAATAGCGTGTAGCCTCTGAGGTACTCTTCGCGGTCAATCAGTATACCATTGTCAGATTTCTGTTTATTTGTGATCTGTATGAGTGACATATACTCTCTTACAGCATTACCGCGTTCAAAGTCGGGTTGAAATGGTTTGGCGGGGTGCGGTGTTCCATCCAGATAAAGGGACGCAAAACTTACATTTTTATGTTCAAAGCAAAGGGGATTCCGGTTATGGATTCCTGAAAATGATTCGTTATCCACAAAACTGGCTATAACGGTTTTCGGCACTTGACCTAAAAATAGATTTTCTAGATTAAATACTGCCTGCTGGTACGCTGTAGATTTTCATCCCAACACGGTCAATCGCGTATTTCGCATTACTGTTTAACAGGGCCTGCGCGTGCCCAATCCGCACGCCCGGTGAGACTTGCACTCTTTTCACGAACAAAGACGCGGCTGTGATCTGTATTTTAAAGGCATCCGCTTCAGACGACATTAAGCAGAATGCGTCTTTGTTTCTGGTTAGTTTTTTTTTTAAAGTATAACATTTTTTTATTAAAACATTGCTTCATTGTTACAAATTCGGTTGCATTGGCAATGAACAAATACATATGAATAGCGTCACAACATGATGATAAGAGAACATTAAATGTTCATTAGTGGATCTTCTTCTATATGTTACACAATCTCATAGACATCATGTGAAAGAAAATGCAAATCAAGAGTTTGTACTAAAGACCTGCCAGTCTAATCATAGCAGAGATATGAGGAGGCCGAGGCCCCGCGGCACCCCTAACCCCTAATCTATCAGCAATATGGGAGGATCTCCAATTGCCATTCTTGTTTCGAACCATTCAGTGTGTTTTAGTGAAGTTTGGATTCTAGTTTGGAAATCTACCGGAAGAGTAGCCACATAGCTTTCCCAGGATTCAAAAAATTGCTCTACTAGCTTGTCTTTTTGCAAAGATGTTTCTATCCAGTGCATCTGAAATATATGATGCAGCTTCCCTTTGAATAATGACAGAGTAGGAGGATTCTTGTCTATCCAAGATTGTAGGATCGCTTTACGTGCTGCTGCACTAATTGCCAGCAGCAATCGTCTACCCCCTTTCGTTATTCTCTGCCCAGTTGGAATTATTCCAAACAATGCCCATTCTGCTGTAAAAGGGATAAAATTTACCAGATGATCCATAGCATATTGGCACATCAGAAGCCAAAAGCGACGAAGAAGTGGGCACGACCAGAAACAATGCAATAGGTCCGCTTTGGGAGCGTGACATTTCAGACAATTGTCCGAATCCGTCATACTCGCCTTATGTTGTTTATATGGGCAGAAATAAGCTCTGTGAGTTATATTATAAAACATCTCTTGGTATTGTGCTGAGGGCAAAAGTTTGCAGGAGTGTAGCAAACTTTGTAGTAGTATATCACATGTCAGGTCAGGGAAGTCTGATATCCATTTGCGCATTCCCGAGTCCGAGTGAGAGTGATCTAGCTGAGTGCTTAAACGTTTATAGTGCAGTGAAAGGGCCCTCTTCGTTGCTGGAGGTGTGCGCAATAAGGCATCTAGTGTGTTATTCAAGTCCTCTTTTGACAATGTCCTAAGAACCGAGCAGGTATAATGTTGCAACTGGAGAAAGGCCAACGGATAATCTCGTAGGAATGGGAACTTTTCCTGCGCTTGAGTAAATGTGAGAGGCTTCCCTGTGTCTGTGTTGACTAATTGTCCTATGTCTTGCAGACCCTCATTGTGGAACATCTTAAAGGGGAACCCCGCCTCCCCATGCTGGAAGTCAGGATTACCCAGAAACCGTAGAAACAAGGATTTATGTCTCCCTAAGTTTCCGGATCTTCTCAAGGAGTGCCAAAGGCGATAGACCGACCACAGAAGGGGATTATCTTGTAGATCCCGATCGCAGTCCGCCTCCATACAGTGGAGAAAGTTTGTCAAGTTTTTAGATTTTATGAATTGTGTCTCAAGATGTGTAATTGCATAAGTGTCTGTGTCGTTTAACCAGTCTCTCAAGAACATCAATAAAGATGCGTGGTTATAAAGCAGAACGTTAGGGAAGTTAATTCCGCCATTAGATTTTGGTTGTTGTAACTTATGCATGGCAATACGAGCTCTCTTGCCTTTCCAAATAAACTGTCGGAACAGTTTAGTTATGTGGGACAGATCTGATCTACTAAGCAATATCGGGAGGGATTGTAAAATGTATAATAACCGTGGAAATGTACACATTTTTATCAAGGCAGCTCTCCCTAAATATGAAAGCATTAAATGGTTCCATCCTTCAAGTTCCTTCGTAATGAGAGTTATTGTCGTCTTAACATTCAGCCTATATAGTTCCGAAGGATATTTCGGAAGGTTAATGCCCCGATATGTTATGTAAGTGTTAGCCCAGTTTATAGGGATCCGTTTCCCCCATCCCGGGCACCTTACCCCGTGTTTCAAATATAGCCCTATGGATTTTGAAAGATTAACCTGGAAGCCCGAAATTTGTCCAAAGTTGTCCAATAAAGCTAAAATATCCTGTAAGGAATCTTTAGGGTTCCCAATATAAACCAATACATCATCCGCGAATGCTGACAGTTTTATTTCTTTATCCCCAATTGGAATACCTTGATAGATCATCGAGTTCTGTAGTACCCGGAAGAGGGGGTCTATGGATAAGTTAAATAGAAGGGGTGACAGGGGACACCCCTGTCTTGTACCTCTTTGCATCGAAATCCGTGGACCCCGTTTGCCGTTGACCAGTAAAGAGGTCGTCGGAGCGGTATAGAGATATTTAATAACATTTATAAAAGTCTCTGTAAACCCTCTGTAATGTAATACGGTAAACAGATGATGCCATGACACAGTGTCAAAGGCCTTGTGTGTGTCTAGGCTTAAGAGCATGTAGTCCGAATTAGGGGCATTTCTGGACGCCACCGTCGCCGCAATGGCCGTACGAATTGCCTTGACTGATTGGCGGCCACGTACAAAACCATACTGATGTTCCGTTAGTAAATCAGGGAGAATTAGTTGCAGTCTATTTGCTATGATCTTTGTGAAAATTTTAAAATCAGAGTTCAAAAGAGAAATGGGTCTATAGGAATCCGCTAACAGTGGATCTTTGTCTGGTTTAAGAATAAGAGTAGTGTATGCCTGAGAGAATGTCATATACATGGGGTGTTCCCTATAGATTTTATTATAGAGTTCCAATAACGTCGGCATGAGTTCTTGCTGCAGTAGTTTATAATAAGTCCCAGTAAACCCATCGAGTCCCGGTGACTTGTTTGGTTGTAGTGACTTTATAACTGTTTTAATTTCGTCCTCCCGAATGTCCCCCTCTAATGCTTCTTTCTGTTCTGAGCTAAGTGTCGGTAAATTTGCCTGAGTCAGAAAAGCCCTCTGCAATTCCTCCTGTGGGGCGATAGGATTATATAATTCAGTGTAAAAGTCACTGAGATGTGTCAAGATATCAGAAGTTTTAGTGTGGGTTACATTCCGAGTGTTATCTTTTAGGGCCGTAATAAAGGAACGCTTCCTTCTAGCTTTGGACATAGTGGCCAGCAACTTCCCAGTTCTATTTCCCCATTTGTAATAGTGAAACTTAGTAAAGTCTAGACGCTGTTGTGCTTGGGCCGTTAAGAAGGCATCAAGTAATTTTCTATCACGTAGATATATTTCTAAGAGAGCCTCAGAAGGGTTAGTTTTGTAGGTGGTAAAGCTATGGGACATGGCTGTATATAACGCATGATACTGTTTGGAACTTTCTTTCCTTTTTTTCGCCACGTAGCCAATTATATGACCTCGTAGCACCGCCTTTGACGTCTCCCAGAACAGCACAGAGTTATCCCAATGCTCTATATTATCATCCACAAAATTATTCCAAGAGTGCAATAGAAATTTCCTGAATTCATCCGAAGTGGACAAATAGTCAGGGAAACGCCAAAGGCAGTCCACATCTGCATGGGAGCCAGCATATATCTCCAATCTCACCGGCGCATGGTCCGAGATGAGTATGTCATCTAAAGCAGCGCCTTTGATCTGATTTAGAATATGGTCTGCCAGGAGAATATAGTCTATCCTTGACAATGAACCGTGTACTCTGGATAAATGGCTATAGGATCTGTCTGTCTGATGTAATAGGCGCCACGGATCACTCAAATGTAGAACCTCTCTCATTTCCCGTATGTATTGCCAGCATGGGGAGGATGGCCTCGAGATGTGAGATGATTTATCCAATACAGGGTCATCTACTGTATTGAAATCCCCACCCACCACTAGGTTGAAGTTAACCCTGCTAGCCAAGACCTGAGTAAGATGGCGTAAAAATTCTCCAGTTGCAACATTGGGTGCGTACAGGTTTACTAGTGTAAATTTGTTGCCCTCGATCAGTGTGTCTAGTATTAAGTAGCGGCCCTCAGGGTCCGCTATGGATTGTAGGATTTCATATCTCAAATGTTTATGAAATACAATCGCCACCCCTCTGGATTTAGAAGAGTAAGAGGCCTGTACACATTCCGCTATCCAGGGGGCGCGTAGTGTAGACCCATCCCCCAGTCTCCAATGTGTCTCCTGTAAGAAGGCTATAGAGGGGCGTTTCCTACGGAGGTGAGTAAGGATCTTTTTTCTTTTAATTGGGGTGTTCAGTCCTCCCACGTTCCAGGATAGTATGGAACAATGGGAGCTATCCCTAACATTAGGGATGTCAGATGTATCATCCGCCATCAGTATCAAATAAGGGAGAGAAATAGCCACGATCCAACCATCCTCTCGCAGCTGCAAGAGAGAGAGAAAACAAACAAAACTTCCCCACACCTAGGGGGGGGGGGTATCGGGTAGGTCTGAAGTGTCAGGGGGCATGGGCCCCAGCCTCCCCCCTCCATCTCATATCTTCGAGTCCCTGGCACAGAAAAAAGGCAGGTCAGTACAATTCGGCAATGAAATTGAAGCAATGTATCAACTTTTTTTGTATAAACATCTGAAACTGGGTCAACCAACAGACCCGGATTAAACCACTGAGGATCCCCAACTCCATTGGAGGGGATGCTCCGGTCTGTCAATAACTTTAATACAAGTAAGAAAAACTGTGTCAACATATTTTGAAAGTGTCAAAACAGTATCAGATTAGAGTAATAGTGAAAAATGAAAACGAATTAGAAAACAGAAACATTCAAGGTCATATATTATGATTTAGTTGTATAATAAGATTCAAGAATAGGGGTCGGAGGATTCATTCGGAAACCTTTCAGGGGCCCCTTTGGAGGGTCTGGTAGATCAGAACTAGTTATAGCAACAAGGGTATTTCTCCCCGAGTAGTAGGCCTTAGTACACCCAGACCCCCGTCAATTAGTAACATTCCCATATATTAGGGAAAACCCATGTAGTCAGTTATCAGCACTAACGTCAGAACGAGCCGGTGAAGGCGGGCCGTCCCTTAAGAAGTGCGATTTCGCTTGCTGGGGGTCAGTGAACAACTGAGTACGGCCATTCTCAACAACCCTTAGTTTGGCTGGGTATAGCAGTGCGAATTTAATCTTTTTGTTCACCAAGAACTTGCAAACCTCCGAGAAGGCTTGCGTTTTTGAGAGACCAGGACTGAAAAGTCTTGGAACACTAAGATTTTTTTGCCTTCCACCCTAAGTTCAGAGGTCGCGCGATATGCCTGCAACAGTCGCTCTTTATCCCTATAGTCGAGGAATTTGGCAATAGTCGGTCTGGGTTGTGCGCCCCTGTCCCTGCGTTGTGCACACAATCTATGTGCTCTCTCCACTGGCACCGGAGGGTCCGTATCTGGAAACCCCAGCGCCACCGGAACAAGAGTGCTGATGTAAGCCTGCAACTGTGTATCTGATACCGACTCAGGGATGCCTATAAAACGTAAATTACATCTTATATTTCTATTCTCTAAATCATCAAGCTTCTCCGTCAGAACGTGGATAGCCTGAGACCTAGTGGCAAGTTCCTGCTGCAAAGCATGCATCGAGTCCTCTGTGTCACTGGTTCTCTGTTCCAGAGTGTCAAGTCTAGCTGTGTTTGCTTCTATCTTAGCCAAAGAAGTGTCCAGTCTAGCATGTAAGTCCTCAAATTTCTTATCAATAAGGGGCATTAGCATGTTAATAACCTCCTTAGCATTCTCAGCCGGCGATGGAAAGGTAATATTGTGGGGATATGACTGAGAAGTACAGTCCTCCCCTCCGGATACTGGAGAGGGAGGGGTAGGTAGATGAGGTGCATTTTCTTTTTGGGCCGTTTGGCGTTTATAGGTTGATTTTGCATTAGACGCAGACATGTCTGCTGAATTTTGATGTTTTTCTAGAAATTTGTCCATAACACTATGGACTCAAACAAAGAAAAGTCGTAGGGCAGGCCCACACGTTCAGTTATGTGGAAAAGCCCTAGGGAATGTGTTATAGTCTTACCACAATGTGCAGAATAGACCTTGTTGTTTCACTCTAATATCTACATTTCACATAAAGAAATAAATTAACAGTGAGCGGTATCTCTCAGTATAGCATAATAGAAGAGAAATCACTCACTGCTTACCAGAATCCTAGAAAAATCCCGGGCAGTTCAATACAATATCAATTGTAACTCAGTAATGCAAGAATCATGTAAATACTGGATTAAAATATAGGCAGTTAGAAGAATAAATGAGAGGCAATATAGAAAACTTACAATTTAACCACTAGGTGGCAACGTAAACCTCAATATAGAAAGCTTTTGATTCCTAAAATGGAGTGTATAGAGACAGGGGGTGAATTAATAAAAATAAAATGAAAATACTGAAGAAACAATTAAATTTATCCTAGGAAAGATGCGTGTTGGGACATATAATTGAGAAGGCAGTCCTCATATGAGCTATTCATAAATGACCCACTGAGAGCTACAGTGCAGTTTTTCAAAAACAAAGTGGAATTAGCTCAGGGGCAAGTCCTTCAGTTAGATATGAGCCAGCCACCACGCCTCTTCATCCGTGATACACAAAAGAAAGTATGCAGATGACCTTTGTCACACAAGCATAGTTGCCCAAAAGGGGTATGGGGGGAGAAGTAACAAGATGGCTGAGAGGGGAAAAATGGAATGGGTAGGGAGGAAGGTTGGTGAGGGAATGGTAGACACACTAGGGGGGAACGGATCCAAGAAAAGGGAGAGAATGGATATCAGAGGTTATTAGTTAGTTAAGAAAACAAGAGGGGGGGGGGATGACGCACAGTATTAGTACCTGGGGAAGAGTGTCTGACACTCTATGGAGACACGCAGCATCAGTGTTATAGGTGCAGTAAAGGTTGCAGGAGTCCCTGGATTAAGGTCTTTGGTGAGTCTTCACACCATCAGTAGAGCCGACAGCTCGGGAGTTAATAGATCCCTCGTTGGGTCGTCCAGTGCTGGAACTGCAGTTCCCAAAGTGAGAGGGTAGTGTCCGAGATGCCGTCCCAGGATCCCTCCTCCGGGTCAGAAGCACACCGCGTCCACAGGCAGCCCAAGGGGTGTCGTCTCGCACCGGGTCACCCCTCCACGATCAGGCAGATGGATGTGTGGGTAGTGTAGCGGTCAGAGCGCCAGCCACGTCCCAGGCCGTCACACGCGGCTCGGATCAGATCGTCTCTCCCCTCCGCAGCCGCGCACGTCAAAGCGGCAGCAGGTCCCCGCAGCCGCAGCAGAAGCAGGGCGAGCACTGGATCGAGGTGTAGTCGGGTGAAGTAAGCCTGAGGCAGCCCGCGGTCCGTCACTGCAGCCCGCAGTGGTGTCCGTTAGAAAGGGCGCGCGCCCCAGCAGCCACACACCCCGTCACCGCAAGGGCCTCCCCAGCGTCCCACGAAGAGGAGTGAGCTCCGGGTTTGCGGTGACTGAGCCGTAAGTTAATGGCAGCAGTTCCCCTCCAGCGCCAGCGGCTCACAGCAGGAGATTTGGGTACAGTCAAAATCGCGCCAACGCCATGCTGGCGGTCATGCCGGCCATCCAGTCCGATGGCCTGATTCCGGGGCAATCCACCACCTCTCTCCACAATATAAGGTTCCCTGCCGTCAGGGGAGCTTTAACAGCAAGGGGATACTGCTTTTGTGGAATTTAGATCCACCGAAAAGGTGGATGCAGGGGGATTTAGTATACAATGTGGAGAGCAATGCTAAAAAGCAGCCATACTAGCTGGCCACGCCCCCGGAAGTCTGAGTCGTTTCTGGTTAGTTTAATCTTCAGATCAACAGCGTTTAAAATTAGTTTATGTTGATGGAAAAGGTCGCAGTGAAGCGGTCCTAGCAATTCAACCATGCGACTCTGCTCTGTTGCGCCTGCTCGTTTTTTGAACCCCGTATTCGGGCCGTCCAGCACCGTGTTGTTAAATTCTCCAGCCAAATCTTTGTAAAATAATCCTGTTGTGTGCTTTGTTGACAAAGCATCCGAGCTGTAATTCAATATAGTCTCAATGTACGCGCGGTACGCGTAAAGATTGTTGGATTGTGATATGAGCCTGTCGCCCAAAGTTACATCCACTTGGTTGAATAAAGTCGCTATAGGGTAATTAATAAGTGCGACCTGCGCACCTTGCGGTATCGGTGTGTTATCGATTCGTACGATCTTGCACGTCACGTACAACAGCGTGTTGTTCAGATCTTAGTAGTGTTTACCACTGGCAGCTATATAAAATTCAAGCGGAGCTGTGTCGGATAATGCCGCTAAAGGTTGAACTTCGACGTATAGACTTTTCTCTATGCTAGTTTGTGTCGGGGGCACGTCAAAAAGATCCAGCTCTGTTTTTGCACATTCGACGGACTCGTGGTGTATGAAAGACATGTTTAAAAAATATCACCAATGGTGCGCTTCGGCTTTCTCTTCTTCTTTGAGTTGTGTCGTCTCTGGTTTTTATTTAAAAAGGGTATGTCCCAAGGCGGAAGCGCTATCATACGCTTCCGCTTTCTTTTAGACATGCCTTTTCTTGTATATATTCGTCCTGAACCGTCTTGTTTTGCTTGGTTCACATCGTGTATCTTATTTACCACGGCCGTTGTGGCTTGTCCGATAACATCTTTCGCTATATTACGTGCCGCGGTCTTCATATGCGGTTTAGCTAACTCTAAACCTCTCCGGAAAAGAGGAACAGCTTTTCTGAAAAGACTTCGAAAAATACCGCCTAAACCGCAGCCGTACATGCCGTGAAAACCTGGTAATCCATTACCGGCTTGAGATTTATAATTTTGCGCGTAGAGACCCGGATCGCCATCATTTTTAACAGCGACCATTCTGCTTAGTTAATAAAATTCAGTTTTGCGGCGTCTGAAGTGTAGCTTCACGATCGCTTTCCCAAACTTAAATGCCATGTTCTCGTTCTGGTCGTTCTTTATCTCTATGGCTATCGTGTCAAAATGTGTTTTGCACAATGGTACGTAATCAGGCTTCTCGTATCGTATTGTGACCACCACATTGTTATAACCCTTCATTTCAACAGTGCGAAGTAGCGGTACATAGCTATCCCCGACCCGCTGGTGTTCGATAATGTCTGTGTACATCGTATATTGGCCGCCTTTGATGTCGGCGCATGGTTTAGAAATCTTAGTTTTAGGTTGTAAACCCAGTATCCATGTCAGCTTAGAACCGGCGTGGATTTGATACAACAGCTTACTATCGCATGTTACAACACGTGCAAACGGATCGTACGTTAGTCTTAATCCAACGTCCAGTTTCAGTTGTACAATTTCAGTGTTGATTACGTTCAGTAGCGCTTCGATTGTTTCATAAAAACCCGGTTTAATGCACAAACTTGCGACTCTCGCCACCGGCTGATCCGCCGTTCCATCCCATGATAATTGCAGTCTGCAATCTTGTAAATCCAATGTATTCCACATGTGCGGATATTGTATCTCAGTAAGTGCTACTTCCCATTCACCATTTAAGTCTATCGGTTTAGCCAATTTTGTCGTATAGTTAGAAATCTTATTTTGCGGGAAAGTAACCGCTGAGGCGTTGCTGGGTAAGGTTATGTAGAACGACTTGTCATCCATTGCTCGTCTTGTTTAGATAGTGATGAGCTTTATATGTCTTTTATCACCGATACCGCGACCCAACCGTTAAATTTTGCGGGTTACCCCCGCCACTTAACTAACGCGTATTTTCGGCCTCTGACCGTCTTATTTTTTCAAATCTTTTCCACTTTGTAAACCCTGTTATAGTTTTTTGGTATGCTTTGAAGCTCTTCGGGGTAAAAACTACCTGTTATAACTTCACTGTACAGATCTGTCAACTTATAAAGCTGCTTAAGCCCATTAGTGTTCACACTATGTACAACAAATATCTCCTCAGAAAAACTCTGTTCGTAGCCTTTCTGAAATATGCCCTTATATTTAGAAATACGGACATGGTCACCGATTCCTAAACAAACGGGGGCTTTCTTACTTCTAAAGTAATCACCGTAGGTCATTTTGAAGACACTCAATGCATTAGAGACATTCACATAGTTTGGAGCGCACTTAATCGTTCTATGGTATGTGTTATTATAGCTGCGTATAAAGTCTTGTAAAACGTCTATATATCTGTAGGTATTCTATGCCGTGAAATAGCGCCACATTCGTGTTTTTAAAGTCCTATTGAAGCGCTCTATAACAGCCACTTTCACATCGTTATTGGTCGTTAAATGATTTATAACGTATTTTTCTAACACCTTTTTTAGGTTTCTGTTTAGAAACTCTTTACCGTTATTGGTTTGTAGTTTCATCGGCACAGCACCCCGCTGGAATATTTTTTCAAAAGCATTAGCGACTGTTGCAGCGTTCTTAGCGGTCAGACTTTCAGCCCAGGCCCTCTTACTGAATATATCGATGACTGGTAATATGTATTTAATACCATCGTTGTATTTTGACAGATCTATCAGCGAAACCAAATCGCATTGCCACTGTTGATTTACACCCGATACACAAATCATGTTCCTTTTATAGTTTTTTCTTGCCGGTTTGTGCAACGTGTATGCGTCTTGTTCTTGTAACCACTTTCTTACGTCGGATCTTTTAAATTTATTTTTAACCGATCCATAATATTTATCAATGCCGCTAAAACTACCTGGTTTTACCACTGTGTAATATGCATCTTTCAGCCGCTTGATTTGACGCGCTGCGTTGCGTGACATTCTGCGACTGGTGTTACGTGACACTCTTTTCAAAGCCATTATCTTTTAATACAGTTTAATATCGAACTCTATAAATTTTATATTAAATTTTATATAAAAGCGATATCAAACTCCATAATTTAATATTAAAGGGGGCGTGCCCCAGGAGAAAGGGGCGTGGTACCTGTCACTTTGACAGAAAGGTGGTCTTTATCTACTAATGCATAATACTCTCCTGACCATGCTATTCGTGCCACATCCCCTACAGGTTACGGGTTGTGTGGCTTGACCATGGGAACCCCTTAAAAATCCACAAAAATTGTATTTTATTCGTCACATAGGGGGCACTATTCGGCACTTAGCCAGGGACAATGCAATTGCTCCCCTCAGCCCCTGCAGGCAGAGGAGACTTCCTGGACCCAGTACTGCCCAGCACACAACAGTATGGGCTGGGGAGATAGGCTTCTGCCGCTGACAAGTAGAAAAGGGAGGGCAGGTAATTAGTACCCGCTTTCTCCCTCCTGACACCATGTATCCATGCACTGATTCAGCTGCCATGTACTCTGACTTTGCTTTGCTTACTAAGACTCCCCACAGTGTACCATACTCCATGACTGAATCAGACTATATTTGTGCACACACCTATTATATCTTATTGTGCCCACAAGTACGTTATTATTTGTCCATTTGTGACAACTGCTTGCCTGCTTGCTCATAGTTCTCAGTAAATGTGCTATGCAAGAATACCTGTCTGTTTGTGCTGCACTTGCAACCTGAAATATCTATTAATGCTGGTTCCGCCCATGCACATCCTTTGAGTTATACTAAACTCCTGCAATACCTTGGACATTGGAGTCATGCCTATGAACACAATATCATACCTCCCAACATGACCATCTCCAGGAGGGACAGAATGCTCTGCTTCTGGACTTCCCTCATAATTTATGATTGCCATTACCTGTAGTGAAACACCTTTCTTCTCCATTAACCTGTTCAACACAGTTGCTGGCAATCTTAAATTAAGAGAAAAGTCCAGAAGCAGAGCATTGTGTCCCTCCTGGAGAGGGTCATGTCGGCAGGTATGCTGTATTAACATGAAAGATTATAAGGCTGATGTCACCTTCAACTCTCACCTATCTGAGCAATTGTTGATTGAGCCAGTGTGGTCTCTTGTGCATTTGTGTAGCAAGATAATGGCTCCAGAACCCAAAAATAGAGATTGGTGGTGATGCACTGGCATATCTATAATGAGTGCAGTGTGTGCGGTGCACATGGGTCCCATGGATCCAGGGGGTCCAAACGGCACACCCTGCATCGGCACCAGCAGCACTGCAGGAACCACTGGGAAAATGTAACAGTGGCTATTTTCCCAGCTTTCATTCATGCACAGTAGGTAAAATCACAGGGAAAATGGTCACTGTGCCATTTTCCCAGAGAACTGTGTATGCGCTGTCGAAGTCGAAAATATTAGACCCACATGCATCACGTACAAACACCACACAGAGTGGCCTCTGTGCGGGTGCTTGTTCTGCCATGCATGTGCATACTCGCACGTTGCGTATATTGGCTCACGAAGTCCTGCGTATTAGCGCGCGGTATGAGTAAATACGGTAGCATATGCATTCGCATGGAAAAGCCACAAAGACATATTTGATATTTAATCCACATAGTGCATAATTTACACACATAGCCTACACGCACCACACCAGCAAATTACATTTGCTTCCGAGGTATAACAACAGAGGGATTCAACTCTACAGGATATGAGGGGACAGAATTAGGTTAGGAGGTGGTGTTTGGTATCCAGCTGTACAGTATTTCAAGGGCAATATTCCGATTGCAGTTTGCAGAATGTAGCACGCTTCTGCGCATAGATATGCGCAGGAGTACAATATTAATATTACACTGTATTTACTGTACTCTTGATATTCGGCGGGAACCCAGTGGAGAACATCTGCAAGTGCACCTGGACCAGGCATCGCCCACCTATTCAAACCGACCTATGACCCCTCCTGTACTGTAAATGACCAGACCTTTGACCTATGGATGAAGAGATTACAGTTTCCTTTGTTTCATGCTTTGGACCATTGTATAAAAGCCAAGCCTCCTGGCCCGTCTCAGACACTTCTCTGAAGGTCATCTAGCCAGATTGACTGAGGACCGGAACCGGGTGGCGCAGGCGATCAAATGTATGTATCATTGGTTGTAACTTCTTTTCTCTTGTATTGTTGTATTTCTCTGTGAACCCCCTTTTAAGTAAATATTTGTTGCTGGGTTGGACCTCAACATTACATATACAATTGGTGTCGCATTCCTTTCCTGTTAGGGGTTATAAAGTGTATTCCGCTGCACGTGTAGCTACTTTGTGCTTACAGCGTGACGGTGTGCTTACGCAACGTGTACGCATTTCATAAGGGTTTACACACACATGCTTAGCGGTCGCAACGGCCTGAACATTTGTGTATTTAAGGTATTGCTTTTCCTTCCTGAAAGTTAAACGAACTTAACAGCGCACTAGACTCTGGGATAGCGCTAAGGTCTACTAGTAACCCTAGTGCCCAGAGTCTATTGCTGTGCCGGCTAGAGAGGAGGGGGCCCGGATGGAAACTGCACACGGGGCTCCTTCTCTGTTGATGCACCCCTGTTATGATGTTTAGAATCAGTAATCTCAAGTGTATAGTCAGAGCAGCATTCTGCTACATATACATAGGCTTCCCATACTATCCCTTTAACCAAGATACTGATGAATAACACAGGTTCTATGGCTGATTAAAAGCGGGTGAAATGCTGGCTTAAATTAAGGCAGCCACTGAACCTGTATAATTCATGAATGTCCCAGTTTAAAGGAATAGTATGGTAAGCAAACATATACATCCAGGAGCAGCTCTTGCCACGGGAAAGCAGGCTTTTTTCCGGGGGCTCCGCTGTCCTGTGGGTTCCACTACCACTGCTATGTCAAGAGCCGCCCGCTACTGCTGGTGCTGTGCGGTGCGACTGACATCATCGCGCACCGCATGGCATTGTGGGAGCACATGCTAGAGGTCATAATTGACCTCTAGTGTCTGTGCAGTGTGCGGCGCTATGGGAGAGATGTCATGACGTCTCTCCCATAGATCCGAGGAGCGGCGGCTGGAGATGGAGGACAGCAGCGGTCAGGAAGCAGAAGCGCGGCTGGTATTTATTTTTTTAAAGGCCGCTACTAGGGGCATAGCAACAGGGGCACAACTACTGAGGGCACAGCAACAGGGGGCAAAACTACAGGGGCACAACTACTGAGGGCACAGCAACAGGGGGCAAAACTACAGGGGCACAACTACTGGGGGCACAACAACAGGGGGCAAAACTACAGGAGCACAACTACTGAGAGCACAGCAACAGGGTGCAAAACTACAGGGGCACAACTACTGAGGGCACAGCAACAGGGGCAAAACTACAGGGGGCAAATCTACTGGGGGCACAACTACAGGGGGCATAACTGACCACGCTCCTTCCATATGAAGCCATGCCCCTATTTTTTGCCGCGCGCATGATCCCTTCTTTACCTGTTGGGAGGAGGGGAGAGGGGGGCGCCAAAGGAAACTTTTGCCCTGGGCGCCACAAGGTCTAGAAGGTCTAGAACCGGCCCTGTATACAGCATATGAGTCCAGCAGTGTCAACTGGGTGTTCACTCAGATGGCTATCAGGTTCGAAGCTGCATTTGTTAGGACTGTAAAGAGCAAAGGGAAGGGAGGGGTAAACCAGAAGCTGTAGGCTTGTAAGTATGCTAGTGTGACCACAGCTGTCTTGAAGAAGAGTAGAAGGAAAGAAAAAGTGCAAAATGATTACACACTACCATGTAACTATAAGTGATGAGGAGTCTGGAGAGTGCCTCCCCTGTCATAATGATTAAAATAGTACAAAGAAGATATTTATAACGCATTGTATGTCATAGATATGTTCTTTGTTATTTTAATAATTTCCCCTGTGAAATACAGTGCAGGAGGCAATGAAAGCGGTACCTTCTGCGATTGTAGTGAAGGAGCTGAGGCGGGAGCCAGACAGGGGGCGGGGCCAATCCACGGGCAGTAAAAGCCCATTGAAAAATCACTGTAGAGCGGCACCAGTACAGGTGCCTCAATGACAGGGGGTGCTTTCAGCTCACATGAAAGCACGTCCCTGTCAGCCAAGAAGATGTAATTGGCCCAATGGATCCAGTGCTGCTGGGCAGGGCCGCCATCAAGGTGGTGCCTTGTGTACTGTTGTCCTGGTCCCGGCCACTCTGACAGAGTGGAGGGCCCTAGCTGCTCAAACAGACAGCCGTGGCTATTCCCGGCGGCCGCCGCCGCCAGTGACGCAGGCTGCGGCTGCTACAGACAGTCATTCCCCTCCGTCGCCCACCCGCTGCCGCTACCACTGCCGCCGCAGGTCACAATCAGCAGCTTGCTGTTAAATAAGTTTTTTCTATCCGAATGCAGCGCGGCGTGACGTCATGACGTCACGCCACGTCAGTGAAGAGGAGCAGCGAAGAGCTAGGGACAGGAGGCCAGGAGCAGACAGCGTGGCAGAGAGGACTCACAGGACGGATTTGGAAAGGTAAGTGTGTGTTTGTGACTCTGAGAAGTGGGTCCGGGGCTGGCTCAGCAATACATGGTGCAATATGTCTCAGTGCTTTACATGGTGCAATGTGTCTCAGTGCTTTACATGGTGCAATGTGTCTCAGTGCTTTACATGGTGCAATGTGTCTCAGTGCTTTACATGGTGCAATGTGTCTCATTGCTTTACATGGTGCAATGTGTCTCAGTGCTTTACATGGTGCAATGTGTCTCAGTGCTTTACATGGTGCAATGTGTCTCAGTGCTTTACATGGTGCAATGTGTCTCAGTGCTTTACATGGTGCAATGTGTCTCAGTGCTTTACATGGTGCAATGTGTCTCAGTGCTTTACATGGTGCAATGTGTCTCAGTGCTCTACCTGGCGCAATGTGTCTCAGTGCTCTACCTGGTGCAATGTGTCCCAGTGCAATACCTGGTGCAATGTGTCTCAGTGCTGTACCTGGCGCAATGTGTCTCAGTGCTCTACCTGGTGCAATGTGTCCCAGTGCAATACCTGGTGCAATGTGTTTCAGTGCTTTACATGGTGCAATGTGTCTCAGTGCTTTACATGGTGCAATGTGTCTCAGTGCTTTACATGGTGCAATGTGTCTCAGTGCAATACCTGGTGCAATGTGTCTCAGTGCTTTACATGGTGCAATGTGTCTCAGTGCAATACCTGGTGCAATGTGTCTCAGTGCTTTACCTGGTGCAATACATGGTGCAATGTGTCTCAGTGCTCTGCCTGGTGCAATGTGTCTCAGTGCTCTACCTGGTGCAATGTGTCTCAGTGCTCTACCTTGCGCAATGTGTCTCAGTGCTCTACCTGGCGCAATGTGTCTCAGTGCTCTACCTGGCGCAAAGTGTATAACGGCTTCTGCCTGGCGCAAAGTGTATAACGGGCTCTGCCTGGCGCAAAGTGTATAACGGGCTCTGCCTGGCGCAAAGTGTATAACGGGCTCTGCCTGGCGCAAATGTATAACGTGTGTGTTTGGGGGGGGGGGGGGCTGCTTATTTTGTCAGTCCCGGGCCCCACAATTTCTGGAGGCAGCTGGATCTGCTGGGTAGCGGGCATAGACGGCTATCAGCCCAGTGCTGGTTGTTGCTCAGGAGGGGGGACCCCATTTTATTTTTTGGGGGGTCCCCACTTTCCAAGGAATTCCAGCCCTGGGCTGACCAGTTTGAGGGCTGGTTAATGTGAAGGCAGGGGGACCCCTCACTGAGTGTCCCTCCTGCTATGGCATTATCCCCCTTGCTGGTGGTGCCTGGTGCTGGTTGTTGTTAAATGGGGAAACTGCACTCATTTTATTTATTTTTTGCAGGGGGGAGGAGGGAGAAAGGGGTTTAATTAATCAGTGCCTCCCCAGTTATAGAAGTCACTGCACGTCACTGGGTTCTAAGATTTAAATAAATGATTACATTTATTAAGGTAATGTACCCGATCATTATATCACTGGTAACTGTACACTGAAACTTCTGATTTACATTTCAGGGTAAAGTTGGCCGCACATGTAAAGATGTATCAACTAGAGATGAGCGCCTGAAATTTTTCGGGTTTTGTGTTTTGGTTTTGGGTTCGGTTCCGCGGCCGTGTTTTGGGTTCGAACGCGTTTTGGCAAAACCTCACCGAATTTTTTTTGTCGGATTCGGGTGTGTTTTGGATTCGGGTGTTTTTTTCAAAAAACACTAAAAAACAGCTTAAATCATAGAATTTGGGGGTCATTTTGATCCCAAAGTATTATTAACCTCAAAAACCATAATTTACACTCATTTTCAGTCTATTCTGAATACCTCACACCTCACAATATTATTTTTAGTCCTAAAATTTGCACCGAGGTCGCTGTGTGAGTAAGATAAGCGACCCTAGTGGCCGACACAAACACCGGGCCCATCTAGGAGTGGCACTGCAGTGTCACGCAGGATGTCCCTTCCAAAAAACCCTCCCCAAACAGCACATGACGCAAAGAAAAAAAGAGGCGCAATGAGGTAGCTGTGTGAGTAAGATTAGCGACCCTAGTGGCCGACACAAACACCGGGCCCATCTAGGAGTGGCACTGCAGTGTCACGCAGGATGGCCCTTCCAAAAAACCCTCCCCAAACAGCACATGACGCAAAGAAAAAAAGAGGCGCAATGAGGTAGCTGTGTGAGTAAGATTAGCGACCCTAGTGGCCGACACAAACACCGGGCCCATCTAGGAGTGGCACTGCAGTGTCACGCAGGATGTCCCTTCCAAAAAACCCTCCCCAAACAGCACATGACGCAAAGAAAAAAAGAGGCGCAATGAGGTAGCTGTGTGAGTAAGATTAGCGACCCTAGTGGCCGACACAAACACCGGGCCCATCTAGGAGTGGCACTGCAGTGTCACGCAGGATGTCCCTTCCAAAAAACCCTCCCCAAACAGCACATGACGCAAAGAAAAAAAGAGGCGCAATGAGGTAGCTGACTGTGTGAGTAAGATTAGCGACCCTAGTGGCCGACACAAACACCGGGCCCATTTAGGAGTGGCACTGCAGTGTCACGCAGGATGTCCCTTCCAAAAAACCCTCCCCAATCAGCACATGATGCAAAGAAAAAGAAAAGAAAAAAGAGGTGCAAGATGGAATTGTCCTTGGGCCCTCCCACCCACCCTTATGTTGTATAAACAAAACAGGACATGCACACTTTAACCAACCCATCATTTCAGTGACAGGGTCTGCCACACGACTGTGACTGATATGACGGGTTGGTTTGGACCCCCCCCAAAAAAGAAGCAATTAATCTCTCCTTGCACAAACTGGCTCTACAGAGGCAAGATGTCCACCTCATCATCACCCTCCGATATATCACCGTGTACATCCCCCTCCTCACAGATTATCAATTCGTCCCCACTGGAATCCACCATCTCAGCTCCCTGTGTACTTTGTGGAGGCAATTGCTGCTGGTCAATGTCTCCGCGGAGGAATTGATTATAATTCATTTTAATGAACATCATCTTCTCCACATTTTCTGGATGTAACCTTGTACGCCGATTGCTGACAAGGTGAGCGGCGGCACTAAACACTCTTTCGGAGTACACACTTGTGGGAGGGCAACTTAGGTAGAATAAAGCCAGTTTGTGCAAGGGCCTCCAAATTGCCTCTTTTTCCTGCCAGTATAAGTACGGACTGTGTGACGTGCCTACTTGGATGCGGTCACTCATATAATCCTCCACCATTCTATCAATGTTGAGAGAATCATATGCAGTGACAGTAGACGACATGTCCGTAATCGTTGTCAGGTCCTTCAGTCCGGACCAGATGTCAGCATCAGCAGTCGCTCCAGACTGCCCTGCATCACCGCCAGCGGGTGGGCTCGGAATTCTGAGCCTTTTCCTCGCACCCCCAGTTGCGGGAGAATGTGAAGGAGGAGATGTTGACAGGTCGCGTTCCGCTTGACTTGACAATTTTGTCACCAGCAGGTCTTTCAACCCCAGCAGACTTGTGTCTGCCGGAAAGAGAGATCCAAGGTAGGCTTTAAATCTAGGATCGAGCACGGTGGCCAAAATGTAGTGCTCTGATTTCAACAGATTGACCACCCGTGAATCCTTGTTAAGCGAATTAAGGGCTCCATCCACAAGTCCCACATGCCTAGCGGAATCGCTCCGTGTTAGCTCCTCCTTCAATGTCTCCAGCTTCTTCTGCAAAAGCCTGATGAGGGGAATGACCTGACTCAGGCTGGCAGTGTCTGAACTGACTTCACGTGTGGCAAGTTCAAAGGGCATCAGAACCTTGCACAACGTTGAAATCATTCTCCACTGCGCTTGAGACAGGTGCATTCCACCTACTATATCGTGCTCAATTGTATAGGCTTGAATGGCCTTTTGCTGCTCCTCCAACCTCTGAAGCATATAGAGGGTTGAATTCCACCTCGTTACCACTTCTTGCTTCAGATGATGGCAGGGCAGGTTCAGTAGTTTTTGGTGGTGCTCCAGTCTTCTGTACGTGGTGCCTGTACGCCGAAAGTGTCCCGCAATTCTTCTGGCCACCGACAGCATCTCTTGCACGCCCCTGTCGTTTTTTAAAAAATTCTGCACCACCAAATTCAAGGTATGTGCAAAACATGGGACGTGCTGGAATTTGCCCATATTTAATGCACACACAATATTGCTGGCGTTGTCCGATGCCACAAATCCACAGGAGAGTCCAATTGGGGTAAGCCATTCCGCGATGATCTTCCTCAGTTGCCGTAAGAGGTTTTCAGCTGTGTGCGTATTCTGGAAAGCGGTGATACAAAGCGTAGCCTGCCTAGGAAAGAGTTGGCGTTTGCGAGATGCTGCTACTGGTGCCGCCGCTGCTGTTCTTGCGGCGGGAGTCCATACATCTACCCAGTGGGCTGTCACAGTCATATAGTCCTGACCCTGCCCTGCTCCACTTGTCCACATGTCCGTGGTTAAGTGGACATTGGGTACAGCTGCATTTTTTAGGACACTGGTGACTCTTTTTCTGAGGTCTGTGTACATTTTCGGTATCGCCTGCCTAGAGAAATGGAACCTAGATGGTATTTGGTACCGGGGACACAGTACCTCCAACAAGTCTCTAGTTGGCTCTGCAGTAATGATGGATACCGGAACCACGTTTCTCACCACCCAGGATGCCAAGGCCTCAGTTATCCGCTTTGCAGTAGGATGACTGCTGTGATATTTCATCTTCCTCGCAAAGGACTGTTGGACAGTCAATTGCTTGGTGGAAGTAGTAAAAGTGGTCTTACGACTTCCCCTCTGGGATGACCATCGACTCCCAGCAGCAACAACAGCAGCGCCAGCAGCAGTAGGCGTTACACGCAAGGATGCATCGGAGGAATCCCAGGCAGGAGAGGAATCGTCAGAATTGCCAGTGACATGGCCTGCAGGACTATTGGCATTCCTGGGGAAGGAGGAAATTGACACTGAGGGAGTTGGTGGGGTGGTTTGCGTGAGCTTGGTTACAAGAGGAAGGGATTTACTGGTCAGTGGACTGCTTCCGCTGTCACCCAAAGTTTTTGAACTTGTCACTGACTTATTATGAATGCGCTGCAGGTGACGTATAAGGGAGGATGTTCCGAGGTGGTTAACGTCCTTACCCCTACTTATTACAGCTTGACAAAGGGAACACACGGCTTGACACCTGTTGTCCGCATTTCTGGTGAAATACCTCCACACCGAAGAGCTGATTTTTTTGGTATTTTCACCTGGCATGTCAACGGCCATATTCCTCCCACGGACAACAGGTGTCTCCCCGGGTGCCTGACTTAAACAAACCACCTCACCATCAGAATCCTCCTGGTCAATTTCCTCCCCAGCGCCAGCAACACACATATCCTCCTCATCCTGGTGTACTTCAACACTGACATCTTCAATCTGACTATCAGGAACTGGACTGCGGGTGCTCCTTCCAGCACTTGCAGGGGGCGTGCAAATGGTGGAAGGCGCATGCTCTTCACGTCCAGTGTTGGGAAGGTCAGGCATCGCAACCGACACAATTGGACTCTCCTTGTGGATTTGGGATTTCGAAGAATGCACAGTTCTTTGCTGTGCTGCTTTTGCCAGCTTGAGTCTTTTCATTTTTCTAGCGAGAGGCTGAGTGCTTCCATCCTCATGTGAAGCTGAACCACTAGCCATGAACATAGGCCAGGGCCTCAGCCGTTCCTTGCCACTCCGTGTCGTAAATGGCATATTGGCAAGTTTACGCTTCTCCTCCGACAATTTTATTTTAGGTTTTGGAGTCCTTTTTTTTCTGATATTTGGTGTTTTGGATTTGACATGCTCTGTACTATGACATTGGGCATCGGCCTTGGCAGACGACGTTGCTGGCATTTCATCGTCTCGGCCATGACTAGTGGCAGCAGCTTCAGCACGAGGTGGAAGTGGATCTTGATCTTTCCCTAATTTTGGAACCTCAACATTTTTGTTCTCCATATTTTAATAGGCACAACTAAAAGGCACCTCAGGTAAACAATGGAGATGGATACTAGTATACAATTATGGACTGCCTGCCGAGTGCAGACACAGAGGTAGCCACAGCCGTGAACTACCATACTGTACTGTGTCTGCTGCTAATATAGACTGGTTGATAAAGAGATGTCTATGTAACTATGTATGTATAAAGAAGAAAGAAAAAAAAACCACGGTTAGGTGGTATACAATTATGGACGGACTGCCTGCCGAGTGCAGACACAGAGGTAGCCACAGCCGTGAACTACCGTACTGTACTGTGTCTGCTGCTAATAATATAGACTGGTTGATAAAGAGATGTCTATGTAACTATGTATGTATAAAGAAGAAAGAAAAAAAAACCACGGTTAGGTGGTATACAATTATGGACGGACTGCCTGCCGAGTGCAGACACAGAGGTAGCCACAGCCGTGAACTACCGTACTGTACTGTGTCTGCTGCTAATATAGACTGGTTGATAAAGAGATGTCTATGTAACTATGTATGTATAAAGAAGAAAGAAAAAAAAACCACGGTTAGGTGGTATACAATTATGGACGGACTGCCTGCCGAGTGCAGACACAGAGGTAGCCACAGCCGTGAACTACCGTACTGTACTGTGTCTGCTGCTAATAATATAGACTGGTTGATAAAGAGATGTCGTAGTAGTATGTATGTATAAAGAAGAAAGAAAAAAAAACCACGGTTAGGTGGTATACAATTATGGACGGACTGCCTGCCGAGTGCAGACACAGAGGTAGCCACAGCCGTGAACTACCGTACTGTACTGTGTCTGCTGCTAATATAGACTGGTTGATAAAGAGATGTCTATGTAACTATGTATGTATAAAGAAGAAAGAAAAAAAAACCACGGTTAGGTGGTATACAATTATGGACGGACTGCCTGCCGAGTGCAGACACAGAGGTAGCCACAGCCGTGAACTACCGTACTGTACTGTGTCTGCTGCTAATATAGACTGGTTGATAAAGAGATGTCTATGTAACTATGTATGTATAAAGAAGAAAGAAAAAAAAACCACGGTTAGGTGGTATACAATTATGGACGGACTGCCTGCCGAGTGCAGACACAGAGGTAGCCACAGCCGTGAACTACCGTACTGTACTGTGTCTGCTGCTAATATAGACTGGTTGATAAAGAGATGTCGTAGTAGTATGTATGTATAAAGAAGAAAAAAAAACCACGGTTAGGTGGTATACAATTATGGACGGACTGCCTGCCGAGTGCAGACACAGAGGTAGCCACAGCCGTGAACTACCGTACTGTGTCTGCTGCGACTGGATGATAAATGATATAAAAAATATATATATATCACTACTGCAGCCGGACAGGTATATATTATATATTATATAATGACGGACCTGCTGGACACTGTCTGTCAGCAGAATGAGTTTTATTTTTATAGAATAAAAAAAACAACAACACACAAGTGAAGTCACACGACGAGTGTTTAACTTTTTCAGGCAATCACAATATAAGTATACTACTAACTATACTGGTGGTCAGTGTGGTCAGGTCACTGGTCAGTCACACTGGCAGTGGCACTCCTGCAGCAAAAGTGTGCACTGTTTAATTTTAATATAATATTATGTACTCCTGGCTCCTGCTATAACCTATAACTGGCACTGCAGTGCTCCCCAGTCTCCCCCACAATTATAAGCTGTGTGAGCTGAGCAGTCAGACAGATATATAATATATATAGATGATGCAGCACACTGGGCTGAGCCTGAGCAGTGCACACAGATATGGTATGTGACTGAGTCACTGTGTGTATCGCTTTTTTCAGGCAGAGAACGGATATATTAAATAAACTGCACTGTCTGGTGGTCACTCACTAGTAAACTCTCTGCACTCTCTACACTTCTACAGTACTCCTCCTAGTCCTAAGCTCCAGTAAATCTCTCTCTCTTATAATCTAAATGGAGAGGACGCCAGCCACGTCCTCTCCCTATCAATCTCAATGCACGTGTGAAAATGGCGGCGACGCGCGGCTCCTTATATAGAATCCGAGTCTCGCGATAGAATCCGAGCCTCGCGAGAATCCGACAGCGTCATGATGACGTTCGGGCGCGCTCGGGTTAACCGAGCAAGGCGGGAAGATCCGAGTCGCTCGGATCCGTGTAAAAAAAGCTGAAGTTCGGGCGGGTTCGGATTCCGAGGAACCGAACCCGCTCATCTCTAGTATCAACCAGCCAACTTAATAGCTGGTTGGAATGAAAATCTGCTAATGCATGTGAGCAAACACTAATTGTCCTTTTTCTCTCAAATGCCGGAAAATGGATGAAAATTTACGCTCAGGCAAGTTGGGTAATTCAAACGGATTTGACCAATTTTTCTAATTAATAGTTCTATATTTTTCCAGCTTTTGGGAGCTAATGATAATCAGCTGTTTGCTCCCAAACGGTAGAAAAAAGGATGATAATACATTACTAGATTTATATTCCAACCTACTGTACCAACTATTTGGCTGGTTGGAAAGATATCTTGTAGCTATGTCGCCAGTTTAAGGGTATAGGACAGTGTTTCCCAACTCAAGTTCTCAGGAACACTAATACCCCTTTTCCACTGACTGCAAAACCAGATCTAGCTGGTTTGAATTAAAATCTGGTACTGGATGAGAGCAAATCATTTGTTCCCAAACACTGCAAAACTGTCAAAAAAATTCATCTAAGTTGGTTAAATTTGTGTTTAACCAATTCGTATGAACAACAGGTTTTGTTCGTTTTCCAGTGTTTGGGAACAAATGATAGATTGTAATTTTCTTTAATCCATTACCAGATTTTCATTCCAACCAGCTAGATCTGGCAGATTATCTGCCAGATAATTGTATAGTGTGTACCTAGCTTATCCTGGGTCACCAATCCTGCTCCCGGCCAGGGTCACGGAACTGAGACTCCGGGAAAATGGCAGGTTTATAGATTCGGGGTTGCTATGGAAAAGGGGTATAACAGTACATGTCTGGCAGATCTCCTAGTTGGAGCACAGTCATTGATGAAACATTTTAAAAGATCCACAGATGGAGCTAATTATTTCACTTGTAATACTGAGAGGATCTATAAAACATGCACTTTTAGGGGTCCCTGAGGACTGGAGTTAGTAAACACTGGTTTAAAATAAGAATTTACTCACCGGTAATTCTATTTCTCGTAGTCCGTAGTGGATGCTGGGAACTCCGTAAGGACCATGGGGAATAGCGGGCTCCGAAGGAGGCTGGGCACTCTAGAAAGATTTATGACTACCTGGTGTGCACTGGCTCCTCCCACTATGACCCTCCTCCAAGCCTCAGTTAGGACACCGTGCCCGGACGAGCAGACATAATAAGGAAGGATTTAGAATCCCGGGTAAGACTCTTACCAGCCACACCAATCACACCGTACAACTCGTGATACTATATCCAGTTTGACAGTATGAAAACAACTGAGCCTCTCAACAGATGGCTCAACAATAACCCTTTAGTTAACAATAACTATTTACAAGTATTGCAGACAATCCGCACTTGGGATGGGCGCCCAGCATCCACTACGGACTACGAGAAATAGAATTACCGGTGAGTAAATTCTTATTTTCTCTAACGTCCTAGTGGATGCTGGGAACTCCGTAAGGACCATGGGGATTATACCAAAGCTCCCAAACGGGCGGGAGAGTGCAGATGACTCTGTAGCACCGAATGAGAGAACTCCAGGTCCTCCTCAGCCAGGGTATCAAATTTGTAGAATTTTGCAAACGTATTTGCCCCTGACCAAGTAGCTGCTCGGCAAAGTTGTAAAGCCGAGACCCCTCGGGCAGCCGCCCAAGATGAGCCCACCTTCCCTTGTGGAATGGGCCTTTACAGATTTTGGCTGTGGTATGCCTGCCACAGAATGTGCAAGCTGAATTGTACTACAAATCCAGCGAGCAATAGACTGCTTAGAAGCAGGAGCACCCAGCTTGTTGGGTGCATACAGGATAAACAGCGAGTCAGATTTTCTGACTCCAGCCGTCCTGGAAACATATATTTTCAGGGCCCTGACAACGTCTAGCAACTTGGAGTCCTCCAATTCACTAGTAGCCGCCGGCACCACAATAGGCTGGTTCAGGTGAAACGCTGACACCACCTTAGGGAGAAATTGGGGACGAGTCCGCAACTCTGCCCTATCCATATGGAAAATCAGATAAGGGCTTTTACATGATAAAGCCGCCAATTCTGACACTCGCCTGGCTGAAGCCAAGGCTAATAACATGACCTCTTTCCACGTGAGATATTTCAGATCCACGGTTTTAAGTGGCTCAAACCAATGTGATTTTAAGAAACTCAACATCACGTTGAGATCCCAAGGTGCCACTGGAGGCACAAACGGGGGCTGAATATGCAGCACTCCTTTTACAAAAGTCTGAACTTCAGGTACTGAAGCTAGTTCTTTTTGAAAGAAAATCGACAGAGCCGAGATCTGTACTTTAATGGAGCCTAGTTTTAGGCCCATATCCACTCCTGCTTGCAGGAAATGCAGAAATCGACCTAGTTGAAATTCCTCTGTTGGGGCCTTATTGGCCTCGCACCATGCAACATATTTTCGCCATATACGGTGATAATGCGTTGCCGTAACATCTTTCCTGGCCTTAATAAGCGTAGGAATGACTTCTTCCGTCAAACGCAGCCGCGGTAAGTCTTGGAACAGACAGGGCCCCTGCTGTATCAGGTCCTGTCTGAGCGGTAGAGGCCACGGGTCCTCTGAGAGCATCTCTTGAAGTTCCGGGTACCACGCTCGCCTTGGCCAATCCGGAACCACGAGAATTGTGTTTACTCCTCGCTTTCTTATTATTCTCAATACCTTTGGTATGAGAGGCAGAGGAGGGAACACATAAACCGACTGGTACACCCATGGTGTCACTAGAGCGTCTACAGCTATCGCCTGAGGGTCCCTTGACCTGGCGCAATATCTTTTCAACTTTTTGTTGAGGCGGGACGCCATCATGTCCACCTGTGGTTTTTCCCAACGGTTTACCAGCATCTGGAAGACTTCTGGATGAAGTCCCCACTCTCCCGGGTGGAGGTCGTGTCTGCTGAGGAAGTCTGCTTCCCAGTTGTCCACTCCCGGAATGAACACTGCTGACAGTGCTAGTACATGATTCTTTGCCCATCGGAGAATTCTTGTGGCTTCTGCCATCGCCATCCTGCTTCTTGTGCCGCCCTGTCGATTTACATGGGCGACTGCCGTGATGTTGTCTGACAGGATCAGCACCGGCTGGTGTAGGAGCAGGGATTTTGCTTGACTTAGGGCATTGTAGATGGCCCTTAGTTCCAGAATATTTATGTGAAGGGAAGTCTCCTGACTCGACCATAGTCCTTGGAAGTTTTTTCCCTGTGTGACTGCCCCCCAGCCTCGAAGGCTGGCATCCGTGGTCACCAGGACCCAGTCCTGTATGCCGAACCTGCGGCCCTCTAGAAGATGGGCACTCTGCAGCCACCACAGTAGAGACACCCTGGTTCTTGGAGACAGGGTTATTAATCGATGCATCTGAAGATGCGATCCGGACCACTGGCCCAACAGGTCCCACTGAAAGATTCTGGCATGGAACCTGCCGAAGGGAATTGCTTCGTAAGAAGCCACCATCTTTCCCAGGACCCGCGTGCAGCGATGCACTGATACCTGTTTTGGTTTCAGGAGGTCTCTGACTAGAGATGACAACTCCCTGGCTTTCTCCTCCGGGAGAAACACTTTTCTCTGGACTGTATCCAGAATCATACCCAGGAACAGTAGCCGTGTCGTCGGAACCAGCTGTGACTTTGGGATATTCAGAATCCAGCCGTGCTGGTGCAGCACTTCCTGAGATAGTGCTACTCCCACCAACAACTGTTCCTTGGACCTCGCTTTTATTAGGAGATCGTCCAAGTACGGGATAATTAAAACTCCCTTTCTTCGAAGGAGTATCATCATTTCCGCCATAACCTTGGTAAATACCCTCGGTGCCGTGGACAGTCCAAACGGCAGCGTCTGGAATTGGTAATGGCAATCCTGTACCACAAATCTGAGGTACTCCTGGTGAGGATGGTAAATGGGGACATGCAAGTAAGCATCCTTGATGTCCAGGGATACCATGTAATCCCCCTCGTCCAGGCTTGCAATAACCGCCCTGAGCGATTCCATCTTGAACTTGAATTTCTTTATGTATGTGTTCAAGGATTTCAAATTGAGAATGGGTCTCACCGAACCGTCCGGTTTCGGTACCACAAATAGTGTGGAATAATAACCCCGGCCTTGTTGAAGTAGGGGTACCTTGATTATCACCTGCTGGGAATACAGCTTGTGAATTGCCGCTAGCACCGCCTCCCTGTCTGAGGGAGCAATCGGCAAGGCAGATTTTAGGAACCGGTGGGGTGGGGACGCCTCGAATTCCAGCTTGTACCCCTGAGATACTATTTGCAGGATCCAGGGATCCACCTGTGAGCGAACCCACTGATCGCTGAAATTTTTGAGGCGACCCCCCACCGTACCTGGCTCCGCCTGTGGAGCCCCACCGTCATGCGGCGGACTTGGAAGAAGAAGCGGGGGAGGACTTTTGCTCCTGGGAACCTGCTGTTTGTTGCAGCCTTTTTCCCCTACCTCTGCCTCTGGACAGAAAAGACCCGCCTTTTCCACGCCTGTTTTTCTGGGTCCGAAAGGACTGAACCTGATAAAACGGCGCCTTCTTAGGCTGTGAGGGGACATGGGGTAAAAATGCTGACTTCCCAGCCGTTGCTGTGGAAACTAGGTCCGAGAGACCATCCCCAAATAGTTCCTCACCCTTATATGGTAACACTTCCATGTGCTTTTTTGAATCTGCATCTCCTGTCCACTGGCGAGTCCATAAGCCTCTCCTAGCAGAAATGGACAATGCACTTACTTTAGATGCCAGTCGGCAGATTTCCCTCTGTGCATCTCTCATATATAAGACTGAGTCTTTTATATGGTCTATGGTTAACAGGATCGTGTCTCTGTCTAATGTGTCAATATTTTCTGACAGTTTATCTGACCATGCAGCGGCAGCACTGCACATCCAAGCTGACGCAATAGCTGGCCTAAGTATAATGCCTGTGTGTGTATATACAGACTTCAGGATTGCCTCCTGCTTTCTATCAGCAGGTTCCTTGAGGGCGGCCGTATCCGGAGACGGTAGTGCCACCTTTTTAGACAAACGTGTGAGCGCTTTATCCACTCTAGGGGGTGTTTCCCAACGTGACCTATCCTCTAGCGGGAAAGGGAACGCCATTAGTACCTTCTTAGGAATTAACAATTTTTTATCAGGGAAAGCCCACGCTTCTTCACACACTTCATTTAATTCATCTGATGGGGGAAAAACTACGGGTAGTTTTTTCTCTCTAAACATAATACCCTTTTTAGTGGTACCTGTAGTTATATCAGAAATGTTTAACACCTCTTTCATTGCCTCAATCATGCAGTGAATGGCCTTAGTGGGCATCAGGTTTGACTCATCGTCGTCGACACTGGTGTCAGTATCAGTGTCGACATCTGGGTCTGCTTGAGGTAGCGGGCGTTTTAGAGCCCCTGACGACCCATGCGACGCCTGGGCAGGCACGAGCTGAGAAGTCGGCTGTCCCACATTAGGCATGTCGTCGATTTTCTTATATAAGGAGTCTATACGTGCACTCATTACTTTCCATAAGCCCATCCACTCAGGTGTCTGCCCCGCAGGGGGTGACATCCCTTCTAAAGGCATCTGCTCTGCCTCCACATCATTATCCTCATCAAACATGTCGACACAGCCGCACCGACACACCGCACACACACAAGGAATGCTCCGAATGAGGACAGGACCCACAAAAGCCCTTTGGGGGGACAGAGTGAGAGTATGCCAGCACACACCAGAGCGCTATATAATGCAGGGACTAACTGAGTTATGTCCCCTATAGCTGCTTTTTATATTATATATATATATTGCGCCCAAATTTAGTGCCCCCCCTCTCTGTTTTTACCCTGTTCTGTAGTGTAGACTGCAGGGGAGAGCCAGGGAGCTTCCTTCCAGCGGATCTGTGAAGGAGAAATGGCGCCAGTGTGTCTGAGGGAGATAGCTCCGCCCCTTTTCCGCGGACTATTCTCCCGCTTTTTTTCTGGATTCTGGCAGGGGTATTTACCACATATATAGCCTCTGGGGCTATATATTGTGGTATTTTTGCCAGCCAAGGTGTTTTTATTGCTGCTCAGGGCGCCCCCCCCCCAAGCGCCCTGCACCCTCAGTGACCGGAGTGTGAAGTGTGCATGAGGAGCAATGGCGCACAGCTGCAGTGCTGTGCGCTACCTTGGTGAAGACTGATGTCTTCTGCCGCCGTTTTTCCGGACCTCTTCTTGCTTCTGGCTCTGTAAGGGGGACGGCGGCGCGGCTCTGGAGCTAATGGTGTCCAGTAGCCTAAGAAGCCCAATCCGGCTGCAAGCAGGCGAGTTCGCTTCTTCTCCCCTTAGTCCCTCGCTGCAGTGAGCCTGTTGCCAGCAGGTCTCACTGAAAATAAAAAACCTAAAACTATACTTTCTTTCTAAGGGCTCAGGAGAGCCCCTAGTGTGCATCCAACCTCGGCCGGGCACGAAATCTAACTGAGGCTTGGAGGAGGGTCATAGTGGGAGGAGCCAGTGCACACCAGGTAGTCATAAATCTTTCTAGAGTGCCCAGCCTCCTTCGGAGCCCGCTACTCCCCATGGTCCTTACGGAGTTCCCAGCATCCACTAGGACGTTAGAGAAAAATAATACACTTCCACCATCATCACCATAGGAAAATGGGGTTTACAGTAATAATGGAAAATATGTTAAAAACGCAATTTTTAGGATGTTAGGTAATCAAGTGGTATCCAGTACTGTACTAATACTATTATAATGTCATAACAACCATGGATATTTAGTATCGGTAGGCTCACCATACTATCCCTTAAAACCAGGACACTAATGAATTACACAGGTTCTGTAACTGGCTAACTTCAAGCCTGCGCTTCACCAATTTTTTTTCAGCCACAGAACCATTGTAATACATGAGTGTCCCGGTTTAAAGGGATGGTATGGTAAGTCTAAGTATCGGTTATACAGTATACAAATAAGAAATGAGTAAGTCATTGATTAGTAATTAACTTTATCTTATGGCAACATTTTAAATTATATTACAAAATCTAATATTGACAATCTCTACAAATAGTAAAATTATTGTATAATACCATTTTTCATGGACAGAGACGTTGTAGCCTACCTTGTAAAGGTATTCTCTACCAACAACAGAAACAAAATGGCCTGCGGAAGCAGAACTGGGTTTATGTGTAGGTGGAAGCTCAATTCTGTCAAAACATAAGTAACATAACCCATTAAGGCAATAATAAATTCAATAAAAAACAATTATTTGTGTTTAATAATGCTCTTTTGATGTGCATAAAATATATTTGTTCAGTAATGTTCTTTAATATTGACAATATTTTCATGTAGTCTGAATTTTATTCATTACATCAGTGGTTCCCAAACTCAGTCCTCAAGGCACTCTAATAGTCCAGGTTTTATATCCATGTCTCAGCACAGATAGTTAAATGAAATGGATAAGGTACTAATTAAGTCACCTGTGGCCAAGTATGGATATACGTAAAACCTGGGTGCCTTGAGGACAAAGTTTGGGAACCTCTGCATCACAGACTTGTAATATAAATCTACGACTGCATGAATACAGACCAAGCAACACTAAAATGTCACAAAAAGGCTGATGAATCGTAGAGCAAGCCTTACTTATTAAACGGAATGGAGTCCTACTCTATGAAAGTGAGCATGAACCCATGTACATTGCCAAGATTGGCGACATGCATACAGTATATCATTGATCTGACAAAACAGGTTACAATACAATATATGTCAAATGTGTCGTACATAAAAAGTATAAAAAGACGCTGTTCGTACTAAATATATGAATATGGTAATAGCTTGACTTGTTTTGCAATTAATTTAGTAATTATTTACAATTGGTTTAGACTGTGAATGTATTCAATGTTTGAGTGAAAAGCCATTTGATGATGATGATGATGATGATGATGATAATAATAATAATAATATAATGTATAATGTATCATCTGGTACTGTAAATTACACTGCTCAAAAAAATAAAGGGAACACTAAAATAACACATCTTAGATCTGAATGAATGAAATATTCTTATTAAATACTTTGTTCTTTACATAGTTGAATGTGCTGACAACAAAATCACACAAAAATTATCAATGGATATCAAATTTATTAACCCATGGACGTCTGGATTTGGAGTCACACTCAAAATTAAAGTGGAAAAACACACTACAGGCTGATCCAACTTTGATGTAATGTCCTTAAAGCAAGTCAAAATGAGGCTCAGTAGTGTGTGTGGCCTCCACGTGCCTGTATGACCTCCCTACAATGCCTGGGCATGCTCCTGATGAGGTGGCGGATGGTCTCCTGAGGGATCTCCTCCCAGACCTGGACTAAAGCATCTGCCAACTCCTGGACAGTCTGTGGTGCAACGTGGCGTTGGTGGATGGAGCGAGACATGATGTCCCAGATGTGCTCAATTGGATTCAGGTCTGGGGAACAGGCGGGCCAGTCCATAGCATCAATGCCTTCGTCTTGCAGGAACTGCTGACACACTCCAGCCACATGAGGTCTAGCATTGTCTTGCATTAGGAGGAACCCAGGGCCAACCGCACCAGCACATGGTCTCACAAGGGGTCTGAGAATCTCATCTCGGTACCTAATGGCAGTCAAGCTACCTCTGGCGAGCACATGGAGGGCTGTGCGGCCCCCCAAAGAAATGCCACCCCACACCATTACTGACCCACTGCCAAACCGGTCATGCTGGAGGATGTTGCAGGCAGCAGAACATTCTCCTTGGCGTCTCCAGACTCTGTCACGTCTGTCACATGTGCTCAGTGAGAACCTGCTTTCATCTGTGAAGAGCACAGGGCGCCAGTGGCGAATTTGCCAATCTTGGTGATCTCTGGCAAATGCCAAACATCCTGCACGGTCTTGGGCTGTAAGCACAACCCCCACCTGTGGACGTTGGGCCCTCATACCACCCTCATGGAGTCTGTTTCTGATAGTTTGAGTAGACACATGCACATCTGTGGCTTGCTGGAGGTCATTTAGCAGGGCTCTGGCAGTGCTCCTCCTGTTCCTCCTTGCACAAAGGCGGAGGTAGCGGTCCTGCTGCTGGGTTGTTGCCCTCCTACGGCCTCCTCCACGTCTCCTGATGTACTGGCCTGTCTCCTGGTAGCGCCTCCATGCTCTGGACACTATGCTGACAGACACAGCAAACCTTCTTGCCACAGCTCGCATTGATGTGCCATCCTGGATGAGCTGCACTACCTGAGCCACTTGTGTGGGTTGAAGACTCTGTCTCATGCTACCACTAGAGTGAAAGCACCGCCAGCTTTCAAAAGTGACCAAAACATCAGCCAGAAAGCATAGGAGCTGAGATGTGGTCTGTGGTCACCACCTGCAGAACAACTCATTTATTGGGGGTGTCTTGCTAATCGCCTATAATTCCACCTGTTGTCTATTCCATTTGCACAACAGCATGTGAAATTTATTGTCAATCAGTGTTGCTTCCTAAGTGGACAGTTTGATTTCACAGAAGTGTGATTGACTTGGCGTTACATTGTGTTGTTTAAGTGTTCCCTTTATTTTTTTGAGCAGTGTATAACGTTATTAGAAATCACTGAAGGGTGACCTCTATCATGTGACTGACTAATTATTATAGGACGGAATGAGTTGTATTATGTTACTGGAAATGCTGCTTGTACTATTATGTTACCTTTTATCTCTTTTTGCATTATGCAAAGGAGGTAAGAGGGATATTGTTGCTGCTTATATTCAATAGAAAATAAAACTATCAATTGGAAAACAGAGCAGGGACAGCTTTATAGGAACTGTGATCATTTGCAAGATAATGTTAGCATCTAAGTATAAGCAGGAGCATAACTTTATTTTCCTTGAAGGCTTATGTCAACTACACACACATGCAAATCATCCGTGTGCACAAGTCCTTAATTTAGGGAAAGAGATTAGTGTATTTGCGGAATATTGCAAAAATGAAATTCTGCAAGACATCATTATATTCAATTGAGGTCGGATCCATTGCTACATGCATTTGTTGGAATGGATCTGACAAGGGCTATTCAATGCCCATCTCAATTCGACTTTAGAAAAAAGTCGAATTGAGATGAGGGACCGGAGAGGGGGGAGAGCCGCAGGCAGACGGTGGACAGTAGCGCTGCAGGAGGATGTGGCACAGCCGCCAGACCTCCCGGCAGCGTCCACTCGGCTCCAGCAAGCTTGATCTCACTTGCTGGAGCCGGGTGGATGCTGCCGTGAGTGGTGGCTGTGCCACATCCTCCTGCAGCGCTGTGCTGTAGTGCTGCTGTCCCCCGTCTGCCCATGGCTCTCCCCCCTCTCCTCCTCTCAGGTCCCTCATCTAAGTTCGACTTTTTTTTAAGTTGAACTGAGATGGTCGGAAATGGGGCCAAAACCTGTCGAATTTGGCCCCGTTTCCCTCAGAAGCACGTGAATCAGCAGCTATACTGCCGATTCACGTACTATTTGACAAGTCGAATTCCCAGACTTGTCGAATAAAAGAGCTGGGGACTGAATAGGTCGGAACCCCTTCCGACCTGAAAAAGTCGAAAACTGCCGTCTTTTCAACAAGACGGCAGTTTCGACCTTAATTGAATATACCCCTCTGGGGTCAATGTATGAATCGACCATATGGCGGGAAAAGGCATCAGCGCACCGATGCGCATGGCAATGTATGAATGGTCAGCCTCGCTGATCGTTCCAACTAGAGATGTGCACCGGAAATTTTTCGGGTTTTGTGTTTTGGTTTTGGATTCGGTTCCGCGGCCGTGTTTTGGATTCGGACGCGTTTTGCCAAAACCTTACCTGAATTTTTTTTGTCAGATTCGGGTGTGTTTTGGATTCGGGTGTTTTTTTTACAAAAAAACCTCAAAAACAGCTTAAATCATAGAATTTGGGGGTCATTTTGATCCCATAGTATTATTAACCTCGATAACCATAATTTACACTCATTTTCAGTCTATTCTGAACACCTCACACCTCACAATATTATTTTTAGTCCTAAAATTTGCACCAAGGTCGCTGGATGGCTAAGCTAAGCGACACAAGTGGCCTACACAAACACCTGGCCCATCTAGGAGTGGCACTGCAGTGTCAGGCAGGATGGCACTTCAAAAAAATAGTCCCCAAACAGCACATGATGCAAAGAAAAAAAGAGGCGCACCAAGGTCGCTGTGTGACTAAGCTAAGCGACACAAGTGGCCGACACAAACACCTGGCCCATCTAGGAGTGGCACTGCAGTGTCAGGCAGGATGGCACTTCAAAAAAATAGTCCCCAAACAGCACATGATGCAAAGAAAAAAAGAGGCGCACCAAGGTCGCTGTGTGACTAAGCTAAGCGACACAAGTGGCCGACACAAACACCTGGCCCATCTAGGAGTGGCACTGCAGTGTCAGACAGGATGGCACTTCAAAAAAATTGTCCCCAAACAGCACATGATGCAAAGAAAAAAAGAGGCGCACCAAGGTCGCTGTGTGACTAAGCTAAGCGACACAAGTGGCCGACACAAACACCTGGCCCATCTAGGAGTGGCACTGCAGTGTCAGACAGGATGGCACTTAAAAAAATAGTCCCCAAACAGCACATGATGCAAAGAAAAATGAAAGAAAAAAGAGGTGCGAGATGGAATAGTCCTTGGGCCCTCCCACCCACCCTTATGTTGTATAAACAGGACATGCACACTTTAACGAACCCATCATTTCAGCGACAGGGTCTGCCACACGACTGTGACTGAAATGACTGGTTGGTTTGGGCCCCCACCAAAAAAGAAGCAATCAATCTCTCCTTGCACAAACTGGCTCTACAGAGGCAAGATGTCCACCTCATCATCATCCTCCGATTCCTCACCCCTTTCACTGTGTACATCCCCCTCCTCACAGATTATTAATTCGTCCCCACTGGAATCCACCATCTCAGATCCCTGTGTACTTTCTGGAGGCAATTGCTGCTGGTGAATGTCTCCACGGAGGAATTGATTTTAATTCATTTTGATGAACATCATCTTCTCCACATTTTCTGGAAGTAACCTCGTACGCCGATTGCTGACAAGGTGAGCGGCTGCACTAAACACTCTTTCGGAGTACACACTGGAGGGAGGGCAACTTAGGTAGAATAAAGCCAGTTTGTGCAAGGGCCTCCAAATTGCCTCTTTTTCCTGCCAGTATACGTACGGACTGTCTGACGTGCCTACTTGGATGCGGTCACTCATATAATCCTCCACCATTCTTTCAATGGTGAGAGAATCATATGCAGTGACAGTAGACGACATGTCAGTAATCGTTGGCAGGTCCTTCAGTCTGGACCAGATGTCAGCACTCGCTCCAGACTGCTCTGCATCACCGCCAGCGGGTGGGCTCGGAATTCTTAGCCTTTTCCTCGCACCCCCAGTAGCGGGAGAATGTGAAGGAGGAGCTGTTGACGGGTCACGTTCCGCTTGACTTGACAATTTTCTCACCAGCAGGTCTTTGAACCTCTGCAGACTTGTGTCTGCTGGAAAGAGAGATACAATGTAGGTTTTAAATCTAGGATCGAGCACGGTGGCCAAAATGTAGTGCTCTGATTTCAACAGATTGACCACCCGTGAATCCTGGTTAAGCGAATTAAGGGCTCCATCCACAAGTCTCACATGCCTAGCGGAATCGCTCTGTTTTAGCTCCTCCTTCGATGTCTCCAGCTTCTTCTGCAAAAGCCTGATGAGGGGAATGACCTGACTCAGGCTGGCAGTGTCTGAACTGACTTCACGTGTGGCAAGTTCAAAGGGTTGCAGAACCTTGCACAACGTTTAAATCATTCTCCACTGCGCTTGAGTCAGGTGCATTCCCCCTCCTTTGCCTATATCGTGGGCAGATGTATAGGCTTGAATGGCCTTTTGCTGCTCCTCCATCCTCTGAAGCATATAGAGGCTTGAATTCCACCTCGTTACCACCTCTTGCTTCAGATGATGGCAGGGCAGGTTCAGGACTGTTTGCTGGTGCTCCAGTCTTCGGCACGCGGTGGCTGAATAACAAAAGTGGCCCGCAATTCTTCGGGCCACCGACAGCATCTCTTGCACGCCCCTGTCGTTTTTTAAATAATTCTGCACCACCAAATTCAATGTATGTGCAAAACATGGGACGTGCTGGAATTTGCCCAGATGTAATGCACGCACAATATTGGTGGCGTTGTCCGATGTCACAAATCCCCAGGAGAGTCCAATTGGGGTAAGCCATTCTGCGATGATGTTCCTCCGTTTCCGTAAGAGGTTGTCAGCTGTGTGCCTCTTATGGAAAGCGGTGATACAAAGCGTAGCCTGCCTAGGAACGAGTTGGCGTTTGCGAGATGCTGCTACTGGTGCCGCCGCTGCTGTTCTTGCTGCGGGAGGCAATACATCTACCCAGTGGGCTGTCACAGTCATATAGTCCTGAGTCTGCCCTGCTCCACTTGTCCACATGTCCGTGGTTAAGTGGACATTGGGTACAACTGCATTTTTTAGGACACTGGTGACTCTTTTTCTGACGTCTGTGTACATTTTCGGTATCGCCTGCCTAGAGAAATGGAACCTAGATGGTATTTGGTACCGGGGACACAGTACCTCAATCAAGTCTCTAGTTGCCTGTGAATTAACGGTGGATACCGGACACACGTTTCTAACCACCCAGGCTGACAAGACCTGAGTTATCCGCTTTGCAGCAGGATGACTGCTGTGATATTTCATCTTCCTCGCAAAGGACTGTTGGACAGTCAATTGCTTACTGGAAGTAGTACAAGTGGTCTTCCGACTTCCCCTCTTGGATAACGATCGACTCCCAGCAGCAGCAACAACAGCAGCGCCAGCAGCAGTAGGCGTTACACTCAAGGATGCATTGGAGGAATCCCAGGCAGCAGAGGACTCGTCAGACTTGCCAGTGACATGGCCTGCAGGACTATTGGCTTTCCTGTGTAAGGTGGAAATTGACACTGAGGGAGTTGGTGGTGTGGTTTGCAGGAGCTTGGTTACAAGAGGAAGGGATTTAGTGGTCAGTGGACTGCTTCCGCTGTCATCCAAAGTTTTTGAACTTGTCACTGACTTCTGATGAATGCGGTCCAGGTGACGTATAAGGGAGGATGTTCCTAGGTGGTAAACGTCCTTACCCCTACTTATTACAGCTTGACAAAGGCAACACACGGCTTGACACCTGTTGTCCGCATTTGTGTTGAAATAATTCCACACCGAAGAGGTGATTTTTTTTGTATTTTGACCAGGCATGTCAATGGCCATATTCGTCCCACGGACAACAGGTGTCTCCCCGGGTGCCTGACTTAAATAAACCACCTCACCATCAGAATTCTCCTTGTCAATTTCCTCCCCAGCGCCAGCAACACCCATATCCTCATCCTGGTGTACTTCAACAGTGACATCTTCAATTTGACTATCAGGAACTGGACTGCGGGTGCTCCTTCCAGCACTTGCAGGGGGCGTGCAAATGGTGGAAGGCGCAAGCTCTTCCCGTCCAGTGTTGGGAAGGTCAGGCATCGCAACCGACACAATTGGACTCTCCTTGGGGATTTGTGATTTAGAAGAACGCACAGTTCTTTGCTGTGCTTTTGCCAGCTTAAGTCTTTTCATTTTTCTAGCGAGAGGATGAGTGCTTCCATCCTCATGTGAATCTGAACCACTAGCCATGAACATAGGCCAGGGCCTCAGCCGTTCCTTGCCACTCCGTGTCGTAAATCGCATATTGGCAAGTTTACGCTTCTCATCAGACGCTTTCAATTTTGATTTTTGGGTCATTTTACTGAACTTTTGTTTTTTGGATTTTACATGCTCTCTACTATGACATTGGGCATCGGCCTTGGCAGACGACGTTGATGGCATTTCATCGTCTCGGCCATGACTAGTGGCAGCAGCTTCAGCACAAGGTGGAAGTGGATCTTGATCTTTCCCTATTTTACCCTCCACATTTTTATTCTCCATTTTTTAATGTGTGGAATTATATGCCAGTATCAATAGCAATGGCCTACTACTATATATACTGCGCACAACTGAAATGCACCACAGGTATGGATGGATAGTATACTTGACGACACAGAGGTAGGTAGACCAGTGGCCTTCCGTACCGTACTGCTATATATACTGGTGGTCACTGTCAGCAAACTGCAAAACTAAAATGCACCACAGGTATAGAATCTAGATGGATAGTATACTTGTCGACACAGAGGTAGGTAGAGCAGTAGCCTTCCGTACCGTACTGCTATATATACTGATGGTCACAGTCAGCAAACTGCAAAACTAAAATGCACCACAGGTATAGAATCTAGATGGATAGTATACTTGTCGACACAGAGGTAGGTAGAGCAGTGGCCTTCCGTACCGTACTGCTATAAATACTGGTGGTCACTGTCAGCAAACTGCAAAACTAAAATGCACCACAGGTATAGAATCTAGATGGATAGTATACTTGACGACACAGAGGTAGGTAGAGCAGTGGCCTTCCGTACCGTACTGCTATATATACTGCAGGGACGTGCGGTGAGCTAAATGGATCAGGAGGCACTGGCTAGCCTCAGAGCCAGATTTACATGCAATATATGAGCCAAAGGGTACATCTGGGCATTATACACAGGTGTTGCAGTATAAACTCCTGGAAATTTGGTAAGTTTTGATCAGAGATGTGCGGAAAAGATAAGCAGGTGAGGCACTGCCTCACCTGCCATAGACTTTTTACTCCAGAGTTTTGGCTATAAAAATGGTTAGAATAATGCAAAGAAGATATTTCAAACAGATTATTTGTATTTTTCATATATTTTATTCAGTCAAAACTCTGGTTCAAACGTAAGTATGACAGGAAAGGCTCTTCCTCACCTGCCTCACCCCACCGCACGTCACTGATATACTGGTGGTCACTGTCAGCAAAACTCTGCACTGTACTCCTCCTATATAATACTGCTGGTCCCCAGTCCCCACAATAAAGCAGTGTGAGCACAGATATATGCAGCACACTGAGCACAGATATGGAGCATTTTTCAGGCAGACAACGTATAATACTGGTGGTCACTGGTCAGCAAAACTCTGCACTGTACTCCTCCTATATAATACTGCTGGTCCCCAGTCCCCACAATAAAGCAGTGTGAGCACAGATATATGCAGCACACTGAGCACAGATATGGAGCGTTTTTCAGGCAGACAACGTATAATACTGGTGGTCACTGGTCAGCAAAACTCTGCACTGTACTCCTCCTATATAATACTGCTGGTCCCCAGTCCCCACAATAAAGCAGTGTGAGCACAGATATATGCAGCACACTGAGCACAGATATGGAGCATTTTTCAGGCAGACAACGTATAATACTGGTGGTCACTGGTCAGCAAAACTCTGCACTGTACTCCTCCTATATAATACTGCTGGTCCCCAGTCCCCACAATAAAGCAGTGTGAGCACAGATATATGCAGCACACTGAGCACAGATATGGAGCGTTTTTTCAGGCAGACAACGTATAATACTGGTGGTCACTGGTCAGCAAAACTCTGCACTGTACTCCTCCTATATAATACTGTTGGTCCCCAGTCCCCACAATAAAGCAGTGTGAGCACAGATATATGCAGCACACTGAGCACAGATATGGAGCATTTTTCAGGCAGACAACGTATAATACTGGTGGTCACTGGTCAGCAAAACTCTGCACTGTACTCCTCCTATATAATACTGCTTGTCCCCAGTCCCCACAATAAAGCAGTGTGAGCACAGATATATGCAGCACACTGAGCACAGATATGGAGCGTTTTTCAGGCAGACAACGTATAATACTGGTGGTCACTGGTCAGCAAAACTCTGCACTGTACTCCTCCTATATAATACTGCTTGTCCCCAGTCCCCACAATAAAGCAGTGTGAGCACAGATATATGCAGCACACTGAGCACAGATATGGAGCGTTTTTCAGGCAGACAACGTATAATACTGGTGGTCACTGGTCAGCAAAACTCTGCACTGTACTCCTCCTATATAATACTGCTGGTCCCCAGTCCCCACAATAAAGCAGTGTGAGCACAGATATATGCAGCACACTGAGCACAGATATGGAGCGTTTATCAGGCAGAGAACGGATAAAACTGATGGTCACTGATCAGCAAAACTCTGCACTGTACTCCTCCTATATAATACAGCTGCTCCCCAGTCCCCACAATTAAGCAATAAGCACAAATATTTGCAGCAACATTAATAAACGGAGAGGACGCCAGCCACGTCCTCTCCCTAACATTTCCAATGCATGAGTGAAAATGGCGGCGACGCGCGGCTCCTTATATAGAATCCGAATCTCGCGAGAATCCGACAGCGGGATGATGACGTTCGGGCGCGCTCGGGTTAACCGAGCCATACGGGAGAATCCGAGTATGCCTCGGACCCGTGTAAAATGGGTGAAGTTCGGGGGGGGGGGGGGGTTCGGTTTTCGAGGAACCGAACCCGCTCATCACTAGTTCCAACACCTGCAGTCATCGATTTCGACAGCTGCAGGTGGCGATGCCTTATCTCCACAGCAGGGACAGAGCTGTCCCTAGCTGTGGCAGGTGCTGGCTCTGGGCTGCAGAGGAGATCTTGCGAGACTTGCGAGATCTCGCGCATGCCCAGTGAGCCAGCCGGGAAGCGCCTCAGCGCCTCAGCACTAAGCTGATGCATTGTGGATGGGATTGCCGGAGGGTGGAATTTTCACTCCCCCTCTCCGGCTAGTGCTTCTGATAGGCCTATGTAAAGATACCGGCGCTATATGTATTAGTATCATACATTTATCCCTGTAGGAGGTTTCGCAGAGGTATAAAGTTCCTGAGATACAGTCTTTAAGTTCCTTTTTTCTTTGACCATTACATACTGTATTTGTAAATGTAGCAGAGTCTACAAATAGAGTGAGTATGATGATAGTGTCAATTCATAGGACTTTGTGATATGGTTGGAGTACTTCCAGCAGAACAAGACTGATAGAAATAATTTTGAACAGAACACTTAAAGAGGAATTTAATTAGTCACTGTAAATACTGCGGCTGATTGATCCCTGGGGTTATTCAATTGTCCCTGATAGCTGGCACTATCAGGGATTTTCTTTTGCCTTCCCAGAGGCAGGTGAAACAAAATCACTGATAAGTACCTTTTTTTTGTGGCCGCAATCACGAAAATACATGGATCCGGGAACTTATCCCAGATCCTATGTGTTTTCACCCAAAGACAGGACATTTTTAGTGCAGTAAAATCTGTCACAACAGGCTGAGGTTGAGAATCCGTAGGCTGGGTATTTGTTGGAGGAGTGGCTACAGGAGCAGGGAGAAATTGAGGAGGATGGATGTTGTTCCTTCTCAAATAATTTGAGGTTCAAGGATGAGTAACTAAAGAACAGAACTTTAAGAACAAGGCTACAATACTATGGATGGGTCTGAGAGAATGTACACTGAAGTGATGTTGCTGAGGAACTCAAAGAACGCTGCTGAAGACTGAATACTGACCATGCGTGGATGAAGAACACTGTATATTACTATTGAAGAATGGATGCTGCGGTGACGTGACTGAAGAACACTGGATATTTCTGCTGAAGAATGAATGCTGCGCTGACGTGACTGAAAATCACTGAATATTACTGTTGAAGAATGGATGCTGGAAAGTCGTGGCTGGAGGGCACTGTGGATGACTAGGGAACCCCTCTATGCCCGGAGGGTGGACTGCAGAACAGAGGAACCTCTGGCAGGGGTGCAGTGGAGAATGACAGGCAGACTTGTACTACAGAGTTAGAGACCCTTTGGATCACGGGAAAAACAACGGGGAACCTGAGGGAGCTCAGACCTGGAGATTTTGCTCTAGGCAGTAACATAAAGCACTAGCAGCATGCAAGAGTGGGCTGACCCCTTTTGTAAGAGGAAGCTGCCTCCCAATGGACTGAGCATAACGCTGAGCTCAGCGAATGGCCACAGAGACTGTTGGTCTGCAAACATGGTGGCTCCCAGTGCTGCAGACACATGGGAGCACGCCCCTTTCACTGGTGTTTCTATAATGGGTGCAGTGTGTGAGGTGCACATGAGGCCCTGAGTCCAGAGGGGGCTCACACCGCACACACTGCACCCATTTTTAAAATACTCACCCCTCCTAAGTCCAGCGCCGGCATCCGCAGCGCTGTGAACACAGTAAAAATGGCTCAGCGGCCATTTTCACGGAGTTCTGCGCATGCGCAGTAGAGAAATCTCAGGGAAATGGCCGCCGCGCCATTTTCCCGGAGGTCTGAGCATGCGCAGTAGAATCTGAGCCCTCTAGAACTCAGACTCTACAGCGCTCCTGGCAGAGAGGAGGGGGCCCGAACGGAGGAGGCTGAACATGGGCCTCCTCCTCTCTTAAAACGCCCCTGGCCCCTTTACACACCAGGTCCTCTGTCTCCTCCTCTCCGGCAGTTGCACTGTTACCGCTGCCCGCCTGCCTGACAAAAGCACCAGCAGCTAACTGGACTCAATATGTTTATGTGTACTGTAGTGTCCAGCAAGAGCGCCCCATCAGATCATTCGACAGTGCCAGGTCCGGTAAGGCAAAGTCATAGTCTGCGGTGTTACACAGTTCATATTATGCCATATTATTGTATCCCAAGTTATCAATATGGCACATTTTACTGCTGCCAGTACACGTGCCACACAGTGCCCCTAGTTCACATTATGCCACACAGTGTTTAGCAGGCAATACCGGTAACCTTGTAGACAACTTTGCGACCTGTATATAGCTGAGTCAAGACCCAGAGGTGGGCCCTCAAAGCCTGTGAGATCCACAGCAATGGCACTCCCCGCAACCACTATGCCCATGTATGGCACTGACTTACCTATCCTGAAGCACCTCCAATCTTCAGGGTAGTCACCACAGTAAAAGCCAATACCCTGCAATTTCCCAGGACAAGTTACACAAATCTTATTTTGGTAAAGCGCTGCAAGCTATACACCCCAAATATCAGGTCACCATGTCTGTTTTAACCGACTTTTTTCATTGCTTCAACAAAATTTGAGCTTAGTAAAATTATGACTGCAATCTTATTGGGTCTTATTTGTCAATGAACCCTAATTGTTGCTATATTTTTAATTAGTTCTACTATCTTCGTGCCACCAAATGCATGATGAGATTGATTACTACATTTAGCCATCTGCTATACTGGAGCTTGTTTACATTGTAAACATCAGTGGCGCACCCAGGGGGGGGTTTCCGAGCACCCAGAAACCCCCCTCCACTAAAAAAAAGCTGCATGAGTATTATTAATGGCTGTCTAGCGTCCTCTGCAGCCTGCTGTCTTCCTGGTGGCACTTGAAAGTGCAATAAAAGTTTACTTTATTTTAATTATAGTACATATATATCCATGTGCATACATATATACACATGTATATACATACATACATATAAACACACACACACACACACACACACACACACACACACACACACATATATGATATATATACATGTGTATATATATATACACGTGTACTGTATGTGTATATATATATATATATATATATGTATGCATGTTTAATATGCTATGTATATGTATGTGTGTGTATATATATATATATATATATACACGGTATATATATATATGTGTAGAGATATAGAATATATATATATATATATATATACATACATATACATACACACACACACACACACAGACACACTAGTTTTACGGACCCAGCATATACTGGGTCACCACAGTCCCCTCCCCCGTGATTGGCTCCACCCAGTTCTGGAAACCCTCCCATGCAAATCCTGCGTTTGCCACTGATTGTAAACATTAAGGAACCACTAACCCCCCCGCAAAAAAAAAAAAAGCAGAAGTAAGCTTTCAGGCATGAATTCTGGTGGCAAAATGCATTATTGAGTATTAAGCTATCTGACAGTATGTTAAGTGTCTTTATCCACTATTTTTTTTTATTTAGTACAGTATATAACGGCTGCTGCAATAAATACTCACATTGTATGGAAGTATGAGGCTCTTTTTTTCCCAGGGGTCAGGAGCACTGTCATGAACACTGTCGTGAGAAAAAGAGCTAGGACCACTCCGATTATTGCTCCAGCTGCAGCCAATGACGAGGTGTCCAGTAATGGGTAATCTGTAACACAACATATTTATCAGACGGCCACTCATTTTATCTAAACATCTTAATTATCTGCTTATGTGTTTGGTTATTAATATGAATCTGATGTTGTCCTGACAGGGCGGTTTGAAGAGTGGAGGGGGCCAGAATGTATTCTCCATGCTGTAACCCCCTCTTGCAGGTGCTTGCCCCATGATTCTCTCTGCCGGTCCCATCCCCTAATTGTATGATGTTGTGATGTCATGCAGAGGAACATGGCCACCAAGCAACGACATGTGCAGCTCCACTCACACACCCCAGTACAGCCCTGTGCCATCGTTTTCTGTATTTGCGTAAAATCTCTTGGTGATTTCTCTACTGAGCATGCGCATATATCTGAAAAAATGGCTGCAGCACCAATTTCCTGGTGAGTTATGTGGAGCACGCTATTCACATTACACCACACAGTAGTGTCGGTAACAGACATTGCACCACACAGTAGTGTTGGTTATACACATTACACCGAACATTATACTGCACAGTAGTGTCCGTTATTTACATTACACCGCACAGTAGTGTCCTTTTTTCACATTACACCGCACAGTAGTGTATATATATAGTGAAGCAATATTGTGAAACAGGGACATGGGACTCCAGGTCGACACCAAAAAGGTCGATTCACCTTAGGTCGACACCTGAAATAGGTCAACATGGACAAAAGGTCGACATGGAAAAAGGTTGACATGAGTTTTTAATGTTTTTTTAGTGTCGTTTTCTTCGTAGAGTGACCAGGAACCCCAACTAGTGCACCGTGTCCCCTCGCAAGGTGCCTCGCTCCACTACCGCTGCGTCATAATTGTAGTCCACATGGATCGTAAAGTATGGAACAGTTCAGTTTTCCATTTCGACCTTGTCCATGTGAAAATTTTGTCCATGTCGACATATTGAAGGTGTCGACCTAAGGTGTGTCGACCAATTGGTGTTGACCTAAGGTGTATTGACCTTTATGGTGTCGACCTGGAGTCCGAATACCATTAAACAGTATGCCAATAAGGTCACAGAACATGCTGCCATAATGCTTAATATTATGATTTCTGGTGATCACACAGAGGCACAGTGTGAGAAGGTCAGGACTTCTTAGTGAACTGTCCCGGGCGTTGGGATACACGCCTAGTCATGCTGCCGCCTCTTTCCTCTGTGCACAATACAGTGCAGTGCTCCGAGCAGCAGCATTCTAATTATGTGCATGCCAGTAACACTACCATACAGGCAAGGCGTTCTCATTTGGATGATAACCGTGGCCATCGATTGGCTGATAATCACTGATCAGTGGCGGGATGCATCAAGTGATGAGCGGATTCGGTTTTACTCGGTTTTACTCGGTTCTCAAAACAGAATCTTATTGGCTATCCAAAACACGTGACATCAGTGAGTCAATAAGATTCGGTTTTGAGAACCGAGTAAAACCGAGTAAAACTGAATCCGCTCATGATTCAAAATGCGGTGCTTGATGTATCCCGCCCTGTGTCTTAATTGTAGGTACATATTTAAAAAAAACAACCATAGTAATATTATAACCCACATATAGATTGGTAAATGCTCAATTAGCTTAGTGATATCATTCAGGTGCTCGAAAGGAAGGGGTATTTCTGAGCAAGAAAAAAAGCAATTGGTTTCCCCAGCACCCTGAATGATAACAGTAACCAGATATAAATCCCACATGATAATAGAATTCAGAGATCTTCGTTACACATATTTGCGCAAATGTGTGGTTAAGCCCCAAAGCCGCATCAAGGCCTCTCTGTATATTTGGGGTCCCTAGCGCTATATCTAGGTGCAGGGTGTGGCACCCCAAAACACCAGAATGAGCCAGAAAGCCCAGCGTGGCATACAAGTGTAAAAAACTATAGTGTTAATAAATTAGTATTTAGGAAGCAGAGGCTATAGAGAGGGTGATACAAACATGAAATGTAATTAAAATAGAGAAATAGTGTTAGAAAATTAATAAGTGAAAAGTGTTAATAGAATGTAAAGGTATGCCACACTAAAGCCATCCAGCTCAGCCAGTCCAGAGGCACCACACCTCACACCTCCATTACCCCAATCTGGGTCTAATATTAACCAGCAAGGAGCCACATGATAATGGCTCCTTACTAAAATATGTCTAAGCTAAGAGCTACCTACCTTGGAGCAACCCCATAATGCTCCATGTGGCATGTCAGGGCCTGCACCTCCTCCTAATGCAGGAACCTCTCTGCCTCTCACAACAGACATATAGATTGGTAAATGCTCAATTAGCTTAGTGATATCATTCAGGTGCTCGAAAGGAAGGGGTATTTCTGAGCAAGAAAAAAAGCAATTGGTTTGCCCAGCACCCTGAATGATAACAGTAACCAGATATAAATCCCACATGATAATAGAATTCAGAGATCTTCGTTACACATATTTGCGCAAATGTGTGGTTAAGCCCCAAAGCCGCATCAAGGCCTCTCTGTATATTTGGGGTCCCTAGCGCTATATCTAGGTGCAGGGTGTGGCACCCCAAAACACCAGAATGAGCCAGAAAGCCCAGCGTGGCATACCAGTGTAAAAAACTATAGTGTTAATAAATTAGTATTTAGGAAGCCGAGGCTATAGAGAGGGTGATACAAACATGAAATGTAATTAAAATAGAGAAATAGTGTTAGAAAATTAATAAGTGAAAAGTGTTAATAGAATGTAAAGGTATGCCACACTAAAGCCATCCAGCTCAGCCAGTCCAGATGCACCACACCTCACACCTCCATTACCCCAATCTGGGTCTAATATTAACCAGCAAGGAGCCACATGATAATGGCTCCTTACTAAAATATGTCTAAGCTAAGAGCTACCTACCTTGGAGCAACCCCATAATGCTCCATGTGGCATGTCAGGGCCTGCACCTCCTCCTAATGCAGGAACCTCTCTGCCTCTCACAACAGACATATATATTGGTAGATGCTCAATTAGCTTAGTGATATCATTCAGGTGCTCGAAAGGAAGGGGTATTTCTGAGCAAGAAAAAAAGCAATTGGTTTCCCCAGCACCCTGAATGATAACAGTAACCAGATATAAATCCCACATGATAATAGAATTCAGAAATCTTCGTTACACATCAGTGAGTCAATAAGATTCGGTTTTGAGAACCGAGTAAAACCGAGTAAAACTGAATCCGCTCATGATTCAAAATGCGGTGCTTGATGTATCCCGCCCTGTGTCTTAATTGTAGGTACATTGGCCCTCATTCCGAGTTGTTCGCTCGGTATTTTTCATCGCATCGCAGTGAAAATCCGCTTAGTACGCATGCGCAATGTTCGCACTGCGACTGCGCCAAGTAACTTTACTATGAAGATAGTATTTTTACTCACGGCTTTTTCTTCGCTCCGGCGATCGTAATGTGATTGACAGGAAATGGGTGTTACTGGGCGGAAACACGGCGTTTCAGGGGCGTGTGGCTGAAAACGCTACCGTTTCCGGAAAAAACGCAGGAGTGGCCGGGGAAACGGTGGGAGTGCCTGGGCGAACGCTGGGTGTGTTTGTGACGTCAACCAGGAACGACAAGCACTGAAATGATCGCACAGGCAGAGTAAGTCTGGAGCTACTCTGAAACTGCTAAGTAGTTAGTAATCGCAATATTGCGAATACATCGGTCGCAATTTTAAGAAGCTAAGATTCACTCCCAGTAGGCGGCGGCTTAGCGTGTGTAACTCTGCTAAATTCGCCTTGCGACCGATCAACTCGGAATGAGGGCCATATTTAAAAAAAACAACCATAGTAATATTATAACCCTACTGAAATTGTAGACCTGTATAGAAACCTTATAATGAATTCAGAAACACCAACGTTGGAGAACACTGTACCCAGGAGACCAAACGTGTCAACTGCACAGCTAAATATTGTAGTATACCTTCAGGTTAAGAAGAGCCAAGCCACCTGAACCTTTGATCTAGTCAAAATATTAATCTTAATTTTGGGCATCCTCTCACACCAGACAAAAGAGGAGAAAATGCTACTGATTTGTGTCACTTTTTTTTTTATATCGATATAATGGAAACAACCGCACTGTATAATACCAATAACTACTGACCACCACTAAGAAACACAGATAAGTTTATTGAATTTATCACAGGAACATCACTATGTAAGTGTTATTGTTTGTTGATTGCACCTCATCATCTAAAATACTACACGCAGTAGGCGCCTCTCTTCCACTTTCACAGATTTCTCTAAGTGGGAGTACAACTGGTTCTACAGATTGGCTGCCACCCTCCACTCAGAGAAGGTGTCTATATATTCACAGACTTCTTCAATTTATTAACTCTTGATTTAATTTAATTTATTTTGGTTGACTTTAATGTGTTGCAACAATTCACGGATTCACATTGTTACACAAATATTATATACAAGCATACAGGTACATGTTTATGTTGCAGTAAAAATCAACACCGTAACAGAACAGCAGTACCCCCTGTTCCGGCCCCATTACCTAAAACTGCGACATCGTGTCCTGGGAAGTAGAGTTTCACAGGCCGCTGACTGCATGTCCGGAACGTTCCTTAGATGCTCAGGGCATCTCTGCTGTAGGGCTACTGGCTGCAAGGTTCTGTTACTGGAATCATGAAAGCCATATGCACGTTCCATGGAGCAGCAATGATATGCCTGTGTGCCTGAACCATGTGCACACCCCTAGTTACAGCCCTGTTCAGAATTGTATGATATACTGAATTAAATCCCATGCTAAATGAGCCCCACTATCAGTGGCGAAACTAGCGAGCGGTGGGCCCCGGTGCGACAAAATGCTTTGCCCCCACCCCTCCCCCTCATCCCGTCCAAGTCCACCCCCTCACCTCTGGAGATGATCTGGTGAGGAGGACCTGCTCAGTGGCTGTGGATATGGATACCTAGCAACGGTGCCGTAACTAGACATTTTAGCGCTGTGTGCAAGAAATGGCAGCGGAGCCCCCCCTATGTAAAACAGGGGCAGTGCGCGTCATAGGCGCGCGCAAAAAATATAGGGGCATGGCTTCATGGGGAAAGGGTGTGGCCACAAAATAGTACCAATTCATATAACGGTGCACAGTAGTCTCCATTATTCAAATTACAGTGCACAGTAGCACCACTACACCAGGTAGAGACCCTTTTACACATTATGGCATACAGATTCCCATTTTTACACATTACGGCAGACAGAGTCCCCTTTTTACACATTACGGCAGACAGTGTCCCCTTTTTACACATTACGGCAGACAGTGTCCCCTTTTTACACATTACGGCAAACAGAGTCCCTTTTTTTACACATTACAGCAGACAGTCCTCTTTTTTATACATTGCGGGAGACAGCATACCCATTTTACACATTACGGGAGACAGCATCCCCTTTTTACACATTACGGCAGACAGCATCCCCTTTTTACACATTACGGCAGACAGCATCCCCTTTTTACACTTTATGGCAGACAGAGTCCCCTTTTTTACACATTACAGCAGACAGTCCCCCTTTTTACACATTACGGCAGATAGAGCCCCCTTTTTGTACACATTACAGCAGACAGTCCCCCTTTTTACACATTACGGCAGACAGAGCCCCCTTTTTTACACATTACAGCAGACAGCGTCCCCTTTTTACACATTACGGCAGATAGTCCCCCTTTTTACACATTATGGCAGACAGACAGAGTATAGGTAGATAGATAGATAGATAGATAGATAGATAGATAGAAAGAAAGAACAGATTATACTTACTGTCACCGCTGGCAGGCAGGCTCCTCGGTGCAGCAGCTTCTGGCAGATCCCGGGCAGGGAAGAAGGAGTAGGAAGGAGGGGGACTCGAGAGCCGCAGCATTCACAGCGGCGGCGGGCAGCCTATGTGGAAGAAGAGGGACAGCTGCAGTGGCGCCTTCACCAATTACACTGCTCTGCTGCGCTCCCTCCTCCTCCTTCCCCCCGTGGCCGCTGCATCCCTGCTGCTCCTCTCCTCTGTTGGCGGAGGTGGCCCGCAACACACAGCAGCATGTAATGAGTCAGTTTGACTCATTACATGCCGTGCTGGCTTTGGGTCTCTTGACAGTGGCGGTCCCCAGTGCAAGGCACCGCTTGCACTGGTGGTAGTTCCGCCACTGCCCACTATGTGCTGTACAGTTATCCTTTTAGAACCATATGACTTTGGGGGTAATTCAGATCTGATCAAATATGTGCTAAATTTTGCACATCTATGATCAGTTTCTCAGACATGCGGGAGGACGTCCAGCACAGGGCTAGTCTGCCCCGCATGTCTGGCCCTACCTCCCCGCAAGGATGCAAAAGCACCGCTCAGCATCAATATCAATGTTTTTGCAGCCGGTGAGTTGCTCCCTGCCAGCGCAGCTCCTGCGCTCTGGCAGGGGACTACCCGCTGCATCCTGGGTCGCAGCAACAGCATGTGACATCACGCAGCCGCCGCGGCCCACCCCCGCAATGGTCTGGGCACGCTTGTGTTGTTTCTATCAGCGCCCCACCAACGGCGTTCTAACACTATTGGCATGCCCCCTCGGGGTGCGCGAGCGCACTCTACAAAGGTATTCAGACTGCGATCCAATCTGAATTACCCCTTTGTCTCGTATGCTAGGAAGAAATGTTGTTAATGTAATGGAAATCTGTTCTGAAATGGGTGTGGCTTTGCATAAAGGGGCATGGCATTGCAGGAAAAGACTACCTTATACCCCAGTTTTGCAACCTGCATGACCAGACATTGGCCACCACAGGAAAAAAAATAATCCTGATTCATGCCCCTTTCATTATTTTTAAGTTTTCCTTCTTATAGTAATGCCCAGTATACATTATGCCACATACTGAAATGGACCTTAGACATTATGCCACACACAATAATGCCCATGACACAATATGCCGCACACCATAATGCCCCGACACATTATGCCATACACAATAATGCCTGTGACACATTATGCCACGCATCGCAATGCCCGTTATACATTATGCTACACGCTGCAATGCCCCTGATACATTATAGCACTTACAATGCCTGTGACACATTATGACACACACCACAATGCCAGTTATACATTATGCCACACACTGCAATGCCCCAGAGACATCATACCACATACCACAATGCCCGTGATATAGTATGCCACACACCGTAATGCCTGTGACACATTATGACACACACCACAATGTCCATGATACATTATGCCACACACCGCAATGCCCATTACACATTAAGCCCTACAGTAAGGCTTCTAATTACTTTTAAACTACCTGCTCGTTGCCAGGGGTTTCATGATTTTGGTTCCATGCACGGTGCCAGAGGGTTTCATGCTCAGGGTGTCATGCTCGTTGCCAGGGGTTTCATGCGCTAGGTGTTATGCTTGTTGCCAGAGGTATCATGTGCTGGGTTTCAACTTTGTTGCCAGGGGGTAATATTCATTGCCAGGGGTTTCATGCATTGGGAGTCATGCTCGTTGCTAGGGGGTAATGCTTGTTGCCAGGGATTTCATGAGCTGGGTGTTGTGCTTGTAACCAGGGGGTAATGCTTGTTGCTAGGGCTGTGCTCCCAGTGCCAGATATACCCCCACATTGCCAGATACACATATACCCCCAGTGCCCCATACGCCCCCACTGTGCCAGCTACACACATACCCCCAGTGCAAGGTACACATATACCTCCAGTGCCAAATATGCCCCCCCCAGTGCCAGGTACACATATACCCCCAGTGCCAAATATGCCCCCCCAGTGCCAGGTACACATATACCCCCAGTGACAAGTACACATATACCCCCAGTGCCAAATATGCCCCCCCCCCCAGTGCCAGCTACACACATACCCCCATTGCCAAATATGCCCCCCCAGTGCCAAATATGCCCCTCCAGTGCCAGGTACACATATACCCCCAGTGCCAAATATGCCTCCCAGTGCCAGCTACACATATACCCCCAGTGACAAATATGCCCCCCCCCCCAGTGCCAGGTACACATATACCCCCAGTGCCAAGTACACATAATATACCCCGAGTGCTAAATATGCCCCACCAGTGCCAGGTACACATACACCCCCAGTGCAGTGTCAAATATGCCCCCCCCAGTGCCAGGTACACATATACCCCCAGTGCCAAATATGCCCCCCCCCCAGTGCCAGGTACACACCCTCCCCGAGCTCCCCGGGTTGCTGCTGCTGTGAGTTTTGAGAAGGAGCCGGAGGGGCAGGAGGGCACAGCACGTGCCACTCCTGTGTATCCCTCCTGTGTCTCCAGTGGCGTGTCTGTCAAATGAAATGCCGGTTTGTGAGCCAGTCAGAGATCACGAACCGGCACTTCATTTAACAGACACGCCGCTGCCGCCGGAGACCCAGGAGGGACACACAGGAGAGGCGCGCGCTGTGCCCTCCCGCCCCTCTGGCTCCTTCCCAAAACATAACCACCAAATGTATTATTTTGCAAACCACCGTCATAACTAAGCAAGAGTGATGAAATCACAGCCAATTGGTATATGGCATTGTGATGCTATAAAAAGGGACTCAAACATGTGTGCTACTGTGGATGTAGGAGAATTATGTATTTTTTAGCAATTGTATGCAAATCATCTACAGTACTTCATCATCTATGCACCATGATAAAATCAGCAGAGCAGAAGCAGCAAGGAGGCAGAAGAGGAGTATCACGAGCTGCAGTGCCAGTAGATGCTACACAGGCCTAGATCTTTCTGTGGGCACTTAAACCTCAACTCACTTTTTTTAATGCAAGGTCATATTGATGGTTCGCCATACCAACCTTATGCATCTCTATGACCAGGATAGACAGTATGTGGAGCCTGGCATGGCATGATCACGTTATGGGCCTAATTCACAGTTGCACGCTAGGCTGATGTTCATGTAGCTGAGTGATTTTTTTTGCAGCTGTGCATCTGCAAAAAATCCTCTATAAAGTTGTAGCTTTTAAAGCTATCATTTTTGATGCATTTAGATATAGAAAAAAAAACCAGCCTATATACTGTGTCTGCATAATAATATTTATTTTAGTAGTGCAATACCTTAAACACTTAAATCAACAAACTTATTGGTTTAAGGAACCAGAGCTCAATAAACTGGCAACTGTGGCTGGTCTGCCATTATCTTTTGAACTGTTTCTTTTGACATATTCAAGTGCATTTTGCATGAAAACATCATACTTACTCCAATACGTGGAACCTGTGCTGGAAGACATGACTCATGACTCATGCATGAATCATGGAACCTGCGCAGGAAGACATGACTCATTACTCATGCACTGATCGTGAAACCTGAGCTGGAAGACATGACTCATGACTCATGCATGAATCATGGAACCTGCGCAAGAAGACATGACTCATGCATGGATCGTGGAACCTGCGTTGAAAGACATGACTTATGCATGAATCATGGAACCTATGCTAGAAGACATGTCTCATGTACGGATTGTGGAATCTGCGCTGAAAGACTTGGCTCATGCACTGATTGTGGAACCTGTGCTGGAAGACATGACTCATGCACGGATCGTGGAACCTGCACTGGAAGACATGACTCATGCACGGATCATGGAACATGCACTGGAAAACATGACTCATGCATGGATCATGGAACCTGCCCTGGAAGACGAGACTCATGCACGAATCGTGTAACCTGCACTGGAAGACATGACTCATGAACGAATCATGTAACCTGCACTGGAAGACATGACTCATGCACAAATTGTGGACCCTGTGCTGGAAGACACAACTTATGCACGGATCGTAGAACCTGCTCTGGAAGACATGACTTAGGCACGGATCATGGAACCTGCACTGGAAAACATGACCATGCATGGATTGTGGAACCTGCGCTGGAAGACGAGACTCATGCATGAATCGTGTAACCTGGGCTGGAAGACATGACTCATGCATGAATCATGTAACCTGCACTGGAAGACATGACTCATGCACAAATTGTGGAACCTGTGCTAGAAGACACGACTTATGCACGGATCGTAGAACCTGCTCTGGAAGACATGACTCAGGCACGGATCGTACAACCTGCGCTGGAAGACATGACTCATGCACGGATTATGGAACCTGTGCTGGAAGACATGACTCATGCACGGATCGTGGAACCTGCACTGGAAAACATGACTCATGCACGGATCGTAGACCCTGCCCTGGAAGACATGACTCAGGCACGGATCGTACAACCTGCGCTGGAAGACATGACTCATGCACGGATTATGGAATCTGTTCTGGAAGACATGACTCATGCACGGATCGTGGAACCTGCACTGGAAAACATGACTCATGCATGGATTGTGGAACCTGCACTGGAAAACATGACTCATGCATGGATCCTGCGCTGGAAGACGAGACTCATGCACGAATCATGGAACCTGCGCTGGCAGACATGACTCATGAACGAATCATGTAACCTGCACTGGTAAACATGACTCATGCATGGATCGTGGAACCTGCGCTGGAAGACGAGACTCATGCACGAATCATGTAACCTGCGCTGGAAGACATTACTCATAAACGAATCATGTAACCTGCACTGGAAGACATGACTCATGCACAAATTGTGGAACCTGTGCTAGAAGACACAACTTATGCACGGATCGTAGAACCTGCTCTGGAAGACATGACTCAGGCATGGATCATGAAACCTGCACTGGAAAACATGACTCATGCATGGATCATGGAACCTGCGCTGGAAGACGAGACTCATGCACGAATCATGTAACCTGCGCTGGAAGACATGACTCATGAATGAATCATGTAACCTGCACTGGAAGACATGACTCATGCACAAATTTTGGAACCTGTGCTAGAAGACACAACTTATGCACGGATCGTAGAACCTGCTCTGGAAGACATGGCTCGGGCACGGATCATGGAACCTGCACTGGAAAACATGACTCATGCACGGATCGTGGAACCTGCACTGGAAGACATGACTCATGCACGGATCGTGGAACCTGCACTGGAAAACATGACTCATGCATGGATTGTGGAACCTGCACTGGAAGACGACTCATGCACGGATCGTGGAACCTGCACTGGAAAACATGACTCATGCATGGATTGTGGAACCTGCGCTGGAAGACGAGACTCATGCACGAATAGTGTAACCTGCGCTGGAAGACATGACTCATGAACGAATCATGTAACCTGCACTGGAAGACATGACTCATGCACAAATTGTGGAACCTGTGCTAGAAGACACAACTTATGCACGGATCGTAGAACCTGCTCTGGAAGACATGACTTATGCACGGATCATGGAACCTGCACTGGAAAACATGACTCATGTATGGATTGTGGAACCTGCGCTGGAAGACGAGACTCATGCATGAATCGTGTAACCTGGGCTGGAAGACATGACTCATACATGAATCATGTAACCTGCACTGGAAGACATGACTCATGCACAAATTGTGGAACCTGTGCTAGAAGACACGACTTATGCACGGATCGTAGAACCTGCTCTGGAAGACATGACTCAGGCACGGATCGTACAACCTGCGCTGGAAGACATGACTCATGTACGGATTGTGGAACCTGCACTGGAAAACATGACTCATGCATGGATTGTGGAACCTGTGCTGGAAGACATGACTCATGCATGGATCATGGAACCTGCGCTAAAAGACACGACTCATGCATGAATCATGGAACCTGCTCTGGAAGACATGACTCATGACTCATGCATGGATTATGGAACCTATGCTACAAGACATGACTCATGTATGGATTGTGGAACCTGTGCTGGAGGACATAACTCATGCATGGATCGTGGTACCTGAACTTGAAGACATGACTCATGCACGGATCGTGGAACCTGCACTGGAAAACATGACTCATGCATGGATTGTGGAACCTGCGCTGGAAGACATTACTCATGCACTAATCATGTAACCTGCACTGAAAGACATGATTCATGCACAATTGTGGAACCTGTGCTAGAAGACATGACTTATGCATGGATCATAGAACCTGCTCTGGAAGACATGACTCAGGCATGGATTGTACAACCTGCGCTGGAAGACATGACTCATGCATGGATCATGGAACCTGTGCTGGAAGACATGACTCATGACTCATGCATGATTCATGGAACCTGCTTTGGAAGACATGACTCATGACTCATGCATGGATCATGGAACCTGCGCTGAAAGACATGACTCATGCATGAATCACGGAACCTGCTTTGGAAGACATGACTCATGACACATGCATGGATTATGGAACCTATGCTATACGACATGACTCATGTACGGATTGTGGAACCTGTGCTGGAAGACAAGAATCATGCACGGATCGTGGAACCTGAATTTGAAGACATGACTCATGCACGGATCGTGGAACCTGCACTGGAAAACATGACTCATGCATGGATTGTGGAACCTGCGCTGGAAGACGAGACTCATGCACGAATCGTGTAACCTGCGCTGGAAGGCATGACTCATGAACGAATCATGTAACCTGCACTGGAAGACATGACTCATGCACAAATTGTGGAACCTGTGCTAGAAGACACAACTTATGCACGGATTGTAGAACCTGCTCTGGAAGACATGACTTATGCACGGATCATTGAACCTGCACTGGAAAACATGACTCATGCATGGATTGTGGAACCTGCGCTGGAAGACGAGACTCATGCATGAATCTTGTAACCTGGGCTGGAAGACATGACTCATGCATGAATCATGTAACCTGCACTGGAAGACATGACTCATGCACAAATTGTGGAACCTGTGCTAGAAGACACGACTTATGCACGGATCGTAGAATTTGCTCTGGAAGACATGACTCAGGCACGGATCGTACAACCTGCGCTGGAAGACATGACTCATGCACGGATTATGGAACCTGTGCTGGAAGACATGACTCATGCACGGATTGTGGAACCTGCACTGGAAAACATGACTCATGCATGGATTGTGGAACCTGTGCTGGAAGACATGACTCATGCATGGATCATGGAACCTGCGCTAAAAGACACCACTCATGCATGAATCATGGAACCTGCTCTGGAAGACATGACTCAGGCAAGGATCGTACAACTTGCGCTGGAAGACATAACTCATGCACGAATCATGGAACCTGCGCTGGAAGACATGACTCATTCACGGATCACGGGACCTGCCCTGGAAGACATGACTCATGCACAGATCGCCTCAGTAAAATTGCCTCCATTTCACATGAGCACAAAAAATGTCCATAAAACCATTGCCAGTGGTGAATTTCCCAATTAGGCATGTAAGGCAGTTGCCTAGGGGCGGCACTTGTGGGGGGCGACACTTGGATGCTTGTGTTGGTACTGTCGGCTCAAAAAGTACTAGTAACTGCAAAATATTTCCATTGTACTGTACCATGTGCTATCTTGAATGTTGTGTAAGCGAGTAGCACATGCACATGATGCCCCTGTAAGCTGTACCTAATTAAAAATAAAAAGTCATAAGGAGTGGCTTTTGTTTTATTATTCTATTAAATTGGCTAATCATCAAATGAGGGCTTATAACCAATTAAAAAAAATAAGAAAATTAGGTGAGGGGAGGGGGGTTACTCTCGCGCCTAGGGGCGGCCTCGCCCCTAAATCTGCCCCTGACCATTGCATCACCAGTAGTTGTAGCACACTACTTTGGAAAATAGCAGTGATCTCTATGGTATAAATGTGTGTACTGTGATGGCTGCTACACATATACTCTGGCAGGTATACATGCAGCAAATGGCGACCCACTGTATATACTTCTTTATTCAAGCGAGGGGCAGGGAAAGATGATGGTTTACAACCATTGATGTTTTCTCTGATGGCAGTGGTCTTTCTGTTGTTAGCCACCATCAAATAGTGCAAAAGTGATGTTCTTGCAATGTGAAAACGTAGCTGAATACAGCTGTTAATTGTGTGTCCCAGCCATGGGTCTCTATTGTGCACGTGGATCCCGAGTTTCTACCCATTTTGATGATAAGTCCATCGATGGATAATGATGGATAAAGCTTAGTCAGAAGATTTGATATTGGAAACGTGTCCACCATTTGATAACAGGCTTACGATATCCATCCCTACTTTAGTCTTCTTGTCATGCTGCTGGAAAATCCACATAAATCTGCTTAGTTAAAAAACAAAACACAATTTCCTGTTAGGTACAGGCCTTTCTACTCTAATAGTTTGGGTAAATAGCATCATCTAGTGGTAGAAAAACATATATATGTTTTCCTCACAGCTGATTAAAAGCTTACTGTGTTTATTTGCCTGGGGCCTTTGAGTCAGATTTTTTTGGATTAAAAAAGATAGGACAAGTGAGATACAGACAAAGCATATATGGGGAAAACTTTTGCATCCTACAAGGTGATAGATGGTCAGAGCTGTGCTGCCTCGTTTTGTTTTGGTATCACACATATATCATTGACAATATTAGCAGTGGTCTAAGTGAAAATTTTGAAGTGGGGGTTTGGAAAACTGCATATGATGCTCAGGAGTCTGAGGTACACCTAGAACCCCAGAAGTTTTAGATGACGTGAAATTAATTTTAGATATTTTTTAACACTATTTAGTATAAAAAAAAACATATTATATACTTAACGTTATCCAACCTGTGTTCCCTATTGCCCCTGTGTCTATCCGGCTCTTCCTCATATCTGTTTTATTTCTCCTTTCCTTAATGTCTCACATGTTAGCTCTGTTCCTCTTACTTCCTCTATTCCTTACTTACCCTCATCACCTCTCACAGGGTGGGATATACTAAGCAATTGCGGAACATCCCGCCACGCATCGCATTGATACTAATGTATTAATGTATGTACTAACATAAGCGTTTAGTACCGCAAAGGACAATTCTCTCGATAAAAGCTGTCCTTCGCGATCAGCGCCGGTCACTGAACTTCAGGGTTTGGCCCCAGGAGACCATCTGCACATGCATAGAGGGAAGCAGTGGCCGCGTTTGTGCAAGAGTTTTGACTCTATAAAGTATATGAAAAATACAAAGAATATGTTTTAAATATCTTCTTTGCATTATTCTAATCATTTTTATAGCCAAAACTCTGGAGTAGAAAGTGTATGGCAGGTGAGGCACCTATCTTTTCCACCCATCTCTGAACAAAACTCACCAAATTTCCGGGAGTTTATACTGCTGCACCTGTGTATAATGCCCACATGTACGCTTTGGCTTATATATTGCGTGTAAATCTGGCTCTGGTGCTATACAGTACCCGCTGAGCAATTTAGCTCACCGCATGTCCCTGCGACTCACTCCCTCCTTCCATTTCTCACTCCTGTACCTCTCACTCTCTTCTCCCCTCCTCTCTCATCCTGAAGTAATATTGTAAAAACATCAGAGAAATGTTTATTTCAACAATTAAACATATAAATGATGAGGTGATCAGTCACCAGTGTCCACTGCCTCACATCTGTGTCTTTTGGAGCAGCTGACGTTCCTCGTAAAGCATTGACCTGTCTCCCCAATCAGCAGATTGCGGCTCTGTCAAACCTGCATACCCTGCCTGTTGCCAGTCCTGCCTCTTCTAACCTGTATGCCCTACACAGGAGGAGAGGGCTGAGGTTAGGGTAGCTGGGCACTTAATTGCATTGCTGCGCCGCCCAAAATTGTGGAGGCAGTGATTGTACGGCCACCAGTACCCTGGCGCAGTGGTGGAGGGGCCCCTTCTGGGCTTGCGCCCTGAGGCGAGGGACTTCATTGTCTCTGGGAGTTCAGCCACTGGGCATGAAGCATACTCCCAAAATGTTCCCCGCATTGTACCAGGCTGGAGGGCTGTAGTCCTAGAATAGTTGTTGGGCTCAATCTCCGAGTAAGTGGCAGGGTGCCATACTGTTGCATACTGCCCCACTTCGAGTACTGCTTATTAGAAAGTCATTTAAGAACTGTGGTATGCGTAAACTAGTGATGCATTGACAGCTGTGTACTGCCTGACCACAAAACATAAATCCAAAACTATTTCAATATACTGTGTGGACGTGATGTAAGTGTGGAGTGTCTCTGTCTATTATTGTATACTATGGATGTTCATGTTATAGTTGCTATAGATATAGGAGATGCATACTTTCAAAATAAGTTGCATAATTTGCACTTAGCCTGATACAAATATATTTCCAAATATACACATGGAGCCTTATTTAAGTTATTTATATAGCGCTCTCATATACTGAAGCACTTTACAGAGACTATTTCATTCACCTCAGTCCCTGCCCCAGTGAATCTCACAGTCGCTGTTCCCCATTCCAATCACACACACACACAATCTACACAGTGCCAGATTTCCCACTAGGCACGTGCCTAGGGGCGGACCCTGCTGGAGTCACCCCGCTAGCACTATTTCCGCTGCCCGTATCCCCCCACCAGCCTCCCATGCTCGCACCTCCCCCTTCCCACCAGCAGCTACTCACTTGTCGTTGGAAGAGCCGGGAGCAGAGGGACAGGAGTCAGCACGGATGGTGGAGAGTGTGAGACACACACACTCTTCAGAGGTGAGCCACGATGGCGGCGGGAGTAGTGTGTCTGCCAGGACATGCCGTTCTTCTAGTGACAGTCACTCCCCCATTGTGATTTTAAGGCTGTGAAGCTGTGCTCAGCGCCAGGAGCAGGAGTCTTGCCCTCCATGTGTAGGGTAGCGCAGGAAACCACTCCCTTCTCTGCTATGCGGCTGTGGAGTACTCCAGTTTAAATAGCAAGAGTGTGGGGACCCTTAATGTGTGGGGGCCCTGGGACGGCCGCCCCTGTCACCCCTCCTATAATCCGGCCCTGGGAGCAGTATCCATGGAGGGAACGACGGCAGCCGGGACCCGGGAGCTACAGGGAGCAGGTGAGATTGTTGTATAACTTAGCAAGCGAGTACCTTTCACTACCATCCTGCCCCCCTGCTCTGCACGACTGCTCCCATCCGCACCGCTGCTCCCATCCTGCCCCCGTGCTCAGAACCACTGCTCCCATCCTGCCCTCTGTGATCCGCACCACTGCCTCCCTCTTGCCCTCTGTGCTCCGGACCACTGTTCCCATCCTACCCCCCTGCTCCACACCACTGCTCCCATGCTGCCTCCATGCTCCGCACCACTGTTCCCATCCTGCCCCTCACCACTGCTTCCAACCTGCCCCGCACCACTGCTCCCTTCATGCCCCCTCCTGCCCCGCACCACTGCTCCCATCCTGCCCCCTCCTGCTCCAAACCACTGCTCCCTTCATGCCCCCTCCTGCTCCGTACCACTGCTCCCATCCTGCCCCCTCCTGCTCCGCACCACTGCTCCCATCCTGCCCCCTCCTGCTCCGCACCACTGCTCCCATCCTGCCCTCCTTGCTCCGCACCACTGCTTCCATCCTGCCCCACACCACTGCTCCCATCCTGCTCTTCCTGCTCCGCACCACTGCTCCCATCCTGCCCCCTCCTGATTGGCTGCCGGTCCTTGGCAGATTTGAAATAGTAGTGCTGCGGTCATAGGAGCCGCAGTGCCACCGTCCACAGCCTCCACCTCCTTGCACCGCCGCCTCCCTCTGCTACATCGCCCTCAGCCGCCCCCCGCCGCCGCCCTTAGTCCAACTCTGCACCATGCCACCCACAGCCTCCTCATCCACCGCACCGCAGACCACAGCATCCTTAGCACCTCCGCTGCTAAATAGGTAATCTTACCCTGCTACCTTTCTCTCTCCCAAGTCAATACTGTACGCCCTTGCTGTCCCTCTCTCTGTTACTCTCCCTGTCCCTATGTCCCTGCTGTCACTCTTCCTGAATTTTGTCTCATTCCATGTGGCATAATGTGAATTTATGCTCATACCGTGTGCTGTAATGTGAATTTCGGCTCATTCTTTGTGCTATAATGTGAATTTCGGCTCATACTGTGTGTTATAATGTGAATTTTGGCTCATTCTGTGTGTTATAATGTGAATTTAGGCTCATTCTGTGTGTTATAATGTGAATTTTGGGTCATACCCTGTGCTATAATGTGAATTTCGGCTCATACCGTGTGGTATAATGTGAATTTTGGCTCATTCTGTGTGCTATAATGTGAATTTCAGCTTATACCGTGTTTTATAATGTGAATTTTGGCTCATACTGTATGGTATTATGTGAAAGGGGCACCAGTATAAGGGGTACTACTATTGTGGTGCATAATGTGTATAAGGGGTATATGGTGTGGTACACTACACTTAAGAACAAGCCCCCTTTTGAGTGACCACGCCCCTTTTTATTGCGACCTTCACTTTTCCATACCCCCACTTCAAAATTTCCACTTCGACAATTGATGAGAACCCAGTGTCCCCACACCCAGATCCTTTCTGTAAAATCACCGGCAGGTGTCCAAGTGAGCGCCAGTCGGGGGTCCAGGTGAGTAGGGAGTCATAAATAATCAGTTGCTAAGAAGTAGCGTGGACAACAATTCCATTAAAACTGCTCGTATGGCTGTAGCAGAGACAGGTATAATGGAGGAGGGGATACTTGTCTCAGCATGAATACATCCTGCTACTTTCCGTCTGGTAAAGTGACGTGGTACTTTCCCAAACAGCTACCAATAGCCATTTATTAATATTCCTCTAAATCACAAAGGATTCATCTTCACGAATATGCTGCAAAATGTATCAATGAACTAAATTAGGACCATTTGTGTACCATCCATTCACCCCCAACTATTAAATGAATGCAAAGCAATTAAAACGTTTCTTTTGTTTATATAGCATTCATTTTTTGCCTCAGAATATGTGTTTTCCTATTATTTACACAAGCTGTGGTAAGAAGGGGACATACCCTGTCGCAGTAAGTTATTCTGTCCCCCACCTGCCTTGGAAATGGTTTTTGACTGGCTCAGAGACCCCCATGTGTCTCCCGCTGTCTCCACAGCCGGCTTGGTCAAGTCACACGGTGTCTGCCGGCACTGTCAGCTGTGGGTTATAGTTGTATGCTACTTGTCTATGGGTCCCCAGTGTCCCTGAACCCTACCCGGATCCACTCTGTACACTGCATAACCGAGTGTCAAGGTGAGCGCTGATAGGGGGTCCAGGTGAGCAGGGAGTGCCATGGAGGGGAGGATCATGGATCCATGAGAGGACTCTCTGGCAGTGGGGATCACTACAGGCACTGGGAACCCCAGGGGGTGAGAGGGCTCTCTTGCAAGGAGGAATCTCTGCAACTGCAAATCACTGCTGCTTGGTCTGGCCGGCAGCATAAGAAATGCTCTCTGTGAGGCGGGCATGTCTGCAGCCACGGTGACCTCGGCTGAGTCTGCCCGGATGATAGGGACCTTGTAAGGCAGCTGCAGACTTATGCTGCTGGATCTGCCCAGCGGGTGTGAAGGGCTCAACGGCAGGTGGATTACTGCAGCATTGGACAGTCACAGAGCTGTGAAATGGTGGGGGGGGACAGCAGGGAGGGATCTGAAAAGATCCCTCACCTGCACAAGCTGCCGCATCAGGGACGGCATCGATAACTGGCATCAGCTTGGTGGCGGTATGAATCATCAGCAGGACTCAGCGAACATTATGGCTGCAGTGCCTCACCAGACACTGACCTCATCACACCCCACTGCTCCAAGGCTTAGTACCAATAGTTCCACAACCTTTTTGGTTTGGGTGGGTGAGGGGCTATGATATAATTAAATTTTGGCCCTAAATCACTGAATGTATCTCTACATATACATACATACATACATACATACATACACACGTAAAAAATGGCATAGAGGACACTATGGGAAATGCAGATAAAAGTGTATGAGAAGAAAAATACAACATTAAGGGGCCTATTTACGGTTTATTGAGGTTCGTCTTGATAAATATAATATTCAGGCTATAATAAATGATTTTCTGCCAAGATTAAAAAATTATTATTAAAAATCACATCCAGGGACAGACACTCCGATAGCAGCCCATCCCAGCAATGTGTAATCTAAAGTGATCGCATCAGGGATCACTTAACTTTATGCTGCGGACCTACTGCGCATGGGCGGCACTGGCTGTTACCAGGGAGGGATCTGGACAATCTCTCTCCTGGTAAATTGTGCGATATGTAGCCAATAGACTACAATGGCTAATACCATCACTATTGCAATGGGAAGCAGAACTCATATTTAGGGCATCACAATTTATCGATCGATTTACCACAACATGTGTATAATAAATAGGCCCCTAACACATAACTGTAACATGTGTGTACAGGTTGAGTATCCCATATCCAAATATTCCGAAATACGGAATATTCCGAAATACGGACTTTTTTGAGTGAGAGTGACATAGTGAAACCTTTGTTTTTTGATGGCTCAATGTACACAAACTTTGTTTAATACACAAAGTTATTAAAAATATTGTATTAAATGACCTTCAGGCTGTGTGTATAAGGTGTATATGAAACATACATGAATTGTGCGAATGTAGACACACTTTGTTTAATGCACAAAGTTATAAAAAATATTGGCTAAAATTACCTTCAGGCTGTGTGTATAAGGTGTATATGTAACATAAATGCATTCTGTGCTTAGACTTAGGTCCCATCACCATGATATCTCATTATGGTATACAATTATTCCAAAATACGGAAAAATCCCATATCCAAAATACCTCTGGTCCCAAACATTTTGGATAAGGGATACTCAACCTGTATTACCCTGCTAGATGTCCTGCATGCGTAGGAAATAATTCATAGTATAGCAGAAGTAAGGAAAATGTACATATATCTGTATAAAATACACTTACCCTCACTGAGTGATACTAGAGTATTATACAGGTTGAGTATCCCATATCCAAATATTCCGAAATACGGAATATTCCGAAATACGGACTTTTTTGAATGAGAGTGAGATAGTGAAAACTTTGTTTTCTGATCGCTCAATGTCCACAAAATTTGTTTAATACACAAAGTTATTCAAAATATTGTATTAAATGACCTCCAGGCTATGTGTATAAGGTGTATATGAAACATAAATGAATTGTGTGAATATAGACACACTTTGTTCAATGCACAAAGTAACAAAAAATATTGGCTAAAATTACCTTCCGGCTGTGTGTATAAGGTGTATATGTAACATAAATGCATTCTGTGCTTAGATTTAGGTCCCATCACCATGATATCTCATTATGGTATGCAATTATTCCAAAATATGGAAAAATCCCATATCCAAAATACCTCCGGTCCCAAGCATTTTGGATAAGGGATACTCAACCTGTAAATGTCTCTATATATACGTATAGGTATAGATGCAGCTATAGGGTCTTATGTACTGTAGCCTCATGCATTGGGGACAGTGGGGATGGCCATAGTTATGCTGTGGTTATGTTAAACATTGGTGGCAGTGGACAAGCAGGAACCCTCATCCCCCTGGAGCCGGCGCAGGAACAGAAAGTTCTGGGACTGCCGCGCGCCGGTCTCCAGGGGCTCCTAACATCAGGCTCGTGGAGAAAGAGCTAGAAGAAACTGACCGTTGGTGCGGTGTGTGCTGCGCCAGAGAGAGGACGGCTACGGAGATCCCGGCGCTCGGCTGACAAGAGCAGCGGGACTTCATCTACCGTGGTGCGTGTCCGGCAGCCTGCACTCCTCGTTAGGGCTGTAACACACACTCCGGTTTTCCCCGGATGGCAAAAAGCCGGACAAACTTTGTCCGGCTTTTTGCCATCCGGGAGAAACCGGCAGAGTCTCGCACACAGGACGGCTTTGAGCCGTGTGTGATGCTGTGTGATGCTGTGCGCCGTCCTGTGTGAGCGACTCTGCCGGTTTCTCCCGGCCGGCAAAAGCCGGGTAGTGTGTTTCAGCCCTTAGTGTAGCAGGGGCCGACAGCGGCTTCGGAAGAGGCGGGCATAAAGGCGGAGCTTGGGAGCAGTGACAGCGGAGCTGCAGCGGCTGTACAGCTTGGGAGCAGTGACAGCGGGGCGGCAGCGGCTGTATGGATCCCCGCTGAGGTGCGCTCGGGTGGCCAAACCTCACCACAAAAGACCCTCATCGCTCACATAAAAGCAGCACCAGGAACACTCGCAGCGGTCACGCCAGGAGTGAAGTCAACACGGAGGTGGGTCTGCCCTATTGAGAGCCATTAGGTAGGCAGCCCTTTCAGAGACAGTTCTCCTTTCTATAAAAGCTGCCACCACCCCACATTGAGAGCCACACCGTCTGCAGGAGTAGGTTAGTTCAAGCCGCACCCAGCATAGACTTACATTACGGAGCTCACACTACAATATCAGGTGTGACATCAGCATTAGCCAGAAGACACGGTCCCCAGCAGTAAGGGACTCCCTTACAGATACCTTAAATGAACTAAACACACAACACCCTCAGAGAGAGTTACAGCTTCATCGCTAGCAATAGAGGCAGTGAGTTAGCAGAGCTGTATCACCCCTCCTCAGTATAGCTGATTGCTGGAAACGTTGATCCTTCTGTGTACCACGATTCTAGTGTTACAAAAGTGACAGGATAACTATACAGTCGTAAAAAAGGGGGAATACAAAGAGTCAGTCGTAAAGTCTGTGTCACGTTAAAAAGAGAGACTACAGAATAGGGATCAGGACAACCTGACAGACTTACCGGAACAAAAGAGTTCGATCCCAGGAGCAGCACTATCCCATAGATGGTACTGTATACCAGGCAGAACTAATTATCTGTTTACAGTTAACCCGGGCAACGAACATTAAAAGAGCTCTCATTAACTCACCTGTCCGTGCACGTGCTCTAAGGGACTAGTGTTTTGTTTGTGCTAAACCGGTTTTACTGCTTAATTTGGGTTTTTCTTCTTAGAAAGTTATAATAAGCCCTTTTAGCGTATCCCCAATTTAAGTAAGTTTTTTTTCTATATATTTTAATAGTAATGTAATGGTACAGTGGGGTTCATCTTAGTCACCTTAGTGTAGAAAACTTCCATAGATGTTTTAACCATAACTTGACTGGTATAATTTATCAGAGCCCGCTTAGTATTGATCTTTTGTGGAGTGGTGCGGGATACAGTAGGTAACTTTCTTTACAGGTAAGCGACGTGGACGAAGAGATCACCACTACCCCTCATTTGCTGTATAATAAAATCTTCTTGTGGCTTATGGGATACTTATTCCTACCAGAAATGTTATAATGTAGGTCATTTGTATCTGTTCAACTGTATTCAGATTTTACTGTTAAAGTAAATCTCAGCATGCTGACCACCTTTAGTCAATAAAGCGAATCTTTCGGTGACATCTGCTGTGACGTTTCACTCTGACACCTCATTAGATCGAGGGAAAAAGGGTAGCCCGGTATTCTGTGAGTGACTTTAGGTAGAAGACAAAGAGACAGACTCCACTCATAGCTCCAACCCTGGCTGAGGCTGTGCATGGAAGGTAATGAGACTTTACAGGGTACATTTTCAGCTGAACCCGGTTGGAAATTGCTAGAGGTCAGGGGATGCCGTGAGGGACGGGGATGGGAGGACAAAGGGGAGCTGGGGGGGGGACGACATATAAAGTGGGGGTCGGGAAGGGCACAGGGCTGGTCCCAGAGGAGAGGCCAGCCCACAGTAACTAGCCACACACTGTAGGAGCTGGGTGCAGGGGGGAGTAGGGCCCTGGAGGCAGAAGGAGAAGGACTGTGTGGAGGGAGGAGGTGGTGCAGGAGGACAATTCTTGCGGAAAGAGTTGTCCATTGCAATGATAGGACTTCCGGGTTTATGACCCAAAGTCCTATTACGCATGTGTGGGCTGACGTGTGCGCCACAGGGGGTGCTGAGAGACTTACGATTGAAAGACTGCATTTTCGGACGTTTGGCTGCATTTAACCTTGATGCATCCTGCCCCATATCTCTTTTCACACTTTGATCAAATATAGCCCTTTATCTCTATTTATTTATAAAACAACCAAATGTCACCTAGTATGTAATCTGTGTCTTTGGGGAAGATGTATCAAATCTTGGAGAGAGATAAAGAACCAATCAATCAGCTTCTAACTGTGCTATAAAAATTACAGTAGATGATTGGCTGGTACTTTTTCCTCTCTCCAAGGTTTGCTAAATCTCCCACTTTGTGAGATCTGGAGGAACATGAACATTCATCATTGATGAACTTCATAACCTCATATGCATGAGGCATTGGTCCCTAGTGAAAGCACAGACTGTATCCGCCTTAATATTTTTTTCTGAATACAACATGGCATCTTATCAGAAAAAGGTTAAACTTGTGGCTGTAGAAAAATAACAAAAGCTCTGTTATTTTCCCAAAAACAGAATCACTGCTTTTTTTTTCTAGCATTGAAAATGTTGCATTCTGAAAAATAATACCATAATACAGTGGTTCTCAAACTAGGTGCCTCGGTGCACTTGCAGGGTTGCCCTGGGCTAGTGGTCCAAGACCAATTAAAACTATTTATGTTCAATGTAAATCGGCAAAATCAGTGCTTCCCATCATAAAATATGTGGGCAAACAGAAGTGAATTCTGTCCCTCAGCACATAACTTAAGGATGACATATAAACACAATTTACTTAATTTAATATGTCTTTCTGAATTTCACAATAAAACATTTGGCTAGGGGTGCTGTTAGAAAAATTCTGATACTCTAGGACGCCGTGATTCAAAAACGTTTGGACACCACTGCCATAATATATTATGTTTAAACATACAGGTGCAGCTACTATTTTCCCCAAACACTTTCCTTTCATCAACCTTCCATCTTCTCAACCTTAAACTTGTAATCATTAGTATTAGTATTCTCTGCAAATGGTAAAACATGTTAAAAGATTTTGTGGAAAAAAACCCCACTGCTATTTTCACTTTCTGGTTCAACTAAAAGCAATCCAGATATTTACTTATTTCTTTATAATGCTAATTTTATACTTTATAAATTTACACATATCAATGGAATTGAAATCATTTAATAAAAATTTATTTCACAATGTCAATCAACATTGCTTAACAGCAAACACAGCAAGCACCCACAATTTGCAATAACAAATCATGTGTCATAAAAACATAGTTCACTATAGCAAAAATTATAAAAATTGGAAAACTAAAAAAAACCTGAAAATTACATTCTAACACTTACCAGAAGCGCAAGTATTTTATATATTTATATATATATGTATAAAAGTTCACATTTTATTATGTTCTTCTAGCCTCCAAATGAATTATTGCAGATAAAACGAATATGTTAAAGATCACTGTTCTGAAATGGATTATACAATCTAATGCTTCTGTCCAAATTTTTTCTTTTTCCACAAACAGAAGATTTATCTTTTTTGGTTGATTTAAAAATCTTACATATCCCTGAAAAGCAGCATTTAACAAATATTTATGCTTATACATACAGTTCAAAGTATAAAATACAGAAACATAAGCCACGTATTACAAATCTATAAGCACATTATATTTAGCAGAGTACAATAAAAATAAAATGCTTAAAAATAGTACTTAAGTATCAAAAGGTCTGATGTGAGCGTATACTCATCAATAATAACTGCTAAGTGTTTTTTATATCTCAAAAGATGGATTTAAAGTCAGTTAATAAATATTTTGTTTCACTAATATATTTGTTGATACCTTAAGTATTGTTAGTAAAATTCAAATGAAGAAAGTTGCGTTTTAAAAACAATTTAAGTAGAAACAAATTCTACATAGCAGCTACAACTTTATAAATGTTTACAACATGTAAGAAAAACGACATACAAAAAGTCTGGAAGACTGGAGACAAGGAAAACTTCCCTACTATGTGTAAAGGAACTTAAAAAAAAGAAAAGAAAAAAAAAAGCGAATTCAATGTGTAGTCCACATATACCCCTTTCAGACTGCCAGCAATAACACGGGCTTCTACACATGAACCTGCCACAACCCAGTCTGAAAGGGGCCAGTTGAAATAACCCAGGTCGAACACGGGTTCAACTTGGCTCGCGATGCAGTGTGAACAGGTAATCCAGGTCGATAAAACCTGGCACCTGTTCAATGCATAGGAAGAGGTGACACTTGGAGATCATCTCACCTCCAAACTCCACCTCGGGAAGCGTGGGCGGTGGCATCACCAACTCACCAATAAGCCTGGTCGGGCCACCAGCCTGAGAGGGGTTCCAGTCGGGTCGTACCTGGGAAGGACCCGTGTACAAATCCTGGGCGCGACCCGCCAATGCGGTCTGAAATGCGGTCAACAATTCTTGGAAAAAGGGATTATGCTTTCATTAATGAATGGAGACATTTCTGGATGTGTAACTGCAGTTTTTTCAAAACCTCAAAAGGGGAAAAAAAAACAACAAAAAAAACCAACAAGACAATTAGGGGTCTATTTACCAAAGTGCGTGTTTTTAGAAGTGGAGAGGTTACCCATAGCAACTACTCAGATTTTATAGATTTAACGCTACACCTAAGGTAAAATAAGTTCTATTCCTTACACTCACTGCTGTAGGGCGGATCTCAAGTGGAAATGGATATGCTTTTACAATGTAGTATGTGGTCTATAACTGGATTAACCAATGCGGATTTATGGACACACAGATTATGAGGGTAGTGTGGTTGATTTATAAAAATAAGAAACAAAACAAAAAACAAGGTGAGCACTGTAGCGTGTATACCTATTCAGATGACTAGATGTGGTTAGACAGCATGATGAACCTAGTTTGCTAATAACACACATTGGTATGAAGAGGACATTTGGTGGAATTGTCACATGACCACATTTGGGGTTATTTGAAACAATATCTAGCCAATCGGCAAGTGAGCAAAAAGGCCACATCTGAACATGTGGTGCCACAGGATACAAGTTATCATGCTACATTAACCAGACATAACCATCATTTATATCACAAGTATTTAGATAATAACCTAGCAGAGTAATCACTGTTATTTCTCTTAAAATTGTCACTGATATAGACTGACACCATAAATAATTGACACATGGGGGAATTCAATTGCAGATGAAGGGTGTAAATTGCCGTTACTGCAGCGTTTAAATGCCGGCAACGGCAGCACGTCTCACACCCCTCGCCCACCCACCTGAATCTGCACAAAACTGCTTGCAAGCCTGTGGGGTGAGAGCAGTATATGCGAGATCTGGCTTGCCATAAAGTGCAGCTGTTGCTGTGCTGATTCGGCCAGGCGAAGAAATCCAAAGATAGCCGTAACTGAATTCCCCCCATTTTGATTTTGTTTTTCAAGAAACACAATGGACGGGATGCATCAACGCTGATTTTGCGGTCAAACCTCCGAAAATGGTGTTATAGGAGGTTTGCACACTTCTCTTATGCACCAAGCTCCACAATGCGATACATTCCGGAGCATGGACACGGTGGGCAGTGCCATCTTTAGATGGTGTTACTCTATAGCAGTGATAAGGAACCTTTGGCACTCCAACTGTTGTTGAACTACACATCCCAGCATGCCCTGTTAGTTTTAGCATGGCCAAATAGCAAAACTGTACAAGGCATGCTGGGATGTGTAGTTGAACAACAGCTGGAGGGCCAACGGTTCCCCATCACTGCCCTATAGTAACCTATGGGCTTCTATTCGCATTTCCCTAAGAGGCATCTAATCGGATCCCTCCCAGCACCCCCCACGGCATGTACGTCACTCAACGCATACGCAGGAGGACACTTGGTTCCTAAACCTGGAATTCCTTCTATGGCAAGGAACAGCTATTACCGGGAGAGATGTCCTTTGCTAAAGTCTTCACACACGGAGTTAATATACACTGATATGCATGCAATAAGTGGCAGGATGCATCGCATAAATGAGCTGCATTATGCAAACCCCCTGCAATTCAGAGCACAGTTTCTGTACATCTCGAACACCTTTACTTCAGTGATGCCTGGAAAACATCACAAGACACAATGAATACATGTCTCTGAATGTACAGAATGAACTTCAATGTGCAACACAAGGCAGCCAGACTGAAGACATGGGAATACATTTTATTGTACATTGCTAGTGCATTGGAAAGTAGGAGTTGTGTCAGTTTGAAATGGCGATGGGCAATCTTAGGGACCCTACACACTGGCCCAGGTGCCGACAGCCGACCCAGCGGCGGAGTGTGACGGGGGGAGTGAAGTTTCCTCACTCCCCCCATCACCCGGCTCCATAGCAGTGCAGGCAAATATGGATGAGATTGGCTTGCATATACAAACAAGTCAGCACCAACGATGAACGACTGCAGGGCCGCGCATCGTTCATCGTTGGTGCCTACACACTGAGCGATATGAACAATATCTTGTTCATTAATGAACGAGATCGTTCATATCGCTAAGTGTAATAGGCAAGTGTGTAGGGCCTAATACAGTCCTCTATGACATTGGAAGCCAATCATTTTTTTTTTTTTTTTTTTGCAGTAAGACAAAATATGATCTCTAATGCACACTACACAGAACTATCCTTTTATACAAGTCTGTACTGCAGTAATATAATGTAATCGTTTGCATTCCAATGTTATAACACAGTCTAAAATGTAGTGAAGGTCATTTACAACTGGGAAATATTTTATGTACAAGTGGTGTAGTCACATTCCTCTGAACAATCCTTTAATACAGGGTCTATACTGCATTACCCTAAAATATTGCATTATGGGGGTCATTCCGAGTTGATCGCAAGCTGCCGTTGTTCGCAGCGCAGCGATCAGGCTAAAAATCAGCATTTCTGCACATGCACCGCAATGCGCAGGTGCGTCAAACAGGTACAATGAGCATCGCGGGTTTGCACAGAGTCTAACGAACATTCCTGTCGCACGGCCGAACGCAGGAAGATTGACATGAAGTGGGCGTTTCTGGGTGGCAACGGACCGTTTTCAGGGAGTGTTTGGAAAAACGCAGGCGTTGCTGAAAAACCGCAGGTGTGGCTGGGCGGGTGAGTGACGTCAAAAGCCGCCCCTCCGTCGTTAGAATCAACGCACATGAAGAGTAACTGCAGGGCTGTTTTGCACAAAAAGATTTTGAAGGCGCTCTGCTGCACAAGCGTTCGCACTTCTGCAAAGCGAAAATACACTCCCCAGTGGGCGGCGACAATGCATTTGCACGGCTGCAAAAAACTGCTAGCGAGCAATCAACTCGGAATGACCCCTTTATCTCAAAGTGTCTAACATTAGTGGTGGTAATTTACAACTGGACAATAGAATTAGTGTTACAATAGAAAGAGCGTTTTTTTTCTCATGTGACATCACAAGTCTACTTTCTTGCTTTGTATGTATAGAATACGGATACATTTGACTTTCATGGACAATATAGGGTTTTTTGTCCACAAGACCTTTTTAGGTAGTATGTATGAAGAGAGACCTATGTGGAATTGTGCACTGTCCTATGCATCAAAATTACTATAATGATATTAAACAACTGAAGGGGGTAACCACTAGGTGATTTCAGCCTGAAAAATACATAACGATATAAAATGTTGTTATCGTTTATTTTTAGGCTTATATCGTCCAGTGTGTATGCGGGTGATATTGGTGAACGATGAACAATGCACTCCCGCACATCATTCAGCGTTCACCAATATTGAGCAGACATGCAGCTCAACCTGTCAATGTCGGGCTGAGCTGCATGTTCGGGAATGCTGGGCGGTGACGTCACAGAACGTTATCGTTGAACAATAGTGTTCAGTGTGTATGCACTATATCGTTGAACGCTATATCGTTCAACGATATAGTCGTCCATTGCCGGCATTCCAGAATCGGCTATTGTGTACCATCCTCAAGAGGTTTATATTGGGTACAACTGAACAACACTGTGGGCTGCTCACTACTTACAGGGTGCAGGGTTTTCCAATGTGCATGAAGCATTGAGTCACCTCTACCTATCATTAGGGCGCTTATCCCGCATATTAGTCATGGAAGATAGCCCAAATAGGTTGGAAGAAATTAACCATTGTAATTAACTTAACTTGTAAATAACTTAAAAATAATAAATCCATAAATCAAGTGGAAATGCTGAAAATAATTTAGCCGTAAATCTGACCATGCAGGTGACGTACATACTGTATGTATGCTCTCTAGAACAGTAGGGTGAGGGAATCATTAGCGGATTGGCCAGTATCGCCACCCCCTATCTTCCCACCATTAGCCACATAGCCTCCGGGCTTTAGATCCACCACTGATAACACCGTAAGGGTCCTACACACTTGGCGATTTATTTGAAATATATGAAAGATACCGTTAAAAAATTAACGATAAATCGTTCATATCTTTCAGTGTGTATGCAACAACGATGAGCGATGTGCATCCCCGCAATTATTCTTCGTTGATCGATCATCGTTTAAACATGCAAGCCAATTTGGACGATATCGATGTATGTAATGTCATGTCGTCCAAATCGCCCATAGACTTCGTTCAGTATGTATGCAAAAAATTGTTCATAAAAAATCGTTCATCTTTCAAATCGTTCATCTTGCACAAATCAATCAGTGGGGGTCATTCCGAGTTGTTCGCTCGGTAAATTTCATCGCATCGCAGCGATTTTCCGCTTAGTGCGCATGCGCAATGTTCACACTGCGACTGCGCCAAGTAAATTTGCTATGAAGTTAGGTATTTTACTCACGGCTTTTTCTTCGTTCAGGCGATCGTAATGTGATTGACAGGAAGTGGGTGTTTCTGGGCGGAAACAGGCCGTTTTATGGGCGTGTGGGAAAAAACGCTACCGTTTCTGGGAAAAACGCGGGAGTGGCTGGAGAAACGGAGGAGTGGCTGGGCGAACGCTGGGAGTGTTTGTGACGTCAAACCAGGAACGACAAGCTCAGAACTGATCGCAGATGCCGAGTAAGTCTGGAGCTACTCAGAAACTGCACAGAGATGTCTTTTCGCAATATTGCGAATCTTTCGTTCGCAATTTTACTATGCTAAGATTCACTCCCAGTAGGCGTAGGCTTAGCGTGTGCAAAGCTGCTAAAAACGGCTTGCGAGCGAACAACTCGGAATGACCCCCAGTGTGTAGGGCCCATTACATAAATGTAACTAGTGCTAATGTAACTAGCTCCGCTGTATGTGTACAAATGGTTAGGCAATGCACACATGGAACGTGAGGAAAGACTAGAAGAAAGTACAATGTGCTAATTTAGACTACACCAATAGCATTCAGAGAAGGGGTCAATGGAGAAATCTGATTTCTCAAGAGGTGCCCCTAATTACTGCAAATATCGATACTCCATACAGTACACTGGTATGAGGAAAGCAACCTGCTTGCAATTCAGAGAAAAATGGACAGCTCCAATTTCAATTTCTCTACAGAATCTATCACCATTTCAGGATTATGTAATAAGCCTAGTTAGGGGAGAAAATAATTGAAAACAGCTGTCTTCCTGCCTCCTCCCAGGTTACTGCCCAATAGCAGAGCTCCCATGTCTCAGCCACTTCCCCTCTTTACCCAGATCCTGATACTCTGTGCAGACAAAGTGCTAGGAGTGGTAGGGCTGGCTGGTCAAAAAGAGAGGGCAGAGACAGGATAGCAGGATCTGGGTATAATCTGTGTTTTCAGTCATTTGACAGCAGCTGGAGGTTTCCCAGCAAATACTGCTGCCAAACCCCAGTGTAAGCTCCAGACACTATAGCTGTCTGCCCCTTCCGCTCATGTAAGAATTTTCTCTCCTAGGACTTCAGCTTGTGAACCTTGTCCCTTCTCTCCATAACTCCCCCATGTAGCAGGGACTTCCTTAACCCCTGTACTGCACATGTCGCTGGGCTAGAGAAGACACATGAATAGATCCACCAATAAAATGGTCACGTCCATTCGTGGCAATATATCTACTCGCCATCTATGCGCCATCTGTTATTTGACTGCTCCGCGCCCGGTAAGCACATTGCTGAGGACTGCGCTATTCATACTGCATCACAGGATGAGTGACTGTCCCTGAATGATCCCTTAACTTACGGATATATTACATCGATATGGTGTGATCGGTTAGGATGTTCTTTATAAATCAAGCCTAGAAAAAATTCTGAGCCAACACTAGATTGCTTTCTCTGCCATTCTTACCCACAGCAGACACATTGGGCGGTATTCAAATGATATATCACGCCCAATCTCTGATTTAAAGTGATCCCCGTTATCGCGCATATTTTGCCCATAGTAAATCAGGTTTAGCTGCATAAAGGGTTGGGCGCCCTCACTACCCCAGGGGTAGCGAGCTGAAATGATTATACTACTCCCGTAATCAGAAACAGAACGGGTGTGGAAGGGGTTGCAAAGAATTGAATACCGCCCATAGTATTAAGCTGCAGTGAGGTAACAACCTGTTGCACAAGGATCAACATGAGAATGATTTATTTATAGAGCCAGAGCACGCACTGGCAGTCATTGTAGCTCTGGCTCATTAATATTTCAAGCCTGGGCAAGATACTTGATCCAAACCTATTTAAAAAAACAAAATAAAATAAAAAATACATACAAGTACTGAAAAAAATTCTAAAGGATTATCCAGCTTTACATTTATCTTTTTATAGTGCCGGCACCATCATACATCAGTTTTTGTACAAAGGACACTTGAAAAAAAAGAGTAGCACAATTAAAAGGACAGATATATTAGCAACAGCTGCCAACTTGATACATGTTGAATATCCCTTATCTGAAATGCTTGGAATTAGAAGTGTTTTTTATTTTGGCTTATTTGCATTTACATAATAAGATATCTTGGGGATGGGGACCAAAGTCTAAACAAGAAACACTTTAATGTTTTATGTGCACATTATATACTGTACGTAGCCTGTAGCTCATTTTATATTTAATAACTTTGTGCATGAAACAGTTTGTTTACACTGAGCCATCAGAAAGCAAAGTGTCAGTATCCCAGATGGCACTCCAAAAATGTAGGGTTTGGATCATTTCTGGATCTTGAATAAGGGATGCCCAACCTGTATAATGACCTTTTTGCATTATGTAGAAAGGGAAGAATGATCAAAACTCAACCTAACCACAATCAAACAAATGGAGTCCTTTAGTGAGGCGGAACTGACATGTGGAAATGCAACTCTCTATTTAGGCTACATAACAGACATATGCAAACTATTTATTAATTTTTTGTTGCTGCAGAAAGATCCAGTAACAATTACCCATCCATCTCTATCAATTCTATTGTTTTTAGAAAAAAATATATATACTGTATACAACATGTGTTATGTAGTGTAGCTACAGTTGAACAACAATATTGCAATAGTAACACTTATATGTGATTGGTTTTCATCAACATATATATATATATTTTTTTTTTAACCATTCAATCGCAATAATGACATAAAATGGATTGGACTGCACATTGACCACGTGAAGCCAGCTTTACGTTTTATAACAAATGTAAGAAACTTTAAAAAAGCAAACATCATATACAGACAGCTTCCTGTATATTTTTGGGGAAAAAAAGTGCACTTAAGTGTTCTCTGCATTAAAAAAAAAAAAAAAAACACACAAAAAAAGACGACGTAAACTACAGCAGTTAAGGGGTCAATATGACCTCAACATTGTGGATTTCAAACCGTAAAATGCTTTAACATTAAATAATAATAAAAATTAAAGTTTATACATTCAGAAATGCTTGTGTATTTAAACCCAGTCCATATAGACACGGTAAACACGTGTTTTGTTTTTAAACATACAAAATGCTTACTTTGGCATCACTACTAAGTTTGATTACCTAAACATGTGAATGCAGACCTACTAATGCACCGAGAAAATGAAACCAGCATGTTCTTTAGAGTTATAAATAAAAATAATCTGTATCAGTAGCTGTGATCCAACTGAACAACAGTCACATATATTAAATCCTTACATATTTGAGACTAATGGCTTTTCTTGTTACATGGCACTGTGACATAATTTTGCAGATTTATTATAAGAGTAAAGCATATGATAGGATAGAATGGAATAAAGAAGACGGTAAGGCTAAAGGCATGGCTTCACCACTTGGACAATATTGCTTCTACAAAGTCACCTAAAACATAAAGCGCAGTGTAGGACAGGGGACACAACATAAAAAAACCTGCATTGTAGACTATGGATTTCTCAGTGTAATCATTAACACAATGACACAACATTGAAGAATTAGCTAAGTAAGGGTGTCAACAGCGCCATAATTATCTGGCACTACGTCAGACTCCTGCTGATCAACTACAGCTGCAATTTTCTGTGTACAAAGGCTTAAGTCATACACAAATGTAACAATTAATGCATATTAAGCAATCAAAATAATTCTTACTTAAGAAATAATGGATGTTATTGTGTAATGTAGATTATACTACTGGGGAAAATACTGTATTTTTCCTCTTTGTTTTTTGGTGTGCAAAGTCCTGCTTAATGATGCAACACATGCACTGACCAGCATGATGTGAAAGAGGAGTTACCTACACAATGGACGGAGCTAGAGCAGTAAACTATGCATCACCTCTGTCCAGTGGATGTGACCACAGGAATATAGGAAAAGGACAGAAACCCTAAGAAAAACCCACTCTGAACAGAGAACATTCTTCTGGGTCAGGATGCATTTGGACTACAAGAAGAAGCTGCAAGTGACTGACTCCAGACAAAAGTGATAAGCAACCCTCACTTTACAGTATTCCTAACTATGGGCATAGGATATTATATGTATTCTATATAACGTGAGGGCTTAAACATTTCAGAGCATTAGCTGTTACTATAACAATCATATTGCTGCAAGTTATCAAATTGAGTTATGTAAGAGAAGACCTGTCTAACACGTGGAAGAGGCTGTATAGTATATGGTAGCTGGCAGACAAGCTGATGGACAGTGTAACCACAGTAAGCATTTGCTGGCTCTGGCCAAAACAATGTAAGGAGGAGACTTGTATACTGTATGTGAGGACAGAATACCACATTTAAAATGTGATTATTATATTACTATTGTTGGGAATGGAGGATATTAAGTACCATTCATATTTCAATTAGATAAAAGCACGCTTTGTTTGGTTTACACCATGATTATTTTGTAGTGGGAGAAAGCGTACCTTGACATAATAAGGGTCCCATACATCAGCAATCAATTGGGACAATTCTGCGCTTTGCAGATGGCGACCAAAAGGTGATTGGAATCAGTAAGTCAGATTGTCCAACATATTGGATTTGAAAGACCAATCAGGGCTGTAGATAGCATATGGCAACAATCAGCCAATTTTAAGACAGTTACTAGTATTTTACTAGCAAATTGGGAACTTTAATGATCTACAAATATCATCTTTGGATGAAAAAAAATAATCTGCAAATCACTGAAAAATATCTGCAATGTTTGCAATGCGCATATTGATGGATTGGAGAATTGTTAAATCCGGGTGTGGGAAAAGGCAGAATAAGTGATTTTTTTTATTGCTGATTATGGGGCCTATTAGTCAAAACCGCCTATTAGTACTTTGGAGTCAATCCTTGCGAAGTGGTCCAGTCCTGGTTGCTTGACCATTTTTGCAATATTTTATGTTTTTGTGTGTGATGACCCCTGTAAGTTAGTGGTCAGAAACCACCATTACTTTATTTACCTTCATCTGAAGATGGCGGACATTTTTGTATCATGGTGTATGCCATTTTTAACTGTTATGGACATTTGGGGTTTATCTCAGCTCAGAAAAGTCATAGAAAGCTGGTATAAACCCCATTATTTTCAGCACATTTAAAAGGTAATTTTTTTGTCATATAACTATTTTCCTACCTCACTTCCTTATGACTAAAATTTAAGACCAAAGTTAGTTGTCAGATTATAAAAAAAAAAAAAAAAAAAAAAAAAAGAGTATTTTTTGGATTGGGACTAAATATAATTCAGAGCTGTAATTTTGTTTGGGAATAGTTATATACTCAAAGATTTGCCAAACAAATTTTGAGTTATCCATCTTGCCTACTTTTTTTTATTAGAGCACCTTGAAATTGATTGTTTTTCCATTTTTCACCTAAATTGACCTCTTATATCTCTGGTGGGGGACCTAATAAAAATTTCAAATTCACAGCATACACAGGACTCTATGAGAGGTAATTAAAGAAAATTGGTAGTTTGATATTCCGTTTTTTTTATATTCCATTTGTTTCCATTTCAAAAAAGGAAGAAAAAAATTGAATATTAAACTCCAATTTATTTTTATTTTTTTGTACAGCTAATAGTTAAAATGTTAGTAAAGAAAATACTATACTAAAAGTATTTATAGGGGTTTATATACTAAACGTTGGCTTTTTAGGGACGCGGATTATCTGTGTTTTTTACCGAAGTTAAATACTATGAAGTGTAAAACCAGTGTTGTTTTGATGCGCTTGGTTTTATTTAACAAATCAATGCATTTGATTTTTTTTCACATGTAGTTTTAGTCCAAAGAACATAATTTCTATGTAGTCAACTATTTAGAGCAGCAAAAGTTGGATAAGACTAAAGGCCCCCATACATCTATGCGGTGATTGCCCGACCCTTCCGGAAACATTAATCCGCCAAACAGCAATGCGTCAAGGAAATTAAACATGTTAATAATGACTGATTTGACGAACCCGACCATTACTGATCGGGAACGGGGAATTGGGATTTTGAAACATGTTTAAAAATCCTGATCCCCCAACGTGACCTTCGAGAAATTGGGTCATTGCCCCAATCCATCGCTGATGTATGGTGGCCTTAGTGAACCCAATACTAAAAATGTAGCTTGGGGTTGGAATAAGTCAGATGATAAAACACACCAAATGTTTTTACCAAATTAATTTGGCAAGTGCTCTTAATGGCCTAGGTCATGAGACTCTCAACTTACTTGGGTGGGCCTCCTCATTGGTATTGTCAAGACCCTTTTCCCCGAAAAGGTTGGCTGATAGTTTTGGAGTCCCTAGGATTGCGACTACAGAGAACAGTTTGCTTTTTATTTACTTTAATTTCACCCCAACCTATAGGGGAGATTTATCAATGCTTGTAGATAAAGTACAATCAGCTTCTGTCACTTGTGTTTGAAAAATGACAGGAGCTAATTGGTTTACACTTTCTCTCTATCCAAGCTTTGATACAACTACCCCCTATATTTATTCAAATGGAATTAAGGGTTAAAGATCAAATGTTGCCTACACATAGCGGGACAGCAGTTTTGTGAGGTAAACTATCTTAGAATATAGTATAAGAATTCACTAGGGATAAAACTGAGGCAAGAGGTGACCTATGTTCTTCATACAGTTGATTCCAGTTAATTGATAAACTGCAATTCTGGTGATACTCAGTTTAGCAGACAAAATGGCTGCAGGCGCTATCATAGGTCAACGTTGTACTTTGCACTGTCATTAGGTTCAGTGTAATTTCCACACTGCAAATAGTTCAGTATGGCTTAGTGCAACACTCTGAAATTTTTTTCTCTTAAAATTAAAGTACCACAATAAAATGCAACGGATTACTGAAAAGGAAAAATAAAAGTCTCTGTGGCTACAATAAAACAAAATGTTTCTTTTTAATCAGCTATTTATCGAAAACTTATCAACGAAAACATGAAAAAAAATTAAATAAAGTTACAAATCTGATCTATGCCGTGTTGATATTTAAATGCTATATGCTTTTAAACACTTCTTTTTTGAGTGAAATACTAAACATACAGCACTTAATCTGAACTATAGAAAAAGTAGAAAATTCCTAAAAAATACCTTACAAAAATAAATTGCGTCCTTAACCGTGGTGAAGCATTTTACAAATAAATGTTCTGGATTGTTCTCTTAAGTGCTCGTCTAAATGTAACTGAACTATTGTACATTAATTAGTAGCAGCAAGGTTTCCTTTTGTTTGTTTTTTGGCATTTTCTAAGCTATAGCAGAAAATGCAATGGATGTGGATGGGAATTAGTACAATTACCAGTGTTCTATCCAATGAATGTTGATCTACTATTGTAACTGCATGAGCTACTATATAAGGCTAACTTATACAACGGGTGTAAGCAGCAGAAACATACTGTAACCTATAGCAACAGGATATTTACATTTAAACTTAAACAAGTTTGATCTAAACTTAAAATTTATTGGTTGCTATGTGTTATAGCACATTTGTGCTGGTAGCACCATATTACCAAATAGATAACTTCATTTATGGGAAATTTGCTATTCTAATAAAACAAATATTGAAAGCTTAATGTATTTACATGGTACAAATTTAAGTGGATGCGAGAAACGAACATTTTACAAATCCAATTTTAAGTGGCGGTAAAACAGGTATGAAAACTTGGCAGGAAAAAAAAAAAAGATCAGAAATGTAAATCTGACAGTCGTGTTGCTGAATGCTTATTAAAGTCCTCTTGCAACAGTCTCTACACATACCACTCCCTTCTGGATATGACAGAACCATCCATATGGGAAACCAAGTCATCTTCGTTGTCGAAGTTCTGATTATACCTTGAAACCACAGGTATGTTTTTGTCAGTATAATTGTTGACTGGCCTATCAAACTGCTCTTGATATCTGTTATAGCCAACATGGTTCCAGTCAGTGTTGTCATCATCATGTAGATACTCGTTATAAATATGATCGTTGCTTTTACTGTCAACCTCCTTTTTCAGGTTTTGAGGATATGGATCAAGGTCTTCAGGCTGGAAAACATCAATTTGGGACTCTTTCTGCATATCAGAAGGAGGAATGTAGCTTTTTGTAAAATAATCCCCACGGAACGTCTGTTTCCTTCTATGGTATAGAACTCCAAATAGTACAATCACAAGGATCAAGAATAGGCAACCTCCTACTACGCTGCCAATAATGGTGCCAAAATTTCCATCCTGCATGGTTGCCATAGTTGAAGCTGGGATATGAAACTTTCTGGAAGTCGTTGCTAAGTCTGCATCAATGGTTGAATGGGTCTGTGGAACTGTAGGAGGTAGAGTAGTAGCGGGAGGATCTAATGAAAGAATTAAAACATGGACAAACAAAGGAAAATAATGTCAATATTTGCTAGTTACCAAGGTTGATAATGACAATGAACATGGTGGTCAATCAATATTATGGTTGTAAATAAAAGTTTTGTTTTTATGCACAGATGTTGTGTTACATAATTAAGGGACCTCATTTTATTTGTGATTATTAGCAGACTAATAAAAATGGAAAATAATAATACACTTTTATCAGTTAATAACATACAATTAGTAGTTAAAAAAATAATTATTTAGAAATTTTTGACCCAGACCAAAAGCAGCTGTAGGTTAAAGTGCACCTACAGTATCAACTACACACAACAGTAGCAGCCCAACAAAATGGCTGCCACCACCGTGTGAGTTATATGACTAGTTCCTAGTGAATTAGAACCTAAAGGTGTAAGAAAGCAGAGCTCAAAGCCGTAGCAACTGGGCATAAGGGACAGGTAACATGTAAAGCCTAAAGGATGGTTTTCAAGCTTTACAAATATCATGTGGGACCCTACACTACATTTATATGCACAAATTTTCTGGCAATTTTTTTTTTTTGTTAACAGTGGGAAATTAAGTAACTTGAAGGACTGGAACTAGGGCAACCTACTTGAGGAACTACCAGCATAACATAGCAGTTTTAATAAAAGAAAGTTGAGTAAGAATTGCTATGTACCTGCTCTTGTAGGTTTATCGACATCACTGTCATAATAATAGGTTATCTAAATTTACTTAATTTTACCAGGTTCACTTTAACTTTTCTTTTTAGTGATCACTACATTCAGTACGCGGAGCTGTGAGCACTGAACCAAGCAGCCTTGCTTCCACACGGTTACTATTCCCTCACAAATCGTGTCTAGATATGACCGTATATTGTCACAGCATAGCACACTTAATCCAACATGAAAGGACAGGAATCAAAGTGTGAATCATGCAAATGATATTTTTCTTATTCTGTGAATGCATAAAAGCTCCCTCACACTGAAATAAAGTGTGAAAAAGTAATCACATTACCAGAGAATATGTTTGTTTCATAGCTGTCTGTTACGAGGATTTTATTTCTTTTATGTATGCAACCCCTAATAGCAAGGCTGTATTCTCCCTTGCTACATACCATTTATAATAGTTTTTTCCTTTCAAGTATGAATTAAAAATGCATTACAACTGAGATGAATTAAGAAGGTATAACATTCACTGATCTGATAGAGTGTGCCTTTTTACCCTAAACGGTGCTTGTCTTTTAGTGTGCCACAGATATGGTGACCTGCCCAGCCTACTATTCACTATAATGTACCAGTTTCCCTAAATTGTGTGTTCATTGTATTAGGAGAACTTGACTAGATCATATTGATTTTTAATGAATGATACTTAAGAACTTTCCACATAAATGCAATAGAGAAACTGATGTGGATTCTGTTGACTAGATCTGTGCATTTATAAACAAAAGTGAAGCATTTCTATGTTTGCAGTCATCATCATTATCAAACACAATAAAGGTCAGAGGAAGATCAGTAGGATTAGAATAGATGTTAGTTATTGTAACGGCAGCATCACACAACATAAGTCATGTTATTGAGTCAATGTAGTTGTTAACCAAAGTCAAGTCACAGCTGTTAGAAACTGATGGAGCTACTGATGGGATTTACAATTTGGCAAACACAAAAAGCATAAAAAAGGTGGTCATGGTTCTATATAGCATCAGACACACTAGTGCATGGTAGTAGCAGAAACTGGTCACATGCTGCCTGAAGTGGTTTGCACTACACCAGGAATAGACGTTTATTTTTTACTCTATCAAGAGGAGGGGAGGGGATATGATCTGTTCAGAGCATTTGTTACTCCACCCACGGTAGAAAAAAAAAAAAAAAAAAAAGTTTTTTACAACAGGACAAATGGAGCTCTCTTTTACTAATATATTGGGGTACTACTTTCAATATACATACAAATGATATGTAAAAACGAAAAAAAAACCCAAAACTTTTTCCTTCTACCAATGGTTGTTCAGAAAAATAGGCCAAGCCATTAATTTTCCACAAACTTTGTTGTATTTCAGAAACATGACATATTTGATATGACTAAATGAGACATATTGGATGATTTTTTTTTAACACTTGATTTTTAAACCTAAGGGTGGCTTAAGGAGTCATAAGAGACTCTAGTTCGTCTCCCCTTCTGCCAGAACTTATTAATCTAATGTTAACTGGATCTAACTGGTAAAGTAAGTGCAAATGGTAGGTTAGCAAAATGGCATCTATATTACTATTTTGTATTGCATTGTACTTTTTAATGTGTTTTTTATCTGACACATGCACAGACAGGGTTGGAAAGTCCTGTGACATGAAGGTCTGTGGTTAACCTGAATTTCATCTTGTTGTTACACCGACATTTTGCACCTGCTTTAGATAGTAACTGAAACTGCTTATGTTGCTAACCTTTGCTTAACCAATGATCATGTTAATTTGAAATATATGTTTCACCTAATTTGGAGTGATCTTTCTGGGCTTTGCACTCTGTGATATAAAAACTGAAAAACTGCTATGCAAGAGGCTTTTTGACGTTGGTGTGCCCTGGACCCGTGCACGGCCAGGATCTACCAAAAGGTGTCCAGCCTAGACAGGGGACGAAGCCCTGGACACAAAAACCACTAGAACCAGAAAGTATAAATGAGCCTTGCCTGGATGACCACTGACTGCAGAAGTGCCATGACGAACGACCTATCCAGCTTCTAAGTGAGAGAAGAAAGGCTCCTGGATTGTATGTGTGGAGATGATTGCTGTATTTGAACATATCTACCTGATTGATCATCATCTCTACCGTTTATTATTTCTATAAAGCATATTCAAATACATGTAATATCTTGTCTACTTTCTTTAATTCTGTGTATCCGAAAAATCCAGTTCCACCGTGAACAGTAAGCTACCATCGGATCAGCCTCTGCATTACCTAGTACGAATACCTCTTAATAGTCCCAAAATGCAGCGACAGTATATAAATGTAGGCATGATCTTGCGCAAACATCTGTCCTGAGTCTGTAATGTTGGGACAATGCTAATGTCACAGTATTTCCAAAGTATTCTGTGACCATGTTCAGGAAGCAAAATGGCAGCCAAATCAGACAGAATTTCCCTAGATAACTGTAAGCCATGACTAAGAACACCTGTAAATTGTAATAGGGGCACAATTAGTGTTGGGGCTGTAATGCCGGCAGTCGAGATCCCGGAGGTCAGCATCCTGACCACGGGATGTCGGCCACCAGAATGCTGGGAGGCGAGCACAACGAAGCCCCTTGCGTTCTCGGTGGCTCGCTGCGCTCGCTACAGGTTGTATTCCCGCTCTATGGGTGTCATGGGAATAGCCTGTTTGCCGGCATTGTAGGCGGTCGGGATTCTGGCGTCGGTATCCCTACCGTCGGGATCCCAACTGCAAGTAAAGCCACTACATCCCCACAATTATTAATGCATTTATTCAGAAGTGTGACCAACACTTGCTATGTCTGCTATTGGTGTACAGTCTGATATTTTGTGGTAGAATACATACATACATACAACTGGGTGACAGATATCAAGGTATTAATCTTAAAATATAGTGTCTGCACTACAAGTATCAGCATGTACTGGTGTGCAATAAATTGTACCACAAAATAATTTATCTAAATATTTGCTTATGCTCTGTTCTGACAGAGAAGATATCTGAAGCTGCATATAGTTTGAGCTATCTTGCCAATCAGAAGCTACAAAGCCTATCATTTTTGTGACAAATTGCACAGTTATGTATACAGGCCCTCATTCCGAATTGATCGGTCGCAAGGCGAATTTAGCAGAGTTACACACGCTAAGCCGCCGCCTACTGGGAGTGTATCTTAGCATCTTAAAATTGCGACCGATGTATTCGCAATATTGCGATCACAAACTACTTAGCAGTTTTAGAGTAGCTCCACACTTACTCTGCCTGTGCGATCAGTTCAGTGCTTGTCGTTCCTGGTTTGACGTCACAAACACACCCAGCGTTCGCCCAACCACTCCCCCGTTTCTCCGGCCACTCCTGCGTTTTTTCCAGAAACGGTAGCGTTTTCAGCCACACGCCCATAAAACGCCGTGTTTCCGCCCAGTAACACCCATTTCCTGTCAATCACATTACGATCGCAGGAGCGATGAAAAAGCCGTGAGTAAAAATACTTTCTTCATAGCAAAGATACTTGGCGCAGTCGCAGTGCGAATATTGCGCATGCGCACTAAGCGGAATTTCACTGCGATGCGATGAAAAATACCGAGCGAACGACTCGGAATGAGGGCCACAGTACCTGCTATTGGGAAAAAAACGGGATGGGAGCTTGAAACCATGAAGTTTAAAAACATAAAAATATTTTAGTTTTGCCACTAGTAAACCTCACATTTTCCAAGGCCAGTTAAGTGCACTACTACTACACAATACTTGATAGTGCCTAGCCTGTCCAAATACAACTTCAAAGTTCAAATAAATAATGGCACTGTTTCTTCCAGGCTCTATATGGTCTTCACATTCATAGAATAGGCAGAGACAGTTGGACATATGATCTTCACTACTGGCGAATACAGAAATAGTGTTTGACACCTCAATCTCCCTGCAGTAATTTGAAAAGGACCACTTATCAATACTCTATCGATAACATTTAGATGTACAGAGAGGCAACATTTTGGTATGGTTACAATTGCTCAATCTAAGGGGGTAATTCAGACTGGATCGTTGCAGTGGCAGCGATCGCAGTTTGAAGCTCTTTGTGGAGTGCGCCCGCACACCCTGCGAAGCCCACTAAGATGCTAACAGCATCTCAGGGCTGCGATCGCCTCTGCCTGATTGACAGGCAGAAGTGGTCGCGGTGCGAGATAGGGGAGTGCTAACGGCATTAGAAGAACGCCGTTGGCGGGGCGCAGTCTGGATAACGCAGGCATGTCCGGACCGTTGCAGGGGCAGGCCGCGGTGGCTGCGTGACTTTACACGCAGCCACTGCGACCTGGGACACGGCGGATAGCCGCCTGCGCAGGCAGGGAGCTACTCGCCGGTTTGAAAGCATTACCCCTGTGCTGGGCGTCCCCCCGCATGTCAGAGAAACTGATCGTAGATGTGCTAAAATTTAGCACATCTACGATCACTCTGAATTACCCCCTAAGTATCCTATTTAACAACTAAAGGTATAAAAGCAGTCAAGCAAAACATATGTATATACTAATATATGCCTTAAAAAATACATGATATAGTTTTCAAGAACTTACATACTAAGTATACAGAGTACATTAGAGTAGTAATACATAGTAATAGAAGAAAGCGTGAGGGATTACGGTACAAGAATGCTCTGAATATACTGCTAAATAATTTAGACTTCTAGGAGACAGTGACACATTCAGTTTCATTCATGGACCATTTTATTCTGCTAATTTTATTGCAGAACAAAAAGCTCTTTTAATTACAACTGGGAATGTATAAAGCAGACTCAATTTACATCCTTTTCCCACTTGGAACACTTCCATGCCTCTTTCTAATCCTTTTTCCTAGCGCCTTTTCTATGACTGGTGACTTTTTACAGCCTGTGTCCATATTTAAATCATGCAATAGGTGTGGTCTTTGCTATATAGGAACACTTTCTGGTTATCTGAAACCCACTGACACCAAATCCTGTCCTCATCTATAACACCGAATACAGCTTCTCTATTCAATGCTATTGAAGATGACAGAACTGGCTCGGTCTTCCGGCTCTGTCAGCTCAGAGCGAATCAGCCGCTGGCTTCAGGTAACACAGGGTTTGTCCAAAGGCAACTACAGTTCCCAGCATTCCTGCCAGCTCTATGGCTTTTATTTTTATAAAAAAGTCATAAAAATGAGTGACATGTTAGAATACAGCGAGTGATATAATGACAGGAATTTAATGGTTTCAAAGGATGTAAAGAACATTTCCAAGGATACTTTCCTGCTAAACTGCATCACACTGACATAAAAAGGAACTGTTTATCTCGTACTTTCTCTATAAAATGTGCTCAGCCTATGCACAAACCGCTACTTCCAAACCCACATATAGTCCGTATTCCACAGGTAAGTGCTCTAAACTCCTGTTAAACAGGGAATATGTAAAAATGTGCTTAAATCCTACATCTCATTATAAAAATACTCATTCTAGCAAACATAAAACCAGTTTTGTTTGTGCATATATCTTTATAATTCAGCTGAAACTTTAATCCAAAAGATATCCTGCCAGTGCCAATACCACTCAGTCAACACCTTTAAGAATGGGTTAGATAAATTCCTATTGGATAAAGATATTCAGGGTTATGGTGCGTAGGCACGCATTATAGTTAATATAACTAGTCCTAACATAAAAATAACCAGTCTTATAATAAGACTGCATAGGAGACCACAAATAGGTTGAACTCGATGGACAATTGTCTTTTTTTAACCTTAGTTACGTTACCAAATAATTGCATGTCCTGCAAAACGCAACACTGTAACAAACTATAAAGTAACCTACAAAACAGTGTTCATGGAAATTGTTAACAAAATAATCTAAAACATTAGTTTGACATTAATCATCATCTGGCAAGCATGCTGGAAATTGTAGCTCATCAATATTCATTTGCTGGGGAGCAACTGTAAAACACTGTGCCCCACAGCAAAAATATTATGGACGCCTGTTCGTTCACTTGTTGCTGCACAATAACCAGAGCAACTGGGGTGTTTAAAGCTCTTTCAGATGTTTGAAAGCACAGGCAAGTTATCAGTTACAGGATACAAACAGTAATGAAACCAGATCCCTAAGATAACGGCAAGAAAATACATCTTCAAGCTCCCTAAAGTGGAATAGATCACTAGATGGCGACCTCACACTGCAAATTAACTAGAACAAGAGATGAAAAGTTCTGGCTACTAGAGCGGGTCTGGGACTCCAGGTTGACAACAAAAAGGTTGACACACCTTAGGTCGACGCCAATTGGTCGACACACCTTAGGTCGACATGGGCAAAAGGTCGACATGGAAAAAGGTTGACATGAATTTTTATGTTTTTTTTGTGTCGTTTTCTTCGTAGAGTGACCGGGAACCCCAATTAGTGCACCACGTCCCGTCTTCGGGCATGGTGCCTTCGCTCCGCTCGGCACAGAATACCGCTCCAATTGTAGTCCACGTGGATCGTTAAGTATGAAAAGGTTCGAAAAAAGAAAAAAAATTGTGAATAACTCATGTCGACCTTGTTCCTGTCGACCTTTTGTCCATGTCGACCTAAGGTGTGTCGACCAATTGGCGTCGACCTAAGGTGTGTCGACCTGGAGTCCGGATACCACTAGAGCAGCTTCAGTTAGTGAATGGGGTCATTTCTGAAATTGGTAAGAGAATTCCGCTGCCGAAATAATGGTTGCATATGAGCAGCTAAAGCAACTCCTTGGTAGCCATACTCAGTCAGATACATGTTAAAGTGCTCCCACACACTCGCCGTTTCCTAGTCAGCCACTGTGAATTTGTTCACTGTTGGAAAGGCCTCGGCATCTTAGGAGAGCTGCTCTGACAGCAAAGGGTTGCTCACAGGTACAATCGGTGTTCCAGATATTTCCACTTATGTATGTGAGCGGTTGATGGGAGACGCTGGCAGTGGGCACAAAATGGTGGCTGAGTCATTAGCATATTTTGGCAAGATCATTGCAAATGAAATTGCAGCTCCCCATGCTACTGCCAGCACCTCTGACTCAGGCACGAATTACTGTACTGCACGGTATTTACTCCCTCCCACTGTCACTTTTTGCAAAGTTTTTTAGTAAAATATTTTTTTTGTCTATATAATAATAATAATAATAATAATAATAATAATACTACTACTACAGTAAGATACTATAATGATGTATCAACTTGCAACTGTAGGTGAGCACTGGTACCTTTTTTCTGAGTAGCAGTACATTTCATCATAGGATAGAAAACAAAAAACTGAAAATAACCATCGCAAACACCATCAAAATATATATACTTTAAATATATATATATATATATATATATCTATCCTCCTGCTAATAGGCATGTATCAAAAATCTAAACAAATAGTGACACGTACACTCATACACGTAAATAAATATATGTATGTTAGACATTACAAAACACAAACTCACCTAAAATAGTGATGATCTTTTGATCACTTTTCTGCCCAAGGGCATTGACCACTCTGCACATATATGTCCCAGAAACATTGTAAGTTAGAGGGTAGTTGAAATGTAGTGTATTATTGACAGACAATAAACCATCAGGCCAGTTTCCATCTAACCTGTATTAATAGGAGTTAAAAACATGTTAGATCAAGATGTCCAGGGCAATATGTACTCATTTTAGTAGTTGGTTAAAAATAACAACAATAATAATAAAAAAAAAAAAAGTTTAAGCATTCACTTTACATTATGTGGAATAGATTGAAGTTATGCCAGTAACATGGCATGCAATAGAAGAAGAGGGAGGGGAGAAGGGTCTCACAGTGCAGACAAAGCTCACAGAGGTGTTCCAAAGTCACCCATTACATACCTGATTTTTTCATGGTATTGCTGCTTTAAATAATAAAGAAAATATGGAAGATTTTTTTTTTTTTTTTTTAAATTTAACCACTTGCCTGGCATGGTCGCATCAGATGCGACCATGCCTGCAAGTGCTTTATCTGACTTGGTCACACAGGATGCGACCAGTCAGATAAACTGTGTTAGCAGCGGCAGGGACGGGAAACTTCCCTCCGCTGCCGCTGTTAGAGGGACCGGAATGTCCCTCTGCCTCCCTGTACTCTCCCCTACTGATTGCCAAGCTGCCGATCACTGCTGATCGGTCAGCACAGCAGGACCCCCCTCCAGCGGCTGCAGGCAACAGCAGCCGCTGGGGAAGTATAAATTAACCCCCCAAGCCCCTCCTGTGTACCTGTGGGCTGTCCCGTCTTTCAAAATGAAAGCTGCAATGGTCACGATGTTTCCGATGGTCTTGAGGTTCCCGATCAATGTTTTGATGTTTGAAGAAGAAAAATAAAAAACAAAAATATATATATTTTTCTTTTTTTTAACTAAAATCATTTTGGATAGGGTTAAATTCATGTTCTTTACCTAATTCACTCATAAAAAAAAACCCCTGACAATTTCTGAGCGGTTTTTGGGGAAAAAATGGGGTGTAGAGTAGGCGAGCCAGGACTGACGTAGTAGAGGCCTTGGCTGCTAGGATACCGGCATCCGAAGCCGCCTCTTTAATATAGCGAGAAGCTGCGACAGTATATGACAAAAATTGTCTAGCATGGTCAGAGGAGATTTCAGTATCTAACTCCAAGGCCCACGCTTCAATAGCCTCGGCAGCCCATGTAGCTGCAATAGTGGGCCTTTGCGCAGCACCCGTGAGGGTGTAAATCGCTTTCAGACAACCCTCCACACGCTTACCCGTAGGCTTTTTTAGAGACGTGAGGGTAGTGACAGGCAGAGCTGAGGAAACCACCATCCTAGCCACATGTGAGTCCCCTGGAGGAGGCGTTTCCCAATTCTTAGACAGCTCTGGCGCGAGGGGATAGGGAGCCAGCATTTTCTTGTGAGGCACAAACTTCGTACCCGGGTTTTCCCAGGGTTCCTGACGTATATCCACTAGGTGGTCAGAGTGAGGTAAAACTTGTTTAACCACCTTCTGACGCTTGAACCTATCTGGTTTCTTAGGAGGGACGAATGGCTCGGGATCATCCGTAATCTGTAGAATTAACTTAATAGCCTCCACAAGATCAGGAACATCCACATATGAACTACCCTCCCCATCAGCCGTATCTGAACCAGAACCTGTGGGGTTAGTATACGTGCCATCTTCATCAGACGAGGTGTCAGTGACAGCAGTGGATTGCGAGGAGGCGAGCGCTCGCTTATAGGACCCCTTGGACTTAGGCGAGCGATGGTCAGACTTTTTAGTAGTCACGGACTGGTTCAACTTCTTTAACTGAGCAGATAAATCGTCCGCCCATGGCGGGATAGCTGCATTGACCACATACGGTTGTACCGGCATTGGGGGACCCATAGGGGGTGTTAGTTTATGAACTAGCGAATGCAGAAGCGTGGAAAAAGCGGCCCACGGTGGGTCAGTATGTGCCTCCGTTGCGCCACAGTCCCACTGGGGGGCAAGGAGCCCCCAGAACCAGAGCCCACAGCTGCTATATTCTCCTCATATGGATCTGTGGCTTCAGCAACACCGGCAGTGTGTTCAGCCCCAGAACCGTTACCCTCAGAAGCAGACATGATATACTTGCAGAATGAGGTAACACAGTACAATTATCAGCAGCACTATACCTCTAAACCCAAACCCCTGCGCAGTGTAGTCAGCACCAGCAGAGATAAAGGAGAGATATGGTGACTAAATCACAGAGAAAAATACGTAATACAGTATATCTTTGTGAAAATCCTATATTAGATAAAACCTGACGCACCAAGCCCCCTCAGGTTATAGAATATAGGGATAGCAAGTTGAGTGAAAGACACAAAATGGAAAACACTCAGCTATCAAATGCACACACAGATAGTCACAGTTTGTACAATGCAGAGGTTATTACTGACAATAATACTGCACTGGACTAGCTTAAACAGCTATATAACAATAGATATAACAGTACACAGTAAGAACTGGATGTATATCACAGGGTAATTGTACTATAAACCCATGACTAAGTGCACTCTTTCTTACTAACACTGACTAAAAAAGGCAGGTAGAATACTTAAGTGTCATGTAAAGTCACAGCACTGACAACCAGGCGGCTTTACATAGGAGGATTTGCCCAAGCAGTCCCAGGAACAGTGAGCTGAGGGATAATGGCGCCGCAGACACTGACAGGGAGTGTGGAAAAGACAGAGATGCAGCTCCAGGGCGGGAACACTTGCTAGAAATGGCGCCCTGGGGCTGGGGAGGGGCTTCAGGTCTAATCCTTATCCCCTCTGCTGGCAAAACCACCGGGTACTGTGGGCGATATAAGAATTGGTTTAGAGAGAAAACCTGACCTGCGCCCATGCCCTGGTGATCTAGTGGGATCGCCTGTATCCACAGTGTCCACCGCCAGCACGCGCGGCCCGCCTCCCACTGACCGCGCCGGATCGTGATAAAGACTGGGTCCCGCAAGCGGGACCCACTTACCACCTCCCGAAGCGTGGCCACGCGATCCTGGAGAGCCCCAGCTGTGTGTCTAACGTGAAGAAAACCGGAGCCTCCGCTGTAGGTACCCGGCAACCAGGGCTCGGGAGTGTACAGCGCCGCTGGGGAGAGCTGGAGCTGCAGCAGTGAATGTCACATGACATTTACCACCACTGCTGCCCTTGAAGTCTTCACTTTTTACCTCATAAAAAGCTTTTCTTAGGGCTGCTCGGAGCAGTCCCTCTGTTAAGTGCCTGCTTACTGCAGCACCAACATACAAAACTGAGCTCCTGTGCAGGGAGGCAGGGTTATAGAGGAGGCGGCGCTGTGCATTCTGGGTACAGTCAAAGCTTTGAGCCTGTTGGTGCCTCGGATCAAGATCCTACTCTACACCCCATTGTCCAATCCTTGTGGAGCCCAGTGTACCCCGCAGCAGAAATTTAATTAAAACACTGTCACAGCCTAACAACATACACTTCAAATTTCATGTTGAAATGTAATATGATGCAGTGTTCCACTTTGGATTGTGAAAAAATAATCATGAATAAGACAATTTCCCCGTTTATAACTATAACAAAAGTCACTTGTTTCGCAGGGGGAGATTTATCAAATCTTGGCGAGAGATAAAGTGGAGAGTAGTAAAGTACCATCCTTTAAAATGAGAGGAGCTGACTGGTTGGTAGTTTATCTCTCTCCAAGATTTGATTTCTCCTCCCCACAAGGTTTACTATTTTTAAAAATTCAGAATTAGCAATCTCTCAATAGAAATTAACACAATTAAGGCAGTCTTAATATGAGCACATCTACTTTTTAAAAATTATCTAATTACAAAATATGTTTTGGTGAAAATTACAGTCCTATATATATATATATATATATATATATATATATATATATATATATATATATATATAGTCCAGCAAAGACTCGGCACTCCCATTAACGGACAGAACTTGGTCCGGTGCCCTCATAACTGCATTGCAGCAGTGCATATAGAGTTCTTATCAGCGGCACACAGGACACAATCACAGAAGCCTTAAATAATGGTCAACGTTTCAAACCTTTACTGGTTTTTCGTCAGGATACAAATAGTACATAAAAACAAGTGACTTACCTATATACCCGCCACCATACACGTGTGGGACCCGCTCTCCGGCGCCAGATGCAGCTTCCGGGTTCGGGCGCCCGCTCATGACGTCAACGCACGTCCGTGCGTTTGTTGTCATGGTAATTTAAAACACCACTGTGACAGGACACTGAAATACATGTACCAAGTGAAACATAGATCAATCGATCACAAGACACAAAGAATAGTTATACACAATATACTGGTTGTTTTACAAAAGACAGTATAGAGTACAGGAAGCGCTAATCAAGTTCATAGTTGCTAGGGTTATTATATTTCCAAGGTTACTATCAATAGATATAAATTAAAACCGTCACTATATTAAATTAAGTTAATTCAAGTAAAGCAAGCCAATGGTAACATCTCATTAAGCCCCCTGGGTGCTATCACATCTAATTTATTGATCCAGAAGGATTCTTTCCTCAGGAGCAATTTACCCCGGTCACCTCCTCTACGTAGAGGGGGGACATGATCTATCATGCGATATTTCAGGCTCGTTAGGCTATGTTTAGCCTCAACGAAATGTCTCGCCACTGGTTGATCTTTGGTCCCACCTGCTAGAGCTGCCCTAATTGCCGACCTGTGAAGGGTCATGCGCTCCTTAAATTTCCTGATAGTTTTGCCTATGTATGATAGCCCACAAGGGCAAATTAATTGATAGATTACATAGGTACTCTCACACGTTAGGCGATGTCTAATATAATATTTTTTACCAGAATGTGGGTGACAAAATGAATCACCTGTCAGTAAAAAACCACATGTGGTGCAGGTGCACTTGAAGCAACCGTTTTTGGTCTGGGGTAAAAAAGTTTTTACATTGCTAGATATTGTGCCGGGTAAATCTGTCTTCACGAGGATGTCTCTAAGATTACTCCCACGTGAATAACAATGCATGAGAGAGTGATCAGAGATTCCCAAGTCACGGTCACTATTAACTATCGTCCATAGTTTGCTGGAAGTTTTTTTGGTGATACCAGATCCTTCATTGAACCTGTTAACCCATGTTATTTTATTAGATCTATTTTGGGACTCTTTCTTTAAGTAGATCAACTCTATCAAACGAAAGAACCTTATTTTTTGTATCTACCAAGAACTTCCGTTTATATCCTCGAGCAGAACATTTGTCGATAAATGAATCGATCTGAGCTATAGCAGATTCCCGGTTAGAATTAATTCTATAGATGCGAATCATCTGGGAATAGGGAAGACCCATTTTCAATGATCTAGGATGACAGCTACTGTAATGTAGCATCGAATTCCGATCAGTGTCTTTAACAAACACTGTAGTAGAGATTTTATCACCCAGCTTACCAATAGATACATCCAGAAAATTAATATTAGACTGACTCATGGTGTAGGTAAATTTTACTGGGGAACCGCTACTATTGTGATCTTCCATAACCCTTACAAATTCCTCTCTGGTACCACTCCAAAAAATCAATAGGTCGTCTATAAAACGAGTATAGAAGAACATTTTGGACTTGATTGCAATATCCTGAAAGAAAATCTGATCCTCTATGGAAAACATGTAGGTATTTGCATACGCCGGAGCCATGGCAGAACCCATGGCACACCCGGTTGTCTGCAAATAATACCTACCCTCTACCATAAAGAAATTCTTAGTCAACAATATTTCAAGAAGATTAATTATAATATCAATGTGAGCAATATCCAGAGCACCATCCCTGCTTAGTAAACCCCTAGTGGCGGTTAAACCATCACTGTGCGGTATAACTGTATATAAGCTTGATACATCCGCCGTAATAAGCCACAATTCATCTGGAAGAGATGGTAATGACTGAAGTTTGTTCAGCAGGGATGTTGTATCTAGAAGAAAGTGCTCATGTTTTTGTACAATTGACTGCAATATGGAATCAACAAATACAGCAGAAGGTTGAAACAAGGAACCACGAGCTGAGATGATGGGGCGACCTGGCGGGGGATTGATACCCTTATGTATTTTAGGTAACGTATACATAATAGGTGTAATAGGGAATTCAGGAATCATAACCTCCATCATCTCAGACGTGATAAGCTTAGAATCACATGCCCAGAGTAAAACCTGCGTCAATTCTCTTTTAAATGCAGCAGTCGGATCACCCCTGAGTTTGACATAAACATGCTGATCATTTAGGTGTCTATATAACTCCTTTCTATAATCATCAAGGTCTTGCAACACAATACCACCGCCCTTGTCCGCTGAGCGGATAATTAATTCTTTATTATCTGATAAAGTGCGGAGTGCAAATTGCTGCTCTTTGGTAAGATTATTGTGATAAGGCACTTTAGTTAAATTTTCTGCTGACTCTAAGTCCAATAATCTCATAAATGTTCGAATAGACGCATTGGATGAATTCGGTTCAAATTATGATTTCTTGCGAAATTGTTTCAATTTTTCTGGAAAAACAAGATTTCCACTTGCATGCAGTATGTTTAAGTGACTATTTTAGATCTAAGCAGATCCCACGGGGGTTCCGTATAAAAAACTGCCCGACCATAGGCAGATATGATCCCACTTTTTGCCAGAAGTGGACGGGAATTATGAACAAATGCTCATTTGACCTGATACTTTTAGTTATAGATCAATCAAAAAAGGAGGAATCACGTTTAAAAGAGAAAATTTCCGCGTATGAGGATCTCCACTTAGAGACATTACAGTCAGAAAAAGACCAGGACTGGATCAATAAATTAAACCAACAAGTAGCACTACACAAAAAAGATCTGATCAAATTTAAAAGGGAAAAGCTCAATAAAGTCAAACAGGACTATGAAAATCACCAGGTTTACCAATGGCTTTCTGGTGGTAGAGGTCCTAATGCTAATAGAAATGAGCGGAAAAAAACATTCTTTAGGAGGAACAGATTCCCTGAAAAATTAGACACGGATTCCTCCAATGACCCTGGTTCATCTAGGAGTGACTCGGATGCACCAAGACCATCTACCTCAAGAAGACGTGGACAGAAAATCCCTTTAGGGGTAACAACCCGAACCAAGGCAGGCATAGGAGATTCAACCGACGGGGTGGACAAGGGCGAAGAAGTAGTGAGTGGAAACAAGCCTCCAGCCGTCAAAAACAAGAAGAAATGATCTTCAACTTGTCGTCGTATGTTCTTAGTGATGTTGAGAAACAGGTTCTGATAAAAGGCTTATCCTTTATCCCGTCTGTCCCGTTTGATGATTTAAGGTGGAAGGCTGAGAAATACCAGCTGCAGCGAAGTTTGAAATTGAAAGAATTTTTCAACAAAAATAAAAGTGTAGTGACCAAGCATGAGGATACTCACCTTGTTTTTCCAGAAAAATTGAAACAATTTCGCAAGAAATCATAATTTGAACCGAATTCATCCAATGCGTCTATTCGAACATTTATGAGATTATTGGACTTAGAGTCAGCAGAAAATTTAACTAAAGTGCCTTATCACAATAATCTTACCAAAGAGCAGCAATTTGCACTCCGCACTTTATCAGATAATAAAGAATTAATTATCCGCTCAGCGGACAAGGGCGGTGGTATTGTGTTGCAAGACCTTGATGATTATAGAAAGGAGTTATATAGACACCTAAATGATCAGCATGTTTATGTCAAACTCAGGGGTGATCCGACTGCTGCATTTAAAAGAGAATTGACGCAGGTTTTACTCTGGGCATGCGATTCTAAGCTTATCACGTCTGAGATGATGGAGGTTATGATTCCTGAATTCCCTATTACACCTATTATGTATACGTTACCTAAAATACATAAGGGTATCAATCCCCCGCCAGGTCGCCCCATCATCTCAGCTCGTGGTTCCTTGTTTCAACCTTCTGCTGTATTTGTTGATTCCATATTGCAGTCAATTGTACAAAAACATGAGCACTTTCTTCTAGATACAACATCCCTGCTGAACAAACTTCAGTCATTACCATCTCTTCCAGATGAATTGTGGCTTATTACGGCGGATGTATCAAGCTTATATACAGTTATACCGCACAGTGATGGTTTAACCGCCACTAGGGGTTTACTAAGCAGGGATGGTGCTCTGGATATTGCTCACATTGATATTATAATTAATCTTCTTGAAATATTGTTGACTAAGAATTTCTTTATGGTAGAGGGTAGGTATTATTTGCAGACAACCGGGTGTGCCATGGGTTCTGCCATGGCTCCGGCGTATGCAAATACCTACATGTTTTCCATAGAGGATCAGATTTTCTTTCAGGATATTGCAATCAAGTCCAAAATGTTCTTCTATACTCGTTTTATAGACGACCTATTGATTTTTTGGAGTGGTACCAGAGAGGAATTTGTAAGGGTTATGGAAGATCACAATAGTAGCGGTTCCCCAGTAAAATTTACCTACACCATGAGTCAGTCTAATATTAATTTTCTGGATGTATCTATTGGTAAGCTGGGTGATAAAATCTCTACTACAGTGTTTGTTAAAGACACTGATCGGAATTCGATGCTACATTACAGTAGCTGTCATCCTAGATCATTGAAAATGGGTCTTCCCTATTCCCAGATGATTCGCATCTATAGAATTAATTCTAACCGGGAATCTGCTATAGCTCAGATCGATTCATTTATCGACAAATGTTCTGCTCGAGGATATAAACGGAAGTTCTTGGTAGATACAAAAAATAAGGTTCTTTCGTTTGATAGAGTTGATCTACTTAAAAAGAAAGAGTCCCAAATTAGATCTAATAAAATAACATGGGTTAACAGGTTCAATGAAGGATCTGGTATCACCAAAAAAACTTCCAGCAAACTATGGACGATAGTTAATAGTGACCGTGACTTGGGAATCTCTGATCACTCTCTCATGCATTGTTATTCACGTGGGAGTAATCTTAGAGACATCCTCGTGAAGACAGATTTACCCGGCACAATATCTAGCAATGTAAAAACTTTTTTACCCCAGACCAAAAACGGTTGCTTCAAGTGCACCTGCACCACATGTGGTTTTTTACTGACAGGTGATTCATTTTGTCACCCACATTCTGGTAAAAAATATTATATTAGACATCGCCTAACGTGTGAGAGTACCTATGTAATCTATCAATTAATTTGCCCTTGTGGGCTATCATACATAGGCAAAACTATCAGGAAATTTAAGGAGCGCATGACCCTTCACAGGTCGGCAATTAGGGCAGCTCTAGCAGGTGGGACCAAAGATCAACCAGTGGCGAGACATTTCGTTGAGGCTAAACATAGCCTAACGAGCCTGAAATATCGCATGATAGATCATGTCCCCCCTCTACGTAGAGGAGGTGATCGGGGTAAATTGCTCCTGAGGAAAGAATCCTTCTGGATCAATAAATTAGATGTGATAGCACCCAGGGGGCTTAATGAGATGTTACCATTGGCTTGCTTTACTTGAATTAACTTAATTTAATATAGTGACGGTTTTAATTTATATCTATTGATAGTAACCTTGGAAATATAATAACCCTAGCAACTATGAACTTGATTAGCGCTTCCTGTACTCTATACTGTCTTTTGTAAAACAACCAGTATATTGTGTATAACTATTCTTTGTGTCTTGTGATCGATTGATCTATGTTTCACTTGGTACATGTATTTCAGTGTCCTGTCACAGTGGTGTTTTAAATTACCATGACAACAAACGCACGGACGTGCGTTGACGTCATGAGCGGGCGCCCGAACCCGGAAGCTGCATCTGGCGCCGGAGAGCGGGTCCCACACGTGTATGGTGGCGGGTATATAGGTAAGTCACTTGTTTTTATGTACTATTTGTATCCTGACGAAAAACCAGTAAAGGTTTGAAACGTTGACCATTATTTAAGGCTTCTGTGATTGTGTCCTGTGTGCCGCTGATAAGAACTCTATATATATATATATATATATATATATATTTATTTCATTTATATAGAATAATAAAACTGTGCCATTATCACTACAAATATTCTTTATAAGTGTTAAATTAAGCGTCAGATGTCAGTATCAATTAGGAGGGGACATTTTGTTGCAGCTGCAACGATTTAGAGAACATCCGATTTCCTGTATACACAATAAACAGTATCGGTCCTATAAGAATGATTTATTATTCCCCTAGAGATTGTTGAGATAATGTTTTGTCAGACTTTGTACACACCGCATACATTGCATGACATTGGATTGTTGTTGGAAGCCAATCTGTCAGGTTTAGGAACAACCGCTCCGAGTGCTGTGCATACACTTTGCAATAATCGGACAGACCAGACAAGAACTGGCCGATTGATCCAATTACTGCAGTGTGTAAAGGGCCCTACACACTGGCAGATAAAACAGAACGATATGAATGATCTCGTTCATAAATGAACGAGAACTCGTTCATATCGTTCTGTGTGTAGGCACCAACGATTAAAGATGCGCGGCCCTGCGCTCGTTAATCGTTGGTGCCCCGTTGCTTATGCATGCAGGCCAATATGGACGAGATTGTCCATATTAGCGTGCAGTGCTATGGAGCCGGGTGACGGGGGGAGTGAAGAAACTTCACTACCCCTTGTCACTTTCCCCCCGCCGCCGGGGTCGCCCATCGGGCAGCTCGGTGGTGGATCGGTATGTGTGTAGGGCCCATAAGAAGCATTAGAATTGGATAAAAAGTGCATTGTGGTGTGTAAATATGTATCTTGTATAAAGTTGGCCATGCTGACCATAACTTGCTGCAGCATTTTGAGCTACACATACAGTTGCAAGAAAAAGTATGTGAACCCTTTGGAATTTCCTGGATTTGTGCATAAATTGGTCATAAAATGTGTTCTGATATTCATCTAAGTCACAACAATAGACAGACACAGTCTGCTGAAACTAATACCACACAAACAATTATATGTTCTCATGTTGTTATTGAACACACCATGTAAACATTCACAGTGCAGGGTGGACAAAGTATGTGAACACCTAGGCTAATTACTTTTCCAAGAGCTAATTTGAGTCAGGAGTCAGCCAACCTGGAGTCCAATCAATGAGTAGAGATTGGAGGTGTTGGTTAAAGCTGCCCTGCCCTATAAGAAACACACACCAGTTTTGAGTTTGCAATTCTCAAGAAGCATTGCCTGATGTGAACCATGCCTTGCAGAAAATAGCTCTCAGAAGACCTATGATTAAGAATTGTTAACTTGCATAAAGCTGGAAAGGGTTACAAAAGTATCTCTAAAAGCCTTGATGTTCATCAGTCCACAGTAAGACAAATTATCTGTAAATGGAGAATGTTCAGCACTATTGCTACTCTCCCTAAGAGTGGGCATACTGTAAAGATGACTGCAAGAGCACAGCGCAGAATGCTCAATGAGGTGAAGAAGAATCCTAGAGTGTCAGCTAAAGACTTACAGAAATCTCTGGCACATGCTAACATCTCTGTTGACGAATCTACCATACGTAAAACACTCAACAAGAATTGAGTTCATGGGAGGATACCACGAAGGAAGCCACTGCTGTCCAAAAAAACCATTGCTGCACGTTTGAAGTTTGCAAAAGAGCACCTGAATGTTCCACAGCACTACTGGCAAAATATTCTGTGGACAGATGAAACCAAAGTTGAGTTGTTTGGAAGGAACACACAACACTATGTGTGGAGAAAAAAAGGCACAGCACACCAACATCAATACCTCATCCCAACTGTGAAGTATGGTGGAGGAGGCATCATGGTTTGGGGCTGCTTTGCTGCCTCAGGGCCTGGACAGATTGCTTTCATCGACGGAAAAAATGAATTCCCAAGTTTATGAAGACATTTTGCAGGAGAACTTAAGGCCATCTGTCCACCAATTGAAACTTAACAGAAGATGGGTGATGCAACAGGACAATGATCCAAAGCACAGAAGTAGATCAACAACAATGGCTTCAACAGAAGAAAATACGCCCTCTGGAGTGGCCCTGTCAGAGTCCTGACCTCAACCTGATTGAGATTCTGTGGCATGACCTCAAGAGAGCGATTCACACCAGACAACCCGAGAATATTGCTGAACTGAAACAGTTTTGTAACGAGTAATGGTCCAAAATTCCCGACCGTTGTGCAGGACTGATATGCAACTATAGGAAACGTTTGGTTAAGGTTATTGCTGCCAGAGGAGGGTCAACCAGTTATTAAATCCAAGGGTTCACATACTTTGTCCACCCTGCACTGTGAATGTTTACATGGTGTGTTCAATAAAAACATGAGAACATATAATTGTTTGTGTGGTATTAGTTTCAGCAGACTGTGCGTGTCTATTGTTGTGACTTAGATGAAGTTCAGAACACATTTTATGACCAATTTATGCACAAATCCAGGAAATTCCAAAGGGTTGACATACTTTTTCTTGCAACTGTATATGACCCTTGTAGCAGCTTATGCTTGGACAGACAGACCAAAGGTGATCATCTGCAATGCAGTACACAAGTGTGCAGATGCAAAGGTAAGCATGCTTCCTTGAGATGCATTTTATACATCTCTGAAAAATGTTTACACAGGCGCACATTCACCCCTATGAAAGATGTGTGCCATTTTCTAATGCACGGGTTCTCAATCTCTGTCCTCAGGATGCCACACAGTGCACATTCAGGTAACCCAGCAGGTGCACAGGTGTATTAATTACTCACTGGCAGATTTTAAAAGACCACAGGAGGAGCTCATTATTTCACTTGCGATTCTGTGAGGAGACCTGAGTAACATGAACTGTGTGAGGAGTTTGAGAACCTGTGTTCTAACAGATGATAAAATAGTTGTACACTTGCTCCAGATTCATCTACATCACTGCCAATGTGCAGACAACTCTAATCACCACAAAGAAAGGGATGGAAATGTAGGGAGTCCATGAAAATATGCACCAAGAGTGACAGCAAAGGACTGTAGCACACATAAGGCTAGAATGCTGGAGACAAGCCGTGTGCATATAGCTGTACATGGTGGTTACAAACGTATGCTGGGCACAGGCTCTTTACAGAGGGCATGGGGATATGTTAGCGTGAGATACACAATCAGATAGTGTCTGGGGCTGTAAGAAGAACCATGTGACCCAGGAAACAGAGTTGCTTGTAGCCATCTCTAGGAGAAGGATGGGGGGGGGTGTCAAGTAATTCATAGGTGTTAATGGAGCTATTGTGACATTGCACCGACAAAATACATAAAGGGCAGAAAGAACAAGTCTGCAAGGCGCAAAAAACACCACACATGGCGACAGGAGTGCTACTCCCATGTATTCTATCAAAGTAGAAATTTTTGTTAAGTATAACTTAGCATCTTAATAAAATATATTTAACCCTTTCATTGAACATGAAAGTGCTCAGAAATCTGGTGATGAAGAGTGGAAATGGATAGCAATTTAAGAGACTGCCCCAATCTTCCAACCAACCACATAGTCTTATGCCTGGCGAGCACTACAAAGCACAGTGCCAGGGGTCAGTATATACAGAACAGCAGGGTCCCAGGGCTAGGGAGAACAGTACTTCTACTAAATAAGGGTGGAGGATCCAATCCTGTAGAAGAATAATTCTTTTTCGTTTACCTTTTGAAAGATATATACAACAACCTGATTTTTAAAGTGCCCCATTTTATGGATATGATTGCATATACAAGTCATCGCAAGAACCATCAATTTATTTAATGTCTGTCAGGTAAGAACATAATGTAAAATATATTTCTACCCATATGCAAGAAATGAGGTCACCTGGTCCATTTTATTTCTGTGGGATATGGATTAGCATCAGCATTACACTTGAGTAGGACATTTTTTCTTCCAACAAACCAATTGCCGTCGTAGCCAGTTATTGAAACTTCAGGAGCATCTAGAAAATAAATAAGAACTTGAGATTAATGCTGTGCCCAGAATGTGCCATGCTCTGTGTCGTCACAGACTATGCACATATCCATAAATATGGCTTCTTCATTACGCTGGAGCTATCATGGAGAAAACATATTCCAAACACTGCCCAGTTACTCTTTGGCTAGGTCTCCACTATTACTATAAACTTACATTAACCACTTGCTTAGCTGAGTTTTCCCTGACATGTTCGCAACGGATATGACCATTCCGAAACACCCAGTGATCACCTGCCTTCCATTAGATGCCATCCTTGGATCCCTCCCAGTGTCTGCTGATCACCAGTGGCGGCTGCAGAAAGGAGCAGATGCCAGGTTAATGTAAAACAGAATGCATGCTGTCTTCCGTATATACCTGGCAGCTGCAGAAAGGAGCAACTGCCAGGTAAATGAATCCACACAGCTCCTCTGCCCCCAGTGTATTCCCGGCAGTAGCAAAGAAAAGCAGCCCGCCAGGAGAAATGCAGGCAGCACACTGTTCTCCTGTGTATACTGTGTATTTTTTTCTTTTCTTAAAGTATTATTTCATGCACAATATACAGATGTGTCCTCATATATCTAGCCTCAATACGCCACACAGAGGGGTAGATGTATTATACCTGCATCACACGAGTATATCACTTCCTGCTTCACCCCTTTACCGAGGTGAAGCAGCAGCAACAAGATGTATTAACATGAGAACTCCCCCCTCCAGAAATACCTGCTAGGGCCCACTGATGAACGGTGTCTCTCCTTCCGGCTGGCTCACAGAGCATGCAACAATCACGAGATCTTACGTGGAGCTGGCAGCCGCCACAGTCAGGGACAGCGCTGACCCTACTGTGGTCATGGAGCAATGACACCTGCAGCTGTGGAAATTGATAGCTGCAGGTGTCAGATACACTGCCCAGCATATCGGTATGCTTTCTTGTAGCTCTAGCATCTCTAGTATGGCGCCCTTGTCATGTAAAACGCATCCCCTCATTCATATATGGGGAAGAAGCAGTATCAGTGCACATAATGGCGCTGATACCACTTCTCCCCTATAATGGCACTGCTCTCATCTATCCCAGAGTGAGATGCCTGGTGCAAGTGAGCAGTCAGGTCCAGTGCAATTCTGCTAGCATCGGGCAATTTTTTGGGGGGCAAATATGCATCTTAGTTACAATGCAATGCGACTAGGACTCACCAGGAGACTGTGCTGATTTGATATGCAACACTTGTATATTGTGTCTGTATACAGAGCACAATGGAACTTGTATTGGAAAAAAGCCATGGCCGCTGCATTGCCGCACTCCGTATATAGATGTGTCGTGATAAAGACCATTTTCATCAAAAAAGACATCAGAGGCTAGCAGAGTCTTGCGGGACCTGGCCCGCATCAATGGACTTGCTATACAATTATAAACTTGTCTGTAGTCAGCGTGTGTTAGGCCCTTATTTAAAAGCTTCAGAGGATTTTAAAGAGGGAACTAGTGCATGCGGACTGCACAAAAGCTACAGTTAAGATCATAATAATTATATAAAGTCAGTTGAGGTGTGAACTTCTGGGGCATGGTGCTCCTTGGATAGCTCTGGCTGGGCCACTTTGGGGAATCACCATCTCACGGGAGGCAGTCAATTTGCCGGTTGTCGGGTCACCTGTTGTGTGGTTTTTTTTTTTTTTTTAGAGAGTAAGGAATGGACAAGGGAAGAAGCAGGCAAGCGTAGGCGGAGCACAGCAAGGGCATGTTCCCATAACTGCGACACGATTAAAGGTGGATGAATCTGCAGATTCACCTACTGCATTAGGAGCCATCTCTCTCACTTGTGCTTTATACCTACACCAAACATCCATGCTGATGATGAGGTGCATAACAGTGTAATTATTGCAGCTACAAAACAAAAACAAGTGTTTCCGCACCGGTATAAGACTTAATCCCCATGTAACATGTCAGTTTTAAATTCTGTGTATATTTATAGGGGATGTGCCACCTGCTACCTAAGATACCTATGTTACTATCAAAAAAGAAAAAGAAAAAGAGGTAGCATTGTGGGGCACAAAGTCAAATGGCTATAATAACTATTGAATCATGAATTAAAACGTAACTTTTATTAAACTGTTTGTAAATAAACTCCCCACCTATCTAAAAAGCGAAATATTTAAAAAGATAGAGAATAGTAGGAAATAAAGTATTAAAATCTAGCGCTGGGGCACTTGATATGACTCCTATTAATGCTCAATAAGCGATCCAAATATCGGTGATAATATTGTGTCGTGATGTGTAAATTGTCACCACTGTATATATTACACAGTGGTTCACTGGTTAACACCAGCAGAAATAACAGTGAGAAGCACTCCTCATATATTTAGTCCATATTATCCTTTACTTTGGGAGTGATTCATGAGTGGAGATGGATTTTCAAGTGTTTATTAATCCCTAGGTAGTGGGATGAGATACTATGTCTCCCTCAAACACTGTTGCAAAAAATGTAACAGACTGTATTATCCTCTGTCAGGGAATGATAGGCTAGATCACTGTAGCAAATATAACAAATGGGCTGTGTGCTCTATTGTCTTTAAGCTGCTGTGATACAGAACGTCATCTGTGATTATGATTATTCACAATACTTGGATAACTATATTCATTGTACGTCTAGCAGAGTGAACTAATGTGGGATTCTGGTGATTAAGTTCGTGGAATATGACAGAGTAATAATGTTAGAATAATGATGACTAAATTAATTGTGTTTTTTCTCTTTGTACTCCTTAAATCTCTATTCTACATATCACACTGAAGTATTAGTGCAGATAGTAAGTATCATTAATTTCTCTTCAGAGTGTGTGGTGAGCCGTCTGATTCCGTCACCATTAAAACATGATTTTATTTCCACTACACATGAATCGTTGAGCTGTATAAGCAATAATCAATTACCAATTCCCTTATGCCTGGGATAGATTAGGTTCACGTTAGTACTGTTGAATCAAGGTACCTGATACTATGAATAGTAGTTTTCTCACAGTCAGCAAGATTTTCGCATTGAGAGCAGTATTATATCATATAAACATATAAACATATGCCCTCGCCCTGAACCCGTGTTTCTTTATAAATTGGACTAGCAACAGTCAGCTAGATTCACATAAGCCGTACTCAATAAACGGCATTTAGTAGTCCTGGTCTACACGGTGTTATAGTCTGTTATAAGTCTCTCCTCATATACGAGACTAGAGGTGTCTTGTATCTCGTGTTCAGGGAGACATAGTTATTTTTCATGCACACTTGCGCCCTCAGTCTGATCACTTTTAATTACACAAACACTTATAATTAACACAATAACATAGGAGCATATCTCGGGCCACCACGCATTACTCCAATGCGCATTTCGCCCGTAGCTTAATCATGGAGCTGACACAATATTATCACCGATATTTGGATCGCTTATTGAGCATTAATAGGAGTCATATCAAGTGCCCCAGCGCTAGATTTTAATACTTTATTTCCTACTATTCTCTATCTTTTTAAATATTTCGCTTTTTAGATAGGTGGGGAGTTTATTTACAAACAGTTTAATAAAAGTTACGTTTTAATTCATGATTCAATAGTTATTATAGCCATTTGACTTTGTGCACCACAATGCTACCTCTTTTTCTTTTTCGATAGTAACATAATTATTGCAGCTCACAGATATGTGTGCTTTCATCAGGGATGGCCCCAGGTCTAACTGCAACCTGTAAAACAATTTTTGGAGAATCACCATCCCTTCCCCGTTTATACAAGCAAAATATTACAATGACTCACACTAGTGCTCCAGTTACCAATATGCCCCCACAGTAGTGCTCCAGTTACCAATATGCCCCCACAGTAGTGCTTAATTTAATAATAATATGCCCCCACTGTAAAAATGCGCAATGGGTTCGGTACCTGCACAATGTGTACAGTACTGAATCACAATGCAGATCCTGCTTTCCCTGCTCCGATAACACACTACAAATACAGCCAGCCTACTAGAGTAGGGATTGCATCTGTAGCCACACAACAAGGGTGGATGCAGAAAATAAGGTTTTAGATTGGATAGTGGAGCTTCCTTAGATCATTACCCCAGTCCCTTACAAACAAAAGAAGGTGCAATGAAATAATCCAGCTCATTCCCTCAGAGTACATTTGAAGAACTGATGTTTGTTAGACAAGGCTTGTGTGCACAGATCACCAGCCAGTCAGGATCACTCAGAGCAAATGCCTGCAAGCACAGGCAGTAGTGGAGAGCTGTGGGAAAGGTGTGATGCCACCCGAGAGCTTGCACAGGGCACATGGGGCAATTGTTGCAGAGTTTTCTCGTATTCCCAATCCGGATTTCCTCCATATCAGCTGCTGTCTGTGTTTTCCCAATGCTGCTGGATGTGATCAGTATACTCCTGGGTGCTGCGACATTATCCCGGCGGTGGCCACAAGGCGTCCCCTACGGGGTGGCGCCCCTGTGCAGCTGCTACACTGAAACGGCCCCTGTGTTGGCCATGACTGTCGGGACACATTGCCTTCCACTTTACATGAGGCCCTGTATCTTTATTTGGCTTTAATTCTAGCACTTTAGGTTAAAACAATATTGGCAATAGGAAGAATATAACCATGGCACAAAATCTTATTGAGAAGCCAATAGAACTATTTTCTATATTATAATCCCCGTTATGTATGTATAGCAGCTACACACAAGAGTTTCTGCTAGGAGCAGGAGAGCAGAGAGAGAGAGAGAGCGAGAGGGGGTGGGGGGGGGGGGGAGAGACCGAGGGGGGGGGGGGGAGTAAGAAAAGAAGGAGAGAGGACAAGGTGCTTTGACAGAATGGAGGGGTCCAATGTGAGAGTGGGAAGAGGAGGAGGAGCAGGAGGAGGAGAGTGAACATCATTGGAGCACAGAGGAGGGGGCCAAGGGTTGAATGGAGATGGAAAAAAAGTGCCAGTGCAGAAATTAGGTTTCCTAGGTGATGTGGGGAAAGGGAAAAAGGTAGCAGGGCACAGAGGAGGTGTCCCACCTGTGCTCCAGCATGGATGGCCTTACAACCTGTACTGTTAATGTGTCTTCAGAACAGAGTTTGAGAAGCACTGAGTGGATAGATTGTCAACACAACTCATCCATGATCTACAATTCACTTAGGTAGAGGCATTGACAATACAGCTGCTTGCTTAATACAGGCAAGCAACAACTGCCTGTTAGTAAACTGTTGCAATTAAGGGGAATATTTGTATTTATTTATATAGCAACTACATATTATGCAGCCATTTACAGAGAATATTATCAGTTTAACATGAAAATATGAGCAGTACACCAGGGCTTGCAGAAATGTATAAATATATAGTCACAGACACTTCCATTTATAGATTTTGTCTGACTCCAGGAAAACCTGAAGGAACATTTCCTTTATCCCATTTTACCAAATAAGGAGGGAATCCAGGAATTACTGATTGTAGGTAGTCATTTATCAGACTACACCTGATTACAGAAAGTGCAAAGCAAATATATATATTTCACCATCATAATGTGTTGTTGTAAGTTCTTGTTTTTGCTGCACTGTGACATAAAACCATCGGATTTCCTGTTCACTGAACTTATTCCAGCAGTCTTTTAATTTCAGATATCAAGGGTAATGCTGCCGCAAAGGCGATCACATATGCAGAAAAAGTGCTAAGATTTGAAAATACTATTCTAAGCAGTGTCAGAGTGTATGAGTGTGAGATGGACTGTGTAAAACGGAATACTCCCACATTACTTATCGGAGTATTGTGCAGATCTGCCAGATACACCGAGCACACTACAACATTGGTGTAACATCGGTAAACATTGGTGACTCGTGTAAGTTCCGGGTCACGCAGATAGAAGTCCGTAATGCTGGGTACACACTGGGCGAAATACTGGGATGTGTAGCGCCTTGATATGTCTGCCACACAGCAGATGATCGTCAATGTATTTGCAGATACTGTATAATGGTGCACTTCTTGCAACTGGGCCGGCACATGTGAATGCATGCCCAGTTGTGACATCAGGCACAATACATCCGATCTGTCGGCGTAGTGTCTTCCCATCTTAACTCTCAACAAATAGGACCACAGTGGCTGCGGTACTGCGAGAGGGAACGCAGCTGCCTGCAGAAGCCCGCACATGACACTCTCCCATTACATGCCCACAACATAGCCTCCTTTGTGTTTATTTTTGTTGACCAATCAGTCTCCAGCCGTATTCACAAATTCCTTGCATGGTCTTCCCATATACCTGCTCTTAAGTATGCAATCGTGTGTACTGGCACATGTGCAGTATGGGTTTCTGAGGCTATTTGTGCATACGCAGTAGCAAAAGATCGGTCATCTGTGAAAACATCAGCAACACGCAGTGGTTTCTAACCTTTTCAAATAATTCAATAAGCATTTTCTTTTTGTAACTCATGGAAAATGATTTTCCTTGTACTTTACGGGGCTGCTGACATTACCCTTATACCGCACACTGCACCTCTGACCAGGGATATTGCCAGGACAACCAGAGTCAGGTATCAGTGCGAAAGGGTCGACCCGGGTAGTGTGCCCCTGGATTTTGACTCTAGTCGCCATCAGGGTTATAATTGGGACTGACTTGGCTAGCCTGTGGTGTGAAAGGCAGGACCAAGGTCATGCCTAACTTGAGCTGACTGGCGGCTCAGTAGTGCTTGAAGATGACGTCATCTCCAAGCATCCACTTTAAATGATGCACTTGCAGGCAAGGGTCCAGTGTGAAAGGCGCCGACCCAGGAATAACCTGTGGTGTGAAAGGGATAAGTTCATCTGAACACTGCTTGAAACCCAGCATTTAAACCATTAAATGTTCAAAATACCAGGCTGAACCCGGGGTATTGGTCTTAAAGTGGTATTAGATGTATTATTAATTCATGATTATCCAACACAAGCTGCAAGCATATTACAGATGGTCACAGAGTTTTGCATTCATAGGGCCGAATTCAATTACCTAGAATTTAGAATTAGCCACAATGCAGTTCCCAGGGCTATTTAATTACAGACACTGGCTGCACTTAACATGGATCTCTGTTCACCTCCTGCTGAGGCTCGATCAGAAATCGGCATTAAGTTGCTCTTTCTGCAAACACATTAACCCATAGCTCTGGGTATTTATCTCAGACCTATGGGTTAACGCACGCTACCGCACAAGGAATAAGGGTTGTAATTAGAAATCTCCAAGCGTAACAGTCTGTGGCTACAACCCTTTTCCTTACGTGGTAAACTACCGAGGTTAACTGAACCTGGCCCACATTCTTTAAGTATAGTATGGGACAAACAAAAGTGAATTCCCAACATGATTTTCGCTTGAATGCATCACTGTGTGCAGGACAGGTCCTACAACAACTATACACTGTGGTAACACTTGGTACTTTTGTATATATATATATATTGCTTTACTCAGCGAACTATGGGGGTCATTCCGACCCGATCACACGCTGCATTTGCTCGCAGTGGTGCGATTGGGTCAGAACTGCGCATGCGCCAGTACCGCAGTGCGCCGACGCATGCCAGACAGCCGAAGGCCGTCGTTGCCCAGCAATCGCCTCTGCCTAATTGACAGGCAGAAGCGGTCGCTGGGCGGGAGGTGGCTGGATGGCGGCGTGAAGCCGCCGTTTAGGGGGCGCGGTCCGGCCAATGCACGTGAGGCCGGACCGTTGCAGCCGCTGCGACCCGGGCAGCGAAGATGTTCTCCCGGCCATCCGCAGGAGTTGCGCTGGCCGGGAGCTACTCACTTCTGCGGGGGGCGGCACTGACATGCGGGGCGGACTAGCCCTGTGCTGGGCGTCCCCCCGCATGTCTGAGTGCCTGATCGTAGCTGTGCTAAATTTAGCACAGCTACGATCAACTCAGAATGACCCCCATGGCACGCTATGGAGACTGGAAGAAACACTACAAGGATAACAACTGTAGCTTTGCCATAACAATTCAGCTTTCAAACTGTCACCGTCACAGAAGTTACATTTGCGTGCAATCCAAGCAGCACTATTTTCGCAACTGTATCGCTTTAAGTAGCCTCAGATTTCAGACAAGCCTGCTGTAACCTGGGAATTACTCTTCATATATTTGTTTCATGGCAAATAGTATGGTAATGTGTAACTGGCATCTTCTGAGGTGTACAATTAAATACATTGTATTGAAAAGTAGTAAAAACAAATAAATGTCAATTTTACTCGAGTGTTTAAAAAGGCAAAAGTTTTAAGTAAAGACAACATAGGGACTGATGCAGAGCTGAATGTAGGCCCGATTGGGTGAATCTACATACTAAAAAAACAGGCGTACGCAAGTAGAAGCGATGCGGCGTCAGATCGCATCTACAACTAAAAAGAGCAAACTAGGCTGTAATGGGCAAAGTTTAGTGGGGCTGTGCAAATGTGAGCCATAAGAGAACCCCAATTATAGTGCGCAGCACAATAAGCTGCCATTATATAGAGAAATGTTAATAAATGTAGGCTTGTTTGGTGGTATATCTGCTGAACCTAGTATAGACTAGGTTCAAGTCCGCACTGACGATGAGGACTAGTAGCAAACTAGGTTTACACATATAGATGCATATAGGTAGATATAGGCATGCTTCCCACTCTGCATTAGGGCTCAAAATGTCATTATTACAATCTGTGAGTGCATCCGGAGCGCTGCTGACTACCTGAGCCTTGATGCACATGTTTAAGCAAAATGCTCAGGCTACAATTCATACAAAACTTAGCAGATATCCCAAAACCTGGCAAAAACGTACCAAGTTACCTTTATCCTGATCTTAAATCATAGGAGGCTAGAGGGGAAGGTGGAGAGCATTTCAATCCCGATACCCGGGATTGAAAAAATGGCCCGGGATTGGCCTCCCTAGTCCTGGCAATGGGTAATGCCATGGGTAATGATAGATCTCCATCCTGCTGATAATATAGTCTATGTAAAAAGTGCACTTGGGGCAGGAATGGAAACATATTGAGCAAACATCTGCCAGTGAACGCACATGAAATTCTGCGAGTAAATGCAAAACAGGCTGTACCGCTCACGGAATATGCTTTAGATATATTTGAGCACATCTCTACTTGAAATTTTAACAATGATAAATGAATGAATGAATGTCTTGCATGTTAGCAGTGTGAACACTCCTATGACTCCAACAGAGAAAAATACCATAACACAAGTGGGTGGGAGGGAGGGGGGGGGCACATATACATGCAAACAATACATCCAATAGGCAACGAAACATATGCATGGCAGCAAAAGTTATGTTTTGCTATATACATGTCTCTAATATTAAAAAATATCTAATGATTTTACTTACATTGAATATCCAATGTAAAAGGATACCTAATCTCAGTCTCCCAAGCAGGGTGCTTTACAACGCAAGTTATGTTTCTCCTTCTTGCAAATCTGGTTGGGATCAGCCTGTATTGGCTTACCACAGTCACAGTTTTGTTTGCAAAAGATGTGGACGTTATCTCTGATTTTCCAAGTGACTCCTCCCAGGACACTTCTGCAGCAGGTTTTCCTGTAGCTGCAGTACAGTAGGCCGCCACGGTTTCATTTGCACCATCCAATAATGGTTCCGGTCCTTTTCTTATACTCACAGTAGGCTCAACTAAATAAATACATAAAAATAATAATAATAATAATAATAATAATAATAATAATGATAAAAAAGCGACACAACAAACTAAGTGTATCGTTTACACGAGATGCATTTAGCATCCTGGCGTTCGTGATGCCGGCGGTCATGTTTATACAATAGCTCTGTAGATATAATGGACTTTACCCAACAATATTACAATGTTGTCAGAGTGACCACAGAAGAACTTGATACTACATGAAAATTACAATTTATGACATCAGCCTTCAGATCTTAGCAAGGTAACATTATAAAAAAAAAAACTGACCAAGCTGGCTAAGAAAAAAAACACTGCACAAGAGTGAACGTGACCATATTAAATGCACAGTTAAGCTACTTTTAATGCATTTTACGGTTACCTGTGTATCACATAACCTAAAAACAGGCTACTGAAATATTAAACTGTGATACACAGGTAACCGTAAAATGCATTAAAAGTAGCTTAACTGTGCATTTAATATGGTCAAGTTCACCCTCGTGCAGTGTTTTTTTCTTATCCACAGGAAGGAAAAAAGGAAGCTATTTAAAAATTCTTTCCTGGTTCTATAGCAATCGGATTTCCCTTTGGGATAACAAAACTGTAAGTGCTTTTGTGCCATCCCTGTTCAATAGTGTTAAAAATAACATTATCCTTTGTAATTATTTATTGAACCTGCCAAAACAAAACGTCTGCTTCCTACTGCAAGAAAGCAGGAGGGGTGTCATTTCTGTAGCAGAATTATAAAACAGGATCGCTCAAACTGATGAGGCATAAACATAAGAGTACTGAAATGATTATTTTGAATCTGAAAGAGTAGTAAACAGTTCTAGTAGATGGAAAACAACACAATTTAAATGTTATAATTTGCTGGCTGTCGCGATCCCGGCGGTCAGGATACCAACACCGGGATCCCGCCAGCTGGAATACCGGCACTACAGGGCTATTCCCACTTGTGGGTGTCCATGACACCTATAGCCTGCAGCGTGGCGAATGCAGCGAGCCCGCAAGGGGACTCTTTGCACTCGCCCCACTGCCGACATACCAGCGGCCAGGATGCAGCTGTCGGTATATTGGCAGCAGGTAGCCTGGCTGACGATAAATCCTACTGAATCTATTTAAACACAAGCCTATTAAAAGCACAGTAGTTTCATATTTTTTATATAATTATCATTATTTATCATAATTTCTTTTTCTTTTTTCACAGTAATCATATTTTAATTTTCTTACTGAATTATATGCTTTCATGTTCCCTAACATTTGAATGGGCAGATTAGGTACATACTGTAGGTCACACATTATAAAGTGGGTATAGCCACACCCTAGGGGCGTGTTTACTGCTGAAAAGCACAGAAGCAGTCCCTTAACTCAGTGGTTCTCAAACTGTGTGCCATTGCACCCTGGGGGGCCTCAGGACACTTGCAGGGGTGCCCTGGGTTGGTGGTCCAAGGCCAAATCAAATTATTTATGGTTAATGATTTAATAGGCAAAACCAGTGCTGTGGCTGTCAATCACAGAATATGTGGACAAACAGCAGCAAATCTTGTCCCTCACCACATAACTGATCCTAAGGATGACTTATAAACACAAATGTACTTAATTTAATATATCTTTCTAAATTTATCAATAAGAAACCGTCGGCCTATGGGTGCCGTGAAAACAACTGTGATACTCTAGGGCGCCGTGATTAAACAAAGTTTGAGAACCACTGCCTTAACTTCTTTCTAGGAGCAGCCAACTGCCCAGCTGTCCCTTTGCCAGAGGTTCCCAAACTGTGTGCCGTGGCTCCCTGGGGTGCCTCGGGACACTTGCAGGGGTGCCCTGGGTTGGTGGTCCAGGACCAATTCAAATTATTCATGGTCATTATAATAGGCAAAACCAGTGCTGGTGGCTGTCAGTCATAAAATATGTGGCCAAACAGAAGCAAATCTAGTCCCTCACCACACAACTGACTCTAAGGATGACATATAAACGCGATCTACTTAATGTAATATTTATTTCTAAATTTCTCAATAAGAAATTTTTGGCCTAGGGGTGCCGTGAAAAAATTCTAATATTCTAGGGCGCTGTGATTCAAAAAAGTTTGGAAACCACTGCCCTATGCACTGTGGTAGCTATTTTGTATGTGAACCATTGCTCTGTTTGTAATTTCACTGGGTACTAGTGACATTAGGGATGTACTACGTTCTATATTCCCATGAATATAGGCTCAACTCACAAATGGCTGGATGTGACAGGTACAAAATCACTCTGGCTGCATATAACTTTTAAGTTACAAGTTTCAGAGAATACAGCTGCTAGCAGGCTTAAACCCCACATCTGCACCTCCCTCATATTGTATAAAATAGCATCTGCTTTACAATACCTGTATGTCCTGTGATTTGATAGTACTACTTGTATACCAGGGGTAAGTAATCCGTGGAACTACACATCCTAACTTGCCCGGACACAGTTTTGCTGGTAGGACATACTAAAACGGTGACAGGACATGCTGGGATGTGTAGTTCCACAGCAACTGGAGTGCCATAGGTTACTACCTCTGCTATACACTATTCTTGATATCTTATACCTGTCACTGTTCTGCGCTGTCATACATACAAGATAAGAGAAATGCCTCATTCTTACCAAGCACAGTCACAGTAGTTGAGGCTTGTACATTTCCAAGCGGGAATGTCACAGCTTTGCAAATGTATTCCCCAGCATCAGGAAAATCAACGTTATTTATAACAATTGTAGCATCGTGGAGCGATGTATTTTTGAACGTGGTTCTATTCTGATATGATCCTTGAAAGTCCGTTCCATAAATTGGGTGATGAACAGCTATGTTCTGAGTACTTTTGCCGATGACCTTCTCCCATGAGATTTGTGTTATTGTTTCATTGACCTCAATTAAGCACTTCAAAGTGATGTTCTTTCCCCACACCGCAGTCCCAAGAGGATCCACATGTATCTGACCCGCAAATGAACCTGAGGAAAAACCAAAAGGTCTTGAAACTCTTCATTGAATAAATTGCATAACACAGATCAATGATTTCAAGATCAACCATGTCAATTTAATCCAAATAATTATACAAAAAATATATAATAATAAACACACACACCCCCAACAGTTCTGCAATTTAACAACTTATCAGTATAATCTAAAATTTGGTGTTACAGCCTTATGCAAGATAACTTTATATACTGCTTAATGTACATCAACAGTTAAAAAATGCTTTCTGCTTATACAGTATCTTTGTATATATAATTATATTTTGTAAACACTCCAAATTTGGATACATTTTTACTTTAGTACAGATGTGTCCTAATACACTGCATATTGCACAAGATGGTCAGCACAAATGAGATGCTCAGAGGGGAGCAGCTTTCTGTATTGCACCTTTGTTGCATCAGAGACGCAGTGAAAAGCCGCTCACAGAGTACTATAAATGCTCGGCTGCGACTAACTGCACAGGAACTCATTTCACACACGTACAAAGCTGCAGATGAAGCGCAGCGAAACTTTGCATGAGGGAAAAAAGCAGCTGCTCGCATCAGACCCCTTTGTGCACATATAAGTTGTAAAACACCATTGCAGGTGGATCAAATAATGTACCGACGATTCCAAATAAAAACACTTTATTAAAAACATTACATAGCTATCAGAACGTCAGTATCGTGGCACACATTGTAACAAAGTCACATTCTATTAGTTTCCACCGTTTAAACCAGTGCCAGGAATTAATTAGCAGCATTAATGTATTGTTTCATACAGATAATACTTCACTCATACTTGGCTGAAATGGCAATATCCAGAAGTATGATTGTTAGTATAGGAGATTATTCAGCAAGGGAGCTGTGTTGTTAACAGCCCCAACGTTAACTGAGGCAGAAGAGATTCATTTCAACCTGTATCTGATTCCTGCAAAGTCCAGACTAATCAATAAAGATAAACACATTTTCCTGGGATCAAAGATAAAGAGTGACTGGGAACTGTGTAATAGATTCTATTGGGTATATGCAATTGCCGGCGAATCGCGGCAATTTTTCGCCCGTTTTTTAATTCGACACAATTCCACCGTCGAATTCCGGCAAGTGGGTGCCGGAATTCAACATATTCAATAAAAAACGGATTCGACAGTCCCGCTGTCAAAAAACGGCCGATTATGACGGATTTTGATTAGATTTTGAAAAAATGGGAAAAAACCCGGAAAAAAAATTGCGTGGGGTCCCCCCTCCAAAGCATAACCAGCCTCGGGCTCTTCGAGCCGGTCCTGGTTCTAAAAATCCGGGGGGAAAACTGACAGGGGATCCCCCGTATTTTTAAAACCAGCACCGGGCTCTGCGCCTGGTGCTGGTGCAAAAAATACGGGGGACAAAGAGAGTTTGGTTCACCCGTATTTTTTACACCAGCATCGGGCTCCACTAGCTGGGTAGATAATGCCACAGCCGGGGGTCACTTTTATACAGCGCCCTGCGGCCGTGGCATTAAATACGCAACTAGTCACCCCTGGCCGGGGTACCCTGGAGGAGTGGGGACCCCTTCAATCAAGGGGTCCCCCCCTCCAGCCACCGAAGGGCCAGGGGTGAAGCCCGAGGCTGTCCCCCCCATCCAAGGGCTGCGGATGGGGGGCTGATAGCCTTTTGAAAAAATGAAAGAATATTGTTTTTTCCAGTAGTACTACAAGTCCCAGCAAGCCTCCCCCGCAAGCTGGTACTTGGAGAACCACAAGTACCAGCATGCGGGAGAAAAATGGGCCCGCTGGTACCTGTAGTTCTACTGAAAAAAAAATACCCAAATAAAAACAGGAGACACACACCGTGAAAGTAAAACTTTATTTCACACCTACTGACACACACATACTTACCTATGTTGACCCGCCAACTGGCACGTCTCCAATGTCTCCGATGATCCGGGGTACCTGTGAATAAAATTATACTCACCTGATCCAGTGTCCAGATTATAATCCACGTACTTGGCAAAAAAAAAAAACGAACACCCGGACCAGGCCGACTGAAAGGGGTCCCATGTTTACACATGGGACCCCTTTCCCCGAATGCAGAGACCCCCGTGACTCCTGTCACAGAAAGGTCTCTTCAGCCAATCAGGAAGCGCCACTTCGTGGCACTCACCTGATTGGCTCTGCGCGTGGGTAACCCCACCGCTGACCGCAAAGTTCCCACCATTGAAACTAATGGAGGGAGCTGTGCGATGCGCTGTCTGCCAGCTCAGACGCGCATACAGCAATCAGGAGAGTGCCACGAAGTGGCGCTTCCTGATTGGCTGAAGGGACCCTCTGTGACAGCAGTCACGGGGGGGTCTCTGCATTCGGGGAAAGGGGTCCCATGTGTAAACATGGGACCCCTTTCAGTCTGCCTGGTCCGGGTGTTCATTTTTTTTTTTTTTTGCCAAGTACGTGGATTATAATAAAAGACCACAGGACATTGGATCAGGTGAGTATAATTTTATTTTCAGGTACACCGTGGATTCTACTTGGACAAGTGGACAGAGGTCGGCGTGTGAACATAGGTAAGTATGTGTGTGTCGACATGTGTGAAATAAAGTTTTACTCTCACGGTGTGCGTGTCCTGTTTTTATTTGGGTATTTTTTTTCCAGTAGAAGTACAGGTACCAGCGGGCCCATTTTTCTCCCGCATGCTGGTACTTGTGGTTCTCCAAGTACCAGCTTGCGGGGGAGGCTTGCTGGGACTTGTAGTACTACTGGAAAACAACATTCTTTCATTTTTTCAAAAGGCTATCAGCCCCCCATCCGCAGCCCTTGGTTGGGGGGGACAGCCTCGGGCTTCACCCCTGGCCCTTGGGTGGCTGGAGGGGGGGGACCCCTTGATTGAAGGGGTCCCCACTCCTCCAGGGTACCCCGGCTGTGGCATTATCTACCCAGCTAGTGGAGCCCGATGCTGGTGTTACAAATACGGGGGACCCCTACGCTTTTTGTCCCCCGTATTTTTTGCACCAGCACCAGGCGCAGAGCCCGGTGCTGGTTTTAAAAATACGGGGGATCCCATGTCAGTTTTCCCCCCGGATTTTTAGAACCAGGACCGGCTCGAAGAGCCTGAGGTTGGTTATGCTTAGGAGGGGGGACCCCACGCATTTTTTTTCCTGATTTTTACCATTCCATTAAAAAAAAATAAAAATAATAATAATAATAATAATAATAATATTTTTTTAAAAATAGACAAACCAAGTACCTAATCCCTTCTAATATAAATATATATGCTATTACCAATTAAAAAAACACAAAAAAAAACATGTTATTAAATTTTTTTATTAGATTCCGCCAGCAAAGTGTGGCGGATTGAAAATGACGAATTTACTGTCTAAAAGCACTGTTGTCGAATTTACAATCTTCAATTGAATATACTTTTGTCGAATTGCCGCATTTGTACCATTGCAGAAATGTCGAATTTGACAAATGTCGAATTTCAAAAAGTCAAATTTTGAAAGTCCGTTTTTTTTGCCGAAAAGTACTGAATTGCATTGTCAAATTTTTTTTGGGGGCGAAAATGTCCCGTTTTTCGACATTTTCGGGAATTCGACCGCAATTGCATATACCCCTGTCTGTACTTTTTGTTTCTCGATATGTGCCACTGTATCATACTCACTAGTTGCCGTATCCTCTTGCAGCCTATATCATCATCATTTAGATAAATAGCTTTGCTGTAAATATCAGTCCCACTGGCCATATGCAATTTGTATGCTGCTGCGGGTTCTCAGCGTGTGACACTACCTAAGCATCCAGGAGTCCCGCTAATAGGATGGCCGCTCTGTAAAGTCTTAGGGGTATATTCAGTTAGCAGCGATAACGGACTTTTCCAGCGAAAAGTCTAATTTTCGCGCGAAAAACCGGACTTTTCCGGCGAAACGCAATTACAGCCTATTCAATTTGCATGGAAAATTTATTGGTGATAATTTTTTCACTAATTTCACTTCACCTACTCTGAAGCAGGTGAAAAGTTGGGAAAAGTCACTATTTTAAATTAAAAATGCTTGGATATGGTACAGAACTCCTGGGACACCCCCCTTAATGACTAATTAGGCACGTTGAAGTTTTTAATTATTTTTAATTGGCCAATAATGACATGTCATTTTTGGTGTGAAAAAGTACAAAGTGATGGAAATTGGGGTTCAAGGTATGGGACAGGTATATTGGGGTGCTTTATGAGTGAGACAGGTGTTTTTAGGCTTGCAGATGGGAGTAATCGGTCTGTTTCCACTTTTTTTTTTAAATACCCTAAGATGACCCAAATATATACTTATACCCATTTTCATGTACCCCAAATTTAATGAGAGCATTTATTTTGCTCAAAAAAACTTGCTTTCTATCATTTTTTTGCATTTTTAAAAAAAATGCATATAACCGCTATTTCATACAATTTAAGTCCCCAAAAACTTTCTAATGTGATCTCTAACACACTTCTCTTATGTTTTCCTATGTTAGTTTAGCATTTTTTGGGGTACAGGCTGATTTCCCCATTTTCACCTGCACTTTTCACTGCAAGAATTTTCACGTGAAACCCGTTTGGAATTAAATAGGTCGAAAAACGGAGCGTTTTCGCAGCAATTTTCGCCCGATTTCCGCGAAAAAATTTTGGGCGAAAAATTGCCGCGAACTTGCGGATGATTGAATACACTAGTTACAGAGCAGATTGGCTGGACAAAAGTCCCAGGTGATTGTATAATTATGGAAGGAGTCCTTAACGCAAATCGTCACGATCACGTAACTGTCTCAAAAGGAATGGCTTCACCTCTCCAGTGCTGTTATTTAATCACCAGGTAACAGCAACCTCGTCTTTTTATAAATATATAGACTCAGTCGCACACAGATGTACAACTGTCACACATCCCAGTGGTTCTGATTCAGAGATGTACAGTATATAAAGCTGCAGGAGGCATCTGCAGCAAAAAAGACGCCTACAGCATGCATCGCAGATCAGAGTGCTATGCTGAAAACATAGCAACAGATCACCATCGCTCGTGATGATCGCAGCCCTCAGTGTAAGCCTGAGCTAATCAACACAGGCTGGTGGAACTGATCTACCAGGGTCAGGGAATCTGCATCCGAAGACGCAGACCCTGGGCTCGACATGCCGACAAAACGGAGTGACACACACCTGTTTTGTAGAACAGTCCCTGGCGCCACCCCCCAAATGACTGACATGTTGCAACTGCAAGTGACACCTCAGGACCCATTCTGCACATGCGCAGAACAGGTCCTTTGTGTGCACAGACCAACAAACATCAGAGATGTACATATACCATTGGTTTTACTTACATCTATGAATCATGCCCAGTGTATGCTACCAATGCAGTTCAATTGCTCCCAGATGTTTCATTTATGCTAATAAGGTGCTTGTTTAAAAAATAAAAATAAAAAGTGCAGTGCAGCAGAGTTGAACGGCACCAGGCGCTCTGAAAGGGGCTATTTGGCGTAACTGAAGCAACAGTAAAAAAGGACACCTCTGTAGTTTGCATTATCTAAAGCCATCATGCTAATGAGAACCTAGTGAATGATTGAAGAATATGGCGATTACTGACATCAGTGGCTGCACCTTGGCACAAGTAGATGAAGACATCCTACACTGTACAGTCACCCGCAGACCATTACATATGCATTGCCACTTTCTGAAGATCTATGGGAAGGACGAGATGAGAAACCAAAGTCGTTTGTCTATCCCACTTCATTAAAGGAGTGTTTATATGTAATATGTTGGCATGAAAATGGATCAGAAAAAATAAGAATTTACTTACCGATAATTCTATTTCTCGGAGTCCGTAGTGGATGCTGGGGTTCCTGAAAGGACCATGGGGAATAGCGGCTCCGCAGGAGACAGGGCACAAAAGTAAAGCTTTCCGATCAGGTGGTGTGCACTGGCTCCTCCCCCTATGACCCTCCTCCAAGCCAGTTAGGTACTGTGCCCGGACGAGCGTACACAATAAGGGAGGAATTTTGAATCCCGGGTAAGACTCATACCAGCCACACCAATCACACCGTACAACTTGTGATCTAAACCCAGTTAACAGTATGATAACAGCGGAGCCTCTGAAAAGATGGCTCACAACAATAATAACCCGATTTTTGTAACTATGTACAAGTATTGCAGATAATCCGCACTTGGGATGGGCGCCCAGCATCCACTACGGACTCCGAGAAATAGAATTATCGGTAAGTAAATTCTTATTTTCTCTATCGTCCTAGTGGATGCTGGGGTTCCTGAAAGGACCATGGGGATTATACCAAAGCTCCCAAACGGGCGGGAGAGTGCGGATGACTCTGCAGCACCGAATGAGAGAACTCCAGGTCCTCCTTAGCCAGGGTATCAAATTTGTAGAATTTAGCAAACGTGTTTGCCCCTGACCAAGTAGCTGCTCGGCAAAGTTGTAAAGCCGAGACCCCTCGGGCAGCCGCCCAAGATGAGCCCACCTTCCTTGTGGAATGGGCATTTACATATTTTGGCTGTGGCAGGCCTGCCACAGAATGTGCAAGCTGAATTTTATTACACATCCAACTAGCAATAGTCTGCTTAGAAACAAGAGCACCCAGTTTGTTGGGTGCATACAGGATAACAGCAAGTCAGTTTTCCTGACTCCAGCCGTCCTGGAACATATTTTCAGGGCCCTGACAACATCTAGCAACTTGGAGTCCTCCAAGTCCCTAGTAGGTGCAAGGCACCACAATAAGCTGGTTCAGGTGAAACACTGACACCACCTTAGGGAGAGAACTGGGGACGAGTCCGCAGCTCTGCCCTGTCCGAATGGACAAACAGATATGGGCTTTTTTGAGAAAAAACCACCAATTTGACACTCGCCTGGTCCAGGCCAGGGCCAAGAGCATGGTCACTTTTCATGTGAGATGCTTCAAATCCACAGATTTGACTGGTTTTAAACCAATGTGATTTGAGGAATCCCAGAACTACGTTGAGATCCCACAGTGCCACTGGAGGCACAAAAGGGGGTTGTATATGCAATACTCCCTTGACAAACTTCTGGACTTCAGGAACTGAAGCCAATTCTTTCTGGAAGAAAATCGACAGGGCCGAAATTTGAACCTTAATGGACCCCAATTTGAGGCCCATAGACACTCCTGTTTGCAGGAAATGCAGGAAACGACCGAGTTGAAATTTCTTTGTGGGGCCTTCCTGGCCTCACACCACGCAACATATTTTCGCCACATGTGGTGATAATGTTGTGCGGTCACCTCCTTTCTGGCTTTGACCAGGGTAGGAATGACCTCTTCCGGAATGCCTTTTTCCCCTAGGATCCGGCTTTCCACCGCCATGCCGACAAACGCAGCTGCGGTAAGTCTTGGAACAGACATGGTACTTGCTGAAGCAAGTCCCTTCTTAGCGGCAGAGGCCATAAGACCTCTGTAAGCATCTCTTGAAGTTCCGGGTACCAAGTCCTTCTTGGCCAATCCGGAGCCATGAGTATAGTTCTTACTCCTCTACGTCTTATAATTCTCAGCACCTTAGGTATGAGAAGCAGAGGAGGGAACACATACACCGACTGGTACACCCACGGTGTTACCAGAACGTCCACAGCTATTGCCTGAGGGTCTCTTGACCTGGCGCAATACCTGTCCCGTTTTTTGTTCAGACGGGACGCCATCATGTCCACCTTTGGTATTTCCCAACGGTTTACAATCATGTGGAAAAAACTTCCAGATGAAGTTTCCACTCTCCCGGGTGGAGGTCGTGCCTGCTGAGGAAGTCTGCTTCCCAGTTTCCATTCCCGGGATGAAACACTGCTGACAGTGCTATCACATGATTTTCCGCCCAGCGAAAAGTCCTTGCAGTTTTTGCCATTGCCCTCCTGCTTCTTGTGTCGCCCTGTCTGTTTACGTGGGCGACTGCCGTGATGTTTTTCCCACTGGATCAATACCGGCTGACCTTGAAGCAGAGGTCTTGCTAAGCTTAGAGCATTATAAATATACCCTTAGCTCCAGTATATTTATGTGGAGAAAAGTCTCCAGACTTGATCACACTCCCTGGAAATTTTTTCCTTGTGTGACTGCTCCCCAGCCTCTCGGGCTGGGCTCCGTGGTCACCAGCATCCAATCCTGAATGCCGAATCTGCGGCCCTCTAGAAGATGAGCACTCTATAACCACCACAGGAGAGACACCCTTGTCCTTGGATATAGGGTTATCCGCTGATGCATCTGAAGATGCGATCCGGACCATTTGTCCAGCAGATCCCACTGAAAAGTTCTTGCGTGAAATCTGCCGAATGGAATTGCTTCGTAGGAAGCCACCATTTTTACCAGGACCCTTGTGCAATGATGCACTGTTTTTAGGAGGTTCCTGACTAGCTCGGATAACTCCCTGGCTTTCTCTTCCGGGAGAAACACCTTTTTCTGGACTGTGTCCAGAATCATCCCTAGGCACAGCAGACGTGTCGTCGGGATCAGCTGCGATTTTGGAATATTTAGAATCCACCCGTGCTGTTGTAGCAGTATCCGAGATAGTGCTACTCCGACCTCCAACTGTTCCCTGGACTATGCCCTTATCAGGAGATCGTCCAAGTAAGGGATAATTAAGACGCCTTTTCTTCGAAGAAGAATCATCATTTCGGCCATTACCTTGGTAAAGACCCGGGGTGCCGTGGACAATCCAAACGGCAGCGTCTGAAACTGATAGTGACAGTTCTGCACCACGAACCTGAGGTACCCTTAGTGAGAAGGGCAAATTTGGGACATAGAGGTAAGCATCCCTGATGTCCCGGGACACTATATAGTCCCCTTCTTCCTGGTTCGTTATCACTGCTCTGAGTGACTCCATCTTGATTTGAACCTTTGTAAGTGTTCAAAAAATTTTTTAGAATAAGTCTCACCTAGCCTTCTGGCTTCAGTACCACAATATAGTGTGGAATAATACCCCTTTTCTTGTAGTAGGAGGGGTAATTTAATTATCACCTGCTGGGAATACAGCTTGTGAATTTTTTCCCATACTGCCTCCTTGTCGGAGGGAGACCTTGGTAAAGCAGACTTCAGGAGCCTGCGAAGGGGAAACGTCTCGACATTCCAATCTGTACCCCTGGGATACTACTTGTAGGATCCAGGGGTCCTGTACGGTCTCAGCGCCATGCTGAGAACTTGTCAGAAGCGGTGGAACGCTTCTGTTCCTGGGAATGGGCTGCCTGCTGCAGTCTTCTTCCCTTTCCTCTATCCCTGGGCAGATATGATCTTATAGGGACGAAAGGACTGAGGCTGAAAAGACGGTGTCTTTTTCTGCAGATATGTGACTTAGGGTAAAAACGGCGGATTTTCCAGCAGTTGCCGTGGCCACCAGGTCCGATGGACCGACCCCAAATAACTCCTCTTCCTTTATACGGCAATACACCTTTGTGCCGTTTGGAATCTGCATCACCTGACCACTGTCGTGTCCATAACATCTTCTGGCAGATATGGACATCGCATTTACTCTTGATGCCAGAGTGCAAATATCCCTCTGTGCATCTTGCATATATAGAAATGCATCCTTTAAATGCTCTATAGTCAATAAAATACTGTCCCTGTCAAGGGTATCAATATTTTTAGTCAGGGAATCCGACCAAGCCACCCCAGCTCTGCACATCCAGGCTGAGGCGATCGCTGGTCGCAGTATAACACCAGTATGTGTGTATATACTTTTTATGATATTTTCCAGCCTCCTGTCAGCTGGTCCTTGAGGACGGCCCTATCTATAGACGGTACCGCCACTTGTTTTGATAAGCGTGTGAGCGCCTTATCCACCCTAAGGGGTGTTTCCCAACGCGCCCTAACTTCTGGCGGGAAAGGGTATACCGCCCATAATTTTCTATCGGGGGGAACCCACGCATCATCACACACTTTATTTAATTTATCTGATTCAGGAAAAACTACGGTAGTTTTTTCACATCCCACATAATACCCTCTTTTGTGGTACTTGTAGTATCAGAAATATGTAACACCTCCTTCATTGCCTTTAACGTGTGGCCCTAATAAGGAATACGTTTGTTTATTCACCGTCGACACTGGATTCAGTGTCCCTGTCTGTGTCTGTGTCGACCGACTAAAGTAAACGGGCGTTTTAAAACCCCCGACGGTGTTTTTGAGACGTCTGGACCGGTACTAATTGTTTGTCGGCCGTCTCATGTCGTCAACCGACCTTGCAGCGTGTTGACATTATCACGTAATTTCCTAAATAAGCCATCCATTCCGGTGTCGACTCCCTAGAGAGTGACATCACCATTACAGGCAATTGCTCCGCCTCCTCACCAACATCGTCCTCATACATGTCGACACACACGTACCGACACACAGCACACACACAGGGAATGCTCTGATAGAGGACAGGACCCACTAGCCCTTTGGAGAGACAGAGGGAGAGTTTACCAGCACACACCAAAAACGCTATAATTATATAGGGACAACCTTATATAAGTGTTTTCCCTTATAGCATCTTTTTTATATATTTCTAACGCCAATTTAGTGCCCCCCCTCTCTGTTTTAACCCTGTTTCTGTAGTGCAGTGCAGGGGAGAGCCTGGGAGCCTTCCCTCCAGCCTTTCTGTGAGGGAAAATGGCGCTGTGTGCTGAGGAGATAGGCCCCGCCCCTTTTTCGGCGGCCTCGTCTCCCGCTCTTAACGGATTCTGGCAGGGGTTAAATATCTCCATATAGCCTCCGGAGGCTATATGTGAGGTATTTTTAGCCAAAATAGGTATTCATTTGCCTCCCAGGGCGCCCCCCTCCCAGCGCCCTGCACCCTCAGTGACTGCCGTGTGAAGTGTGCTGAGAGGAAAATGGCGCACAGCTGCAGTGCTGTGCGCTACCTTTAGAAGACTGAGGAGTCTTCTGCCGCCGATTCTGGACCTCTTCTTACTTCAGCATCTGCAAGGGGGCCGGCGGCAAGGCTCCGGTGACCATCCAGGCTGTACCTGTGATCGTCCCTCTGGAGCTGATGTCCAGTAGCCAAGAAGCCAATCCATCCTGCACGCAGGTGAGTTCACTTCTTCTCCCCTAAGTCCCTCGTTGCAGTGATCCTGTTGCCAGCAGGACTCACTGTAAAATAAAAAACCTAAGCTAAACTTTTCTAAGCAGCTCTTTAGGAGAGCCACCTAGATTGCACCCTTCTCGGCCGGGCACAAAAATCTAACTGGCTTGGAGGAGGGTCATAGGGGGAGGAGCCAGTGCACACCACCTGATCAGAAAGCTTTACTTTTGTGCCCTGTCTCCTGCGGAGCCGCTATTCCCCATGGTCCTTTCAGGAACCCCAGCATCCACTAGGACGATAGAGAAACAAAAATGAATATCCCTGCTAAGAACAATTATTGTAGAACTGCAGTATGATGTGTATAAAAGTGGTGATGGGTCTACTACCAAGCTACTATAAGACAAAAGAACCAGTGGGCTTAACAATATTTGCCTAAGGGAGCCAAAAGGTGTAGCAGCAATTTGTTGAGCCTGTGGTATACCTAAACGTGCACCAACAAGACACTACTGAGAAGGGCTGGTTTGCCAAACAATAACACATTATATATATCTCAGCACTGACCCAAAGCTTAATTGATTAAAGCGGATATACATTATAGAGCAAACCCCAATCTTCATTAATATTACATGGAGAGCTATGTATTCTTAGGTCAGCAAATGTTGCAGCAGTGTAATTTTGGTTTATACTTCTTCAATAAAATATCAGAATATAATTCTCAGTCACAACAAAAGAAATATCAATATCCTAAATCCCCATCATTAAACTTTGTACATTTTCACCTGCTAATTTATGTTCACTTACTGTAAAATACATTTTGTGTCCAGTATCACCTTTACACCATTATCAATGTTCCTGCCTAGCCAATGGATTACATTTTTTTGTTCATTTTTGTTACAAAAAAATAAACATGGCAGATTATAATTTATATAATTAAATTGTCTGAAAGAAATGGCAAAAAGCCTTGGCATTTCTTACTGTGACAGTCTAATTTAAGTAAATTGAAGTACCTCAATTTTGAGGCAATAATAGGAAAGATCTGCCAAGGAACAACTTGCTAAAATGTTCCGGCACTATTAACAGGCTTTGTCAGGACACCCAACAGGGAACAGATTTAAGTCTCCGATTTGATCAATGTGCCAAAAAACATTCTGGCATCGTTAAAAAACACAGTGCGATAAGTCAGGTGTAAGTAAGAGCTTTGCAAATAAATTAAAGTCAAACTTTCCTAAACACATGCAAGGTATATAAACCAATACATTCACATGTATAACTAAAACCAGCATTACATTTATAATAAAGGAAATCATCCATGTCAGTAATAGTGCCCTTAAGATAGACTGACCTCAGGGCTTTTAACGTATAATAATATTGTACAGAGCTTTCAAAACACAATGCTCTCTTCTTCAATTAGTACGAATTGCATTTTTTTCTTTTCAAGAGATGAATAAATAAAAGCTAGCAATTGTGTCTGCAGAAGCCAAGAAATTGTTTTAAATTGGCCTTTGAGTATAGGAAATGATTTGCATTTGCTATGAAGTCCTTCTTCCATAGGGGGTAATTCTGAGTTGATCGCAGCAGGAATTTTTTTTAGCAATTGGGCAAAACCATGTGCACTGCAGGGGAGGCAGATATAACATGTGCAGAGAGAGTTAGATTTGGGTGGGTTATTTTGTTTCTGTGCAGGGTAAATACTGGCTGCTTTATTTTTACACTGCAAATTAGATTTCAGTTTGAATACACCACACCCAGATCTAAACTCTCTCTGCACATGTTATATCTGCCCCACCTGCAGTGCACATGGTTTTGCCCAACTGCTAATAAATTTGCTGCTGCGATCAACTCAGAATTAGGCCCATAATGCATTAATAGTTCATGAAGTGGCACAAAGCAAAACACAAAAAGAATTAAAATCGATAGTAGGTGCACAACCCTTAAATACAGAACAACCAGTACTGTACCTAATTTGCTGAAATGAGCACTCCTCCTCATGATAAACCATACACACCAGATACCTCATGGAATGAGCTGCAGAAGCTACTGTATTACATTAACAGGAAAACACTTTGCGCTTAAATGATCACGATTAAAGGAAACCATTAGCAGTACTTTGGATAATTACAAATGACCAATTTTACACTTTACTATTTTTAATATGGGTGTGGATTATTAGATCTACACTAAAAAGGTCTACAGTCAATAGGTCGACCACTAATGGTCAACATGCATTAGGTCGACAGTGTCAAAAGGTCGACATGGAAATGGTTGGCACAAAAAAGGAAGACAATTTATTTTGTTTTTTGGGAGGGTGTTTTGTCACTTTTATGCCACAAACAAGCCCAATTAGTGTACCGCTTTGCTCGCAACGCTTCGGGCAAGGTTACTATTCCTAATCGTACTCCACGTGTACGGTAAAATATGAAAAGTTGGGGGGGGGGGAATTAAAGAAAAGAAAAAAAAAAAACTTGACCACGCGTGTCGACCATTATCATGTCAATCTTTTGAACTGTCGACCTTTTGACCCTGGTATCCTAATGCATGTTGACCATTAGTGATCGACCAACTGACTGCAGCCCATTTTAGTGTAGATCTATAGACCGGATACCTTTTAATACACACTGAATTTATAAAGCTATTGTATTCATAATGTCTGGGATGAGTTACTGTTATTCTGATAAACTGTGTAATATGCTCATTAGCTATGTGAAGAATGGACACAACAATAATTATTACAGATATTACATATACTCATCTAATATACATATTAGGTACTGTCTTGTTGACCTTTCAAGAAATTATTTTTGTAGAAGGGCCAAATTATGACGTGAAAACCACTGCCAATTACAATTTAACCCTTCCACTATTTTCTCATAACTATTTTAATGGGATGTAGTTATGTGACTGGCGGTCCCCTCACTATCCCGACTATGCCTGCCAACAGGGACTATACCCATACAGAGCCCGCAAGGGGCTTGTTTTGCTCGCCCGCCCCTCTTCCTTGTCGGCATTCGGCATCGGGATGCTGACCGCTGGTATCCCGGCTGCCGGTAACACAATACACACCCATTTTAACTACTTACCCTCCACTCCCATGACCCACTGGTGTGGCTCTACACTCGAACTCTAACGATAATGAGCAGAAACTGTTTGGCGTACTCTTAAGTGCCCTGCAGGAAATCCCACTCTTCCTAAGTAACAATATTCATCCTTCTGCTAAGGTTATAACCATAGCAGTACCTCACACTGTGGAGGTGACTTATTTAGTAAAACGTAGGATGTCTAGAGAATAATGGGGCAGATGTATTAACCTAGAGAAGGGATAAGGAAGTGATAAACCAGTGATATGTGCAAGGTGATAAAGGCACCAGCCAATCAGCTCCAATATGTAAATTAACAGTTAGGATCTGATTGGCTGGTGCCTTTGTCACTTTGCACGTATCACTGGTTTATCCCTTCCTTATGCCTTCTCCAGGTTAATACATCTACCCCATTGCTCCCTGTGTGGTGTAGGGTACTATATGTCTGCCACTGGATGGTACAGAAGAAAGTTTGTTACCTGAACTTTACTGGTGGAGGCCATTTTTGTAACAGGAAAACATAAGCAGTTTCCATTTCTATTTGTTTTTAAAAATAAGCCAGAAAATTTTTATAAACAAAAATATTTTAGGGGCATATTCCATTCAAAGCTAGCTTGTGCGCATTTTTCTGCCCATTGTACGTCCAAGTGGTATGTGAGGTGCACATGCAGTTTTAGCTTTAAGTCCACAGAAAATGTCTTATGTTCTACAGGTTTATTTAATAATCTATACTATTTTTATCATCCCACGATTAGTGTGCATTTCAAACAGTAACTTAGGCATGCTTTACAGATACAGTGCCTTTATTAAAGTATTCACCCCCCCCCCTTGGCTTTTTACCTATTTTGTTACATTACAAGCTGTAATTTAATTTTTTTTTTTTTATATGAATTTTATGTGATGCATCTGCACAAAATAGTCTAAGTTGGTGAAGTGAAATGAGAAAAATTTATATAAAAAATAATTTTTAGAGATAAAAATTTGAAAATTGGCATGTGCATATGTATTCACCCCCTTTGCTATGAAGCCCCTCAAGAGTTCTACTGCAACCAATTACCTTCAGAAGTCACATAATTAGTGAAATAAAGTCCACCTGCAATCTAAGTGTCATATGATCTGTCAGTATAAACACACCTTTTCTGAAAAGCCCCAGAGGCTGCAACACCACTAAGCAAGAGGCATCACGCCATGAAGACCAAGGAGCTCTCCAAACAAGTCAGGGACAAAGTTGTTGAGAAGTACAAGTCAGGGTTGAGTTATAAAAAAAATATCCAAATCTTTGATGATCCCCCGGAGCATCATCAAATCCATCATCTTCAAATGGAAAGAACATGGTGCCACAAACCTGCCAAGAGAGGGCTGGCCACCAAAACTCACAGACAGGGCAAGGAGGGCATTAATCAGAAAGGCAACACAGAGACCAAAAGGTAACCCTGAAGGAGCTGCAAAGTTCCACAGAAGAGACTTGTGTATCTGCGCATGTGACCACAATAAGCTGTACACTCAATAGAGCTGGGCTTTATGGAAGCGTGGACAGAAAAAATACATTACTTAGTGTTAAAAATAAGAAGGCACATTTTGAGTTTGCCCAAAGGCATGCGGACGACTCCCCAGATGTATGGAGGAAGGTGCTCTGGTTACATGAGACTAAAATGTAACTTTTTTTCGGCCACCAAGGAAACCGCTCTGTCTGGCGCAAACCCAACACATCCCAACGCCCTAAGAACACCATCTACACAGTGAAACATGGTGGTGGCAGCATCATGCTGTGGGGATGTTTTTCAGCAGCAGGGACTGGGAAACTGTTTTGAGTAGAGGGAAAGATGGATGGTGGGATATTCTTGAGCAAAACCTATTTCAGTCTGCCTGTGATTTGAGACTGGGATGGAGGTTCACCTTCTAACAGGACAATGACCCGAAGCATACTGCTAAAGCAACACTCGAGTGGTTTAAGGGGAAACATTTATGGTGCCCATACACTTGTGAGATATTAGGTGCTATCCTTCGATTTCGACCGGATCTGAGAAAGAAATCGAAGGATTGTATGCACATTTAAGGTACCATGAGACGCGATGCACAGGCACTCCGCTCGAATGTCGCGTCTCATGATGGTATGTGCTGCACATAATATTTCTTGCATCGCAGTGCGATCGCATGTGTTTTTTTTTTTTTTTTTAACACATGCAATATAATCGCACTGCAATGTGCGATATGCACTTGCCGGGAGCGGCCAGAGGCTGCTCCCACTTGGCGGTGACGTGCCCATCACGTGATTAACATGCGATCTATCGCATGGCAATCACTTTGGCATTTCAGGTGCGATTTCACCGCACCTGAACTGCCGGAGCGATGCCCCGCGATGTAGCGTCGCGGGGCATCGCACAAGTGTATGGGCACCACTAAATGTGTTGGAATGGCCTAGTCATAGCCCAGATCTCAATCCAATTGAGAATATGTGGTCAGACTTGAAGATTGCTGTTCACAAGTGGAAACCATCCAACATGAAGGATTTGTAGCAGTTTTGCCTTGAGGAATGGGCAGAAATCCCAGTGGCAAGATGTGTCAAGCTCATAGAGACTTATCCAAAGCGACTTGCAGCTGTAATTGCCGCAAAAGGTGGCTCTACAAAGTACTGACTTTAGGGGGGTGAATAGTTATGCACGCTGAAGTTTTCTGTTATTTTGTCCTATGTTTGCTTCACAATAAAAAATAAAAAAAATAAAAAAAATCTTCAAAGTTATAGGCATGTTCTGTGAATGAAATAATGCAAACCTTCAAACAATCCATTTTAATTCGAGGTTGTGAGGCAACAAAACATTAAAAATGCAAAGGGGGTGAATACTTTAGCAAAGGCACTGTATATCCATCAGTACACTATGTAAGGCATACCTCCCGTGGAAAACTTTCTGCTGCTGATCTACAAAGAAACCATTGATAAGAAACATGGAAAACATTGAGTTTACTGTTGTGTGAGTTAAGCTAGGTACACACCTATACAATCATCGTCCCGTTCCCCTGATATCTGAAGAACGGGCATTGATTATATAGGTGTTTATCCAGTGTCAATGCAAGGACTTTAGCCGATAAAGGACTTAAAACACTCTTGCAACGGTCGGGATAGGGAAGTCGCATCTTTGTACCACACAGCCTACCTCCCAATACCCATAGAGGAGTCATTTATTCTACACCCCACTGCTGCACCCGCCTCACAGGAGGTCACACAGGGTCATGGCTGCATACACACTGCTCGGCTGAATCGGAAGCATTTAACCCGATTAGCCAAGGATCGAATAGGTGTATTGTTCTGAATGCTATAAAAATAGAACTGTTCTAAGAACTTGCTCATTCATGCAATGTATATCCACAAGATGGCAATACACCTCTTTTTTAAACGTCTTGGTCCTGAGAAGTAGGTTTCTTTCCCTGAGCCCTACAGCAAGCAAATGCATAGTAGACATGCAGCACTTTATACAAGCATAAGAAACACAGGAGCAGTAGCCAGGGAAAATATGTTTGATATTTACGTTCATCAATAAAATGAGGATTATTGATGTTCCTACATCTAACACTAATGGCTGAAGTTACAAGGGATGCAAACCAGCTTGAATAACTTATAAACATGATTTACTTGTTCAGTATAATTTTAATATTTCCACACCATGACTTAGGGGCCCTACACACTGGCCGACCCGCCGCCGAGCTGCCCGGCGGCGGATACGGCCGACGAGCGACCCGGCGGCGGGGGGGCAGTGACGGGGGGAGTGAAGTTTCTTCACTCCCCCCGTCACGCGGCTCCATTGAAGTGCAGGCAAATATGGACGAGATCGTCCATATTGGCCTCCATGCACAGCCGACGGGGGACCAGCGATGAACGAGCGCGGGACCGCGCATCGTTCATCGCTGGAGCCTCCACACTGAAAGATATGAACGAGTTCTCGTTCATTTATGAACGAGATCGTTCATATCTTTCAAAAAATCGGCATGTGTGTAGGGCCTATTAGATGATCACTACTTGGAAGCTATTACGCAAAAAATGTCAAGTCTTGACAGTCACATGGACAGAATTTACATTGTATCATTAGCAAATTCCAGAATTATTTCTTTCAAAATAAATCCTAGAGTCTAGTATTTTCTTTTGCTATGCAACGCTTGTACCGTATGTCATAGGACATATGATCCTCAGAATATTCAGTTTCCTAAATGGCATCTTGCAAGAGAAACATTTTACCAAAACATGTAGCACCTATATTTGACCGGGAGAAAAGCACACAGGACACAGTTCAAGAGTAAAAGACTGCCTGGCTTGAATTGTAGAAATACATTTTATTAAATGTTCTCCCTCACATCTTATGCTGAATACATAAACACCTACTATGGGGGTATTAAAGTTCGGCTACTGGGCTTCACAATTATAACAACAACATGGTTTGCTAAGAATTATTACAATAAATAAATAAATAAATAAATCACATATAGAGCGATAGCCAGTTAGCACCTTTCAAGCATGCTTTTTGTCTTAGCAGCCTTCTACAAATCATTATCTCCTTATAAAAATATTTCTGGAGGCTGGAAATTACGGCTGCCAGTTACACACTCACAGCATGTTATGTAAAGGCAGAGATGGGATGTATTTTATGATACACAGAACAGAGAGTGGTGCTAAGCCTCGCCGCTCACTTATCATGTGCCACATACTGGAATTATGAATCATTAAAAGTGGTCCGAAGATACAAAGGAAAGAATGTAAATACTTCTTATCGTTTGCCATCCATTGATTTGCTGATTTCCCATTTTTCTAACCACTTACGTATATATATAAAAGGAACACGCACAAGGGGAACCTTCGATGTAAAGGCACCCTGTACAAAGCAGTTGATTATTCCGTATCTGGTACGCATATCATATTATTATTTAAGGATTCCTTGGTGAATCACTTCTGAACACTGAAGGCGCAACCGAATTACCATTAGAACACACACACACACACACACACACACACACACACACACACACACACACACACACACACACACACACACACACACACACACACATATATTGCCTATCAACCATATTAGAATCCCTGCAGTGCTCTTTCTACAAGGTAGTAACACTATTTTAAAGGAATAAAAGGAATGATTGACAGCTCAAAAGGGGGATGGGAAATGTGAAAGTCATGATGGTTGAACTATATTTAGGCTCCGGGCAACTGGAGTAAAAATCATAGGTTTTATTAACTTTTCTTTTTCACCAGTAAAATCATGTATGCGGATGGAACCCACTGATTCCAGTTACACCATACACACTTGACGTTTTTTTTGGACGCTGCATGATCCATTAACATCAGCAACCAACCCAGCCATGAGTAGCATGTTACCACGGGACAGAAACCTCCCGTGGAGCAGAATGGCAAAAGCTCGCTTGATATTGATTTTCAGCATGAATACAGACTGTGAAAGTGGGGCCTCACAATCCTTCTGACTTTTGGGGGTTTTAAGCAGGTGGTGTCAGAAGTTATGTGACCTGCACCTTTAGAGTGGGAATATAACATGGGCTATAACAGAGTCCGCAGAGTCGCCCCCCCCCCCCCCCCCCCCCCCCCCCCTCCCCACCACCACCGGGGCATCTGCAAGCCGGGACTCCACTTTTGGTACGGTGACCAGCGGTCTCCTGACCGCCGGTTACGCATACCTAACCCGTCAAAAGGTCCCAGCTCCTCACAGAAGCTCACAAACCAGCCAGCTTTTCCGGCATTGGTCATCAAAATAACTCCCACCACACACACTTCCTTAGACTCCTCCTCCTCTTCCCAGATTGACAGGCAAATTACACTCCCACCTTGACTTAAGGAAGTTCCCCACAGCTGTTCTGTGTGATTAGTCACATGCTTTCAGTTGGGGAGAAATGTACTGAAGTCAGTCAAGCAGGTAAGATGCCTGGGCTTAACAAAGAAACACACCTAGTTCCTTTGTAGCATACTTGCCTACCCTCCTGGAATGGCTGGGAGGCTCACGAAAATCGGGTAGCACTCACGGTCCCCCGGAAAGGTAGGCAAGTGTCCCACATCCGCCGCCAGCTCCTGCAACCCCCCTTGGGCGCCCACAACGGAGCACCAGTGGGTGGTCCGATGGGGACACGGTGACGCGATTCGCGCTGAATCGCGTCATCATAGCTCCACCCCCCGCTCTCCAGTGCCCGTTTCCTCGGCACTGGATAGCGGGGGGTGGAACACAATGACGTGTTTCATGCCGTCGCGCCCCGGACATGCCCCCTCACTACCAGACACACACCCCTGTTTGCCGACCAGGCTGCCCCCTCCTGGAAGAGAGGGCAGCAATAATCGGCAAATATGCTTTGTAGCACACTGCCCCTACTGCCATACCTGATTAAGGGGGAGATGTATCAAACCCTGGAGAGAAAGAAAGTGGAAAAGCTAACTGCATTTCTCAGACACAGCGTGTAAAATGGCAGTTAGAAGCTGATTAGTTGGTATTTTATCTCTCATTACCTTATCTCTCTCCAAGGTTTGATTCATCTCCTCCTACGTCTGTTAAACATTATGGTGAAATATGGTGATCAAGATTTGATTCATCTCCTCCTACGTCTGTTAAACATTATGATGAAATATGGTGACGACACACAGTAAAGAACATCTATTGAAAGATGATCACATTATGAAATCTTTTATATTTAGTTTTAAAACACAGGCATTGAGCAGCTCTGCAGAAACACTTTGGCAACAAACAGAAGAGAAGAAACCCTACAATACAGGCAGCATTACTAGGTGTGTTGCTAGGAAATGTGAAGGACCTTGAACTTCAATTTTAAGTAATAAAATGAAAAGCTGTACGCTGTTAATGAAAGGCACAACTTTCCTACATCAAGGTCAAAGAAATTGTTGGGAAAACAAAACATTCTGATATTCTTACAAGTTAGAGGTATTGTTCCCTTTATTACAGAGTACTTTCAAAGCTACCATTCAGGATCCTATCTGAACAGCATTCAAGCTTATTCAATGTAGCAAAATATAAGCAAATATAATGTGTGTCCTTGGATTGTGAAAACAAATAAATGAATTGGCTGGGTGCGTGGGTTTTACATAATAAAAAAAAAGAGAACAGTCAAAGCGTCAGGGCCACAAAAGTGCCGTACCGTACAGACCTCACAGTGATCATGTCGCTTGATAAGTCACGATATGCAATAATGGAGGCGATGGAAAGGAATTTTAATGCACCAGCATTTCAGACTGCAGGACTTGACTGTCTGATGAGATGAAGATACCTCTGCAGTCTGTAACGCTGATACAGCTGCTTACACATGACCTTGATCACTTCAGACTCCATATGTAAATTGATAGAGGATAAAGGTCTGCCACTATTACTCATGTACCAGCACAATGAGTTGCAGCTCAGCATTTGGTTTGTTGAAGAACCTTTAACAGAATCATTGTGTTAAAACACCATGATAAAGATTAGTCATTGCATTATATATTTAATTTGCTGACATGAGTTGTAATTTACTATTTAACACATATTATCCTATCCCATAGTATTTGTATCCTTACCGGGGTTTTTATTGCTGAATTACAGACTATGTAATTGTAATAAATAATAAACTCTTGTTAAACAACAAAACTAACTTGCCACAATTATCAGCAGGAGTTGGAGCTCTCCACCTGGAGACACAACTCTAGCTCCCAAGGGTGTAGCTACCATAGGCGCAGGCAGTGCAGCTGCTATGGAGATCAGAGCTGAGAAAGGCCCGCCTTCCCTGCCAAAGTTACATGCGATACTGTAGATACATTTTTCACTATTGGGTGATACATAAGGGGCCTTTACAAACTTTTGCCTTGGGGTCTGCATTATATCTTGGTATACCCTGGACCTGCTCATTGTAATGTCATATAAAATTACCTGGAGGGCATTATAATGTTACATAATATGAACTGGGACATTGCAATGTGTTAAATATGAATTAGGGGCACTATATGATACAATGTGAATTGGGGGTACAGACCTACAATGTGGCATAACATAGAAAATGAACTAAGGCACTATCATAGGGCATAAAATTAACAACTGTTGTGGAGAGGAGTCTCTCTAGAAGCACTGGGACAGGATACCCTTCAATATGTTGCTATGGGGTCCACAAAGTTCTGGCTATGCCCCTGCTAGTGCCTTTACATGGGCTGATCCTCCTGTCAGCAATAGTTGTGCAGTAGATTTTTAAGCAGTTTCTTTTTTTGAACTTTACAGCTCAACAATGGAGCAACACTTAAGGAAGTTACTATGGGTTCCATGTATAGCTTGACAGTCAGCAGGCCGAACTCATTTGGCTGACATGCATTAGGTCGACAGGTACACAAAGTCACCATGGTCAAAAAGTCAACGTGACAATGGTCGACATAAATTTTTTGGGTTTGGGGGTTTTCATGTTTTTCCAACTTTTACTTGATTTGCTATCCACATGGATTACGATTGGTAACAGTAACCTGTGGTGAGTGCAGCAAACCCGTAAGGAGACAGATTTCCACTGACTGTGCTTCGATATGGCTAAAACATACAAAATGACACACAAAAAACTTGTGTCGAACTTTTTTTGTGTTGACCATTGTCATGTCCACCTTTTCTACCTGTCAACTGTACCCACTGTCTACCTTTTACCCGTCACTCTTTTGACCCTGTCGACCTAATGGACGTCGATCATATGTGGTCAATCTAATGACTGTATATTTAGACAGTGTAAATCTATTATACTACACCCTTTACTGTTGAGCCACTAAAACAACGATTATTTAGATAACTAATACAGCTTTCAGATCGCAATGCTGGGCCGTACCCGGGAATTGGAAACGGGTCCTTCCCGTGTGCGACCAGGCATTGGACCCTTTCACACTGGCATCCCGAGCAGGCATATTGCCAGGTCAGGTTGCCATGGAGGGCGGGGACCAAGGTGGCATTGGGGCGGTGCTGGGAGATGAGATCATCTCCACGCCGCCTCTGCCTATACTGTGAACGGGTCCAGGGTCGCATCGACCCGGCAACCCATTCACACTGCACCTGACCCAGTAATAACCCTTCTTTATTCCCGTGTTGAATTACCAGGTCATGCGACCCAGGAATTTGGGACTGATCCCTTTCACACAGCACAGCGCCCCCTGTGTCGACCCGGCAATATACCAGGTTGATACAGAGTTATTTGTGCAGTGTGAAATGGGTATAACTGTTTTTCCAGTTACATTGTGGATCTTGTAATAGCAGCTGTAACACTGTCCATGAGATGTCCTGGGGAAGAAAGTATATATGGAAGAAAGGCTGTAATTTTAGATGACCACTGATGATGCTTGATAAAGCTACGTTACTGTAAGCATGGGAGTTGTCATCTCTATGAATAACAGAGGGTGAAATTCAATTTGCCACAGCACTAACATCAGGATTTTGGCTCCCAGGTTAAGTACCCAGAGTTATTCGGGGATAGTCGCAGCCAGTATTTGAATAGCTCCGAGGTCTTAAACAGGGAGTTAAAACTCTGCTGTAAGTCCCGCAGCTAACTGGATTTCCCCCAGGGTGTTTGCCATCTCAAACTTTCGATTGGTTAAGATTTCATATACACTGATACACTATGGTTGTCTCTATCTTTTTTACATGTGAACATCACTGCAGATCGCAACAGACAACCCAAAGAAAGGGAAGTGGATGTAATAGAGTCCAAGATCGGCAGAGATGCGGGATGCCAGTCAATCATGGAGGTTTTTCTCAAAAGGGCAATCATTTACAAGGCATGGTTTTCCCTTGTAAGTGTTTGGCCCTTTAAAAAAACATCCAAGATCGTCTGGCATCCCGCATCTCCGGCGATGTCGAACTCCATTACATTCTGCCATTTGTCTTTTCACCCTCCTTTTATCCACTATATCAATAGCGCCTTTCCACCATACTTACATACTCTCCCAGATATAGGGGTATATTCAATTGAAGTCGAAAGCTGCCGTCACTTTTTCAGGTCGGAAGGGGTTCCGACCTATTCAAAATATTCGACAAGTCGCGGAATTAGACTTGTCGAAAAGCACGTGGATTGGCTGAATAGCTACCGATCCAAGTGCTTCTGTCGAAAACGGTTTTGGCCCCCTTTTCGACCATCTCACTTCGACTTTAAAAAAAGTCGAAGTGAGATGAGGGAGCAGTGACGGGGAGAGCCACGGGCAGCCAGATGGGGAGAGCAGGAGGATGTCACAGCCGTCGCTCACAGCAGCGTCCACCCGGATCCAGCAAGCGAGACCTCGCTTGCTGGAGCCGGGTGGATGCTGCCGTGAGCGACGGCCGTGGTGCGGGGACGGGGAGAGGCAGACAGACGAGGGGAGACAGGGGAGAGCAGCGGACAGAAGGGGGAGAGCAGCGCTACAGCAGCGGTTATATAGCTGCTGCTGTAGCGCTGCTCTCCCCCGTCTGCCCGCGGCTCTCCCCCGTCTATGCTCCTGCATCTCAATTCGACTTTTTTTAAAGTCGAATTGATAATGCATTGAATAGCCCAGGTCGGATCCATTCCAACAAATGAATGTCGGAATTGATCAGACTTCAGTTGAATATACCATATACTCTTTATAGCATTTGTTGTCAAACACAGTACAGGAACTGGACAGTGTAAACAGAAGAATATTACTAAACTTCAACAACATTTGAAAAATAAACAGTATACATGTGCAACAATAAAGTTAGGATTTGGGTCAATAATGATTGAGTAATAGTTTCACGTGACAACAAAACAAAACTTTTTCAGGCAAAAAGTTGTCTTAAAAAATAAATAATGAATAATATAAATAAAAAGAAATGGTAACAGTCTGTAAGCAGGGCCCAGCATTTAAGTACAAGAGTGAAGTGTTGTTCTTCTTACCCAGAGCAGAAAGGGTTAGCCTAGATTGTATCGATGAATAAAAATGTGTCATAGTTGGCTAGGAATAACAAAAAAAGAAAAACATTAAATACCAGTATATCAAGTCCAATATTTCATGAATTTATAATATATCACGCTACAGAGTGCTGCATAATGGCTTGAGTACAAGTCGTTGAATTCAGGAGCAGCTATGAGGTGTTACTTCCCACCAACCAGACATGGGAGAAAGCCTGGAGCCACAAACAGCATTTACCTAGATTGTAATATGTATGCTATTAGATAGTTTAAGGATGAGGCTTTAACCTTTCATATTAAATGGAGTGGGTTATGTGTAGGTTGTGGCTCAATGGGAGGAATATACGGTGCATATTTTATGCACATATTTCACTTCATTATTATTATTCCATTAGGCATGAGCAGGAGACGGTGTATGCTCAGAGATTCAGCAGCTAAAAGCACTAATATTTAGTCATCTCTGAGGGATGCTGCCAAAAAACCATTGTCAAACAAGTATAAAGTAGCCCACTCCTCTAGCTCTGCAGTGCACTTGGGCGAAGGAGTCCTAATACATGAACAGTAATGGAACCTAAACCAAGAGCATGTGGTGCCAGCTATGAGCAAGAGGCACGGATTCTTTACCCACACTGTGCTTATCGCAGAGTGATAATGAGACGCTTTAAGTTTCCATTCAGAGGCATAACTTGGGGAAGATGCAGTGCCAGGCAAATATACTACATGCACTCTAATTTAATGACAACTCACTGTATACATGAAGATCTCCCTATGACAGCAATGCACCAACAGATACAGTCACCCAGAAGTCTTTGTGTGACATTGAGAATGTTCTCAGTAAGAGATTTGCAGGGTATTCTAAATTATATTTATAATACCACCCCCCACCATATACTAGATTACTACATTTTACAATACAACTTTTATTAAATTAGCTTATGGGTTGTCTAAAAACAGACTGCAAAAAGATGTACAGATGGCAAAAGAATAATCAATACAGGAAACACATTTACTAAAACCCCCCTTCATTGTTTTTTTTTTTCACAAGCTGTTTTAAAACCGTAAAGTATCTGCGGAATTCTGCAGCTCAACATTAACATATCACAAAGTTAAATGATGGTTTTAGCTCTCTGAGATGATGGTACATATAAATTTCTAGATAGCTGCATATATACACACACCAGAAGTCAATTATCTTTTCCATAATTGGGGGAATTAAATGATCATTTAGTACATCATTAGTGGTTACAATTTCTATTGTAGCTACACTAGAAAAGAGTATTAATTTATGCACTAACTAGAACAATGTCTCAAACTAATTAAGAGTACAAAAGTATTTGGTAAATTCTAGAATCTAAACTGCAGTCCATTATTCCAGAATTAGTTCATGCTGATCAAGCAGAATTCATTAAAAAGGAGTTCACATAACACTTACAGATTCTGCAATCTAATGCACAACACTAAAAATATTTCAACCCTGTAGACATTAATAGCTCTTCAAGCAGACAAAAAGGGGCATAAGAAAGAAACAACAGTTTACTGCTTAACCACGTGACTGGCTAGTATTTTTTTTCAAAAATGTCCCCAAAATCAGATTTTCTTATCAAATGATGTCAATTATAGCTATTTAAACCTGGATTTAGTATATTTGAATTGACAAATATGCAGATTTGTTAATACAATTATATCTAACAAAGGAGCTATTAACATAATTTGATCATTTTGGGGACATAGTGAAGCTGGGAGTACCATTACCACACATGGTTGAGAGGTACTATGGCGATGGGGGGTTGTGAGACACCCCCCAGGCTTTTTTGGCTTTTTTATTCATTAAAATATTTAAGTCCATTTAAAAAAATAAGAATTTACTTACCGATAATTCTATTTCTCATAGTCCGTAGTGGATGCTGGGGACTCCGTAAGGATCATGGGGAATAGCGGCTCCGCAGGAGACTGGGCACAAAGTAAAAAGCTTTAGGACTACATGGTGTGCACTGGCTCCTCCCCCTATGACCCTCCTCCAAGCCTCAGTTAGGATACTGTGCCCGGACGAGCGTACACAATAAGGAAGGATTTTGAATCCCGGGTAAGACTCAAACCAGCCACACCAATCACACCGTACAACTTGTGATCTGAACCTAGTTAACAGCATGATAACAAAGGAGCCTCTGAAAAGATGGCTCACAACAATAATAACCCGATTTTTGTAACAATAACTATGTACAAGTATTGCAGACAATCCGCACTTGGGATGGGCGCCCAGCATCCACTACGGACTATGAGAAATAGAATTATCGGTAAGTAAATTCTTATTTTCTCTAACGTCCTAAGTGGATGCTGGGGACTCCGTAAGGACCATGGGGATTATACCAAAGCTCCCAAACGGGCGGGAGAGTGCGGATGACTCTGCAGCACCGAATGAGAGAACTCCAGGTCCTCCTCAGCCAGGGTATCAAATTTGTAGAATTTAGCAAACGTGTTTGCCCCTGACCAAGTAGCTGCTCGGCAAAGTTGTAAAGCCGAGACCCCTCGGGCAGCCGCCCAAGATGAGCCCACTTTCCGTGTGGAATGGGCTTTTACAGATTTTGGCTGTGGCAGGCCTGCCACAGAATGTGCAAGCTGAATTGTACTACAAATCCAACGAGCAATCGTCTGCTTAGAAGCAGGAGCACCCAGCTTGTTGGGTGCATACAGGATAAACAGCGAGTCAGATTTTCTGACTCCAGCCGTCCTGGAAACATATATTTTCAGGGCCCTGACTACGTCTAGCAACTTGGAATCCTCCAAGTCCCTAGTAGCCGCAGGCACCACAATAGGCTGGTTTAAGTGAAATGCTGAAACCACCTTAGGAAGAAATTGAGGCCGAGTCCTCAATTCTGCCCTATCCGTATGAAAAATTAGGTAAGGGCTTTTATAGGATAAAGCCGCCAATTCTGATACACGCCTGGCTGAAGCCAGGGCTAACATCATTACCACTTTCCATGTGAGATATTTTAAGTCCACAGTGGTGAGTGGTTCAAACCAATGTGATTTTAGGAATCCCAAAACTACATTGAGATCCCAAGGTGCCACTGGAGGCACAAAAGGAGGCTGTATATGCAGTACCCCCTTGACAAACGTCTGAACTTCAGGAACTGAAGCTAGTTCTTTTTGGAAGAATATTGACAGGGCCGAAATTTGAACCTTAATGGACCCTAATTTTAGGCCCATAGACAGTCCTGTTTGCAGGAAATGCAGGAAACGACCCAGTTGAAATTCCTCTGTAGGGGCCTTCCTGGCCTCACACCACGCAACATATTTACGCCAAATACGGTGATAATGTTGCACAGTTACATCCTTCCTGGCTTTGATCAGGGTAGGGATGACTTCATCCGGAATGCCTTTTTCCTTCAGGATCCGGCGTTCAAACGCCATGCCGTCAAACGCAGCCGCGGTAAGTCTTGAAACAGACATGGTCCCGGCTGGAGCAGGTCCTTTCTTAGAGGTAGAGGCCACGGGTCTTCCGTGAGCATCTCTTGAAGTTCCGGGTACCAAGTCCTTCTTGGCCAATCCGGAGCCACGAGTATAGTCTTTACTCCTCTCCTTCTTATGATTCTCAATACCTTGGGTATGAGAGGCAGAGGAGGGAACACATACACTGAACGGTACACCCACGGTGTTACCAGAGCGTCCACAGCTATTGCCTGAGGGTCCCTTGACCTGGCGCAATATCTGTCCAGTTTTTTGTTGAGGCGGGACGCCATCATGTCCACCTTTGGTTTTTCCCAACGGTTCACAATCATGTGGAAGACTTCTGGGTGAAGTCCCCACTCCCCCGGGTGGAGATCGTGTCTGCTGAGGAAGTCTGCTTCCCAGTTGTCCACTCCCGGAATGAACACTGCTGACAGTGCTATCACATGATTTTCCGCCCAGCGAAAAATCCTTGCAACTTCCGTCATTGCCCTCCTGCTTCTTGTGCCGCCCTGTCTGTTTACGTGGGCGACTGCCGTGATGTTGTCCGACTGGATCAACACCGACTGACCCTGAAGCAGAGGCCTTGCCTGACTTAGGGCATTGTAAATGGCCCTTAGTTCCAGGATATTTATGTGAAGTGACGTTTCCATGCTTGACCACAAGCCCTGGAAATTTCTTCCCTGTGTGACTGCTCCCCAGCCTCTCAGGCTGGCATCCGTGGTCACCAGGACCCAATCCTGAATGCCGAATCTGCGGCCCTCTAGGAGATGAGCACTCTGTAACCACCACAGGAGAGACACCCTTGTCCTTGGAGACAGGGTTATCCGCTGATGCATTTGAAGATGCGATCCGGACCATTTGTCCAGCAGATCCCACTGAAAAGTTCTTGCGTGAAATCTGCCAAATGGAATCGCTTCGTAAGAAGCCACCATCTTTCCCAGGACCTTTGTGCATTGATGCACTGACACCTGGCCTGGTCTTAGGAGGTTCCTGACTAGGTCGGATAACTCCCTTGCTTTCTCCTCCGGGAGAAACACCTTTTTCTGTACTGTGTCCAGAATCATCCCTAGGAACAGCAGACGTGTCATCGGAATCAGCTGCGATTTTGGAATATTTAGAATCCAACCGTGCTGTCGTAGTACTATTTGAGATAGTGCTACTCCGACCTCTAACTGTTCTCTGGACCTTGCCTTATCAGGAGATCGTCCAAGTAAGGGATAATTAAGACGCCTTTTCTTCGAAGAAGAATCATCATTTCGGCCATTACCTTGGTAAAGACCCGGGGTGCCGTGGACAATCCAAACGGCAGCGTCTGAAACTGATAATGACAGTTCTGTACCACAAACCTGAGGTACCCTTGGTGAGAAGGGCAAATTGGGACATGGAGGTAAGCATCCTTGATGTCCAGAGACACCATATAGTCCCCTTCTTCCAGGTTCGCTATCACTGCTCTGAGTGACTCCATCTTGAACTTGAACCTTCTTATGTAAGTGTTCAAGGATTTCAGATTTAAAATGGGTCTCACCGAGCCGTCCGGCTTCGGTACCACAAACAGCGTGGAATAATACCCCTTTCCCTGTTGTAGGAGGGGTACCTTGATTATCACCTGCTGGGAATACAGCTTGTGAATGGCTTCCAATATCGCCTCCCTGTCGGGGGGAGACGTTGGTAAAGCAGACTTCAGGAACCGGCGAGGGGGAGACGTCTCGAATTCCAATTTGTACCCCTGAGATACTACCTGCAGGATCCAGGGGTCCACTTGCGAGTGAGCCCACTGAGCGCTGAAAATCTTGAGACGGGCCCCCACCGTGCCTGAGTCCGCTTGTAAGGCCCCAGCGTCATGCTGAGGACTTGGCAGAAGCGGGGGAGGGCTTCTGTTCGTGGGAAGAGGCTGTCTGCTGCAGTCTTTTTCCCCTTCCTCTGCCCCGGGGCAGATATGAGTGGCCTTTTGCCCGCTTGCCCTTATGGGGACGAAAGGACTGAGCCTGAAAAGACGGTATCTTTTTCTGCTGCGAGGTGACTTGGGGTAGAAAGGTGGATTTCCCGGCCGTTGTCGTGGTCACCAAGTCCGATAGACCGACCCCAAATAACTCCTCCCCTTTATACGGCAATACTTCCATATGCCGTTTGGAATCCGCATCCCCTGACCACTGTCGCGTCCATAATCCTCTTCTGGCAGAAATGGACATCGCACTTACTCTTGATGCCAGAGTGCAAATATCCCTCTGTGCATCTCGCATATATAGAAACGCATCTTTTAAATGCTCTATAGTCAATAATATATTGTCCCTGTCCAGGGTATCAATATTTTCAGTCAGGGAATCCGACCAAGCCACCCCAGCACTGCACATCCAGGCTGAGGCGATTGCTGGTCGCAGTATAATACCAGTATGTGTGTATATACTTTTTAGGACATTTTCCAGCTTCCTATCAGCTGGTTCCTTGAGGGCGGCCGTATCAGGAGACGGTAACGCCACTTGTTTTGATAAGCGTGTGAGCGCCTTATCCACCCTAGGGGGTGTTTCCCAGCGCGCCCTAACCTCTGGCGGGAAAGGGTATAATGCCAATAATTTTTTAGAAATTAGCAGTTTTTTATCGGGGGAAACCCACGCTTCATCACACACCTCATTTAATTCATCTGATTCAGGAAAAACTACGGGTAGTTTTTTCACACCCCACATAATACCCTTTTTTGTGGTACTTGTAGTATCAGAAATGTTCAAAACCTCCTTCATTGCCGTGATCATGTAACGTGTAGCCCTACTGGAAAATACGTTTGTTTCTTCACCGTCGACACTGGAGTCAGTGTCCGTGTCTGTATCGACCTGATGTAACGGGCGCTTTAGAGCCCCTGACGGTGTTTGAGACGCCTGTATTAACTGATTATCCGGCTGTCTCATGTCGTCAACAGACTTTTGTAAAGTGCTGACACTATCACGTAATTCTTTCCATAAGATCATCCAGTCAGGTGTCGACTCCCTAGAGGGTGACATCACTAACACAGGCAATTGCTCCGCCTCCACACCATTTTCCTCCTCATACATGTCGACACAACGTACCGACACACCGCACACACACAGGGAATGCTCTGATAGAGGACAGGACCCCACTAGCCCTTTGGGGAGACAGAGGGAGAGTTTGCCAGCACACACCAGAGCGCTATATATATACAGGGATAACCTTATATAAGTGTTTTTCCCTAATATAGCTGCTGTATATCTTTATATGCCAATTTTATGCCCCCCCCCCTCTCTTGTTTTACCCTGTTTCTGTAGTGCAGGACTGCAGGGGAGAGTCAGGGAGCCTTCCTCCAACGGAGCTGTGAGGAAAAAATGGCGCCAGTGTGCTGAGGAGATAGGCTCCGCCCCCTTTTCGGCGGCCTTTCTCCCGCTTTTTTATTATAATTTAGGCAGGGGTTAAATACATCCATATAGCCCAGGAGCTATATATGATGTATTTTTAGCCAAAAAAAGGTATTTCTATTGCGTCTCAGGGCGCCCCCCCCAGCGCCCTGCACCCTCAGTGACCGGAGTGTGAAGTGTGCTGAGAGCAATGGCGCACAGCTGCGGTGCTGTGCGCTACCTTAATGAAGACAGGACGTCTTCTGCCGCCGATTTTCCGGACTCTTCAGTCTTCTGGCTCTGTAAGGGGGACGGCGGCGCGGCTCCGGGACCCATCCATGGCTGGGCCTGTGATCGTCCCTCTGGAGCTAATGTCCAGTAGCCTAAGAAGCCCAATCCACTCTGCACGCAGGTGAGTTCGCTTCTTCTCCCCTTAGTCCCTCGATGCAGTGAGCCTGTTGCCAGCAGGTCTCACTGAAAATAAAAAACCTACTTTAAACTTTTTCTCTAAGCAGCTCAGGAGAGCCACCTAGATTGCACCCTTCTCGTTCGGGCACAAAATCTTAACTGAGGCTTGGAGGAGGGTCATAGGGGGAGGAGCCAGTGCACACCAGGTAGTCCTAAAGCTGTTTACTTTGTGCCCAGTCTCCAGCGGAGCCGCTATTCCCCATGGTCCTTACGGAGTCCCCAGCATCCACTTAGGACGTTAGAGAAATATATATTCTCGAGTTCATTAAATAAAAAACATGACAATGTCTAAACAGTGTTTAGGGAAGTCAGTTAAGTGGTTAAAACCTATGATCAAATTCATTTAAGAGGATTAAACAGTTTACAAATGCATTTAAGCTGATCAAACAATATAAAACCATTGTTTTGAATGCCACCATACTCACTAGCTGTATTTACCAGCATTGTGCTCTATGTTTCTAAGCATACCTTTATTATACCCATACGTTTGGAATGTGGGAAGTATACAGCGACCGCCAATTGTCAATAAAAATACCAGTAACAGACGTACAGTATGTGCTGGCAGGGTACATGCAGCTTCAGGTGCGTTATATGTGGCTGTGTTAGATGGTAGGTATGTGGCCTTAAAACACATATTTCGAAAGAAGTATCGTGTATATGTAAACTGGAGCCTGTTTTTCCAGAAAGGAACATATTTAGTCAGCACTTAAGTATTATTCACCATGCCCTTGCACATAGTTTCCGGAAACTGAGCCCTCACATTTTGTGCCTTCTTAGCAACACTGATGATCCATCTGTTTTTCTTACGAGCCTACTGCAGCTATTCCCAATTTATGATTTCTATCAATTATAGAAATAAAGTATTGGATACAGTCAAATATCCCACCTGTAAAAAACCAACTTATGAGGGGAAAGAAAAAAAAGATTATTCAACATGTTTGCTTATAAACATGTGGAGACAAATCCAAAACACCAAGAATAAAAAAAAATAAGATTTTACTTACCGATAAATCTATTTCTCGTAGTCCGTAGTGGATGCTGGGACTCCGTAAGGACCATGGGGAATAGCGGCTCCGCAGGAGACAGGGCACAAAATAAAAGCTTAAGGATCAGGTGGTGTGCACTGGCTCCTCCCCCTATGACCCTCCTCCAAGCCTCAGTTAGGATACTGTGCCCGGACGAGCGTACATAATAAGGAAGGATATTGAATCCCGGGTAAGACTCATACCAGCCACACCAATCACACCGTACAACTTGTGATCTGAACCCAGTTAACAGTATGATAAACGCAAAGGAGCCTCTGAAAAGATGGCTCACAACAATAATAACCCGAATCTTTGTAACAATAACTATATACAAGTATTGCAGACAATCCGCACTAGGGATGGGCGCCCAGCATCCACTACGGACTACGAGAAATAGATTTATCGGTAAGTAAAATCTTATTTTCTCTGACGTCCTAGTGGATGCTGGGACTCCGTAAGGACCATGGGGATTATACCAAAGCTCCCAAACGGGCGGGAGAGTGCGGATGACTCTGCAGCACCGAATGAGAGAACTCCAGGTCCTCCTCAGCCAGGGTATCAAATTTGTAGAATTTAGCAAACGTGTTTGCCCCTGACCAAGTAGCTGCTCGGCAAAGTTGTAAAGCCGAGACCCCTCGGGCAGCCGCCCAAGATGAGCCCACTTTCCTTGTGGAATGGGCTTTTACTGATTTTGGCTGTGGCAATCCTGCCACAGAATGTGCAAGCTGAATTGTACTACAAATCCAACGAGCAATCGTCTGCTTAGAAGCAGGAGCACCCAGCTTGTTGGGTGCATACAGGATAAACAGCGAGTCAGATTTTCTGACTCCAGCCGTCCTGGAAACATATATTTTCAAGGCCCTGACAACGTCAAGCAACTTAGAGTCCTCTAAGTCCCTGGTAGCCGCAGGTACCACAATAGGTTGGTTCATGTGAAATGCAGAAACCACCTTAGGTAGAAATTGAGGACGAGTCCTCAATTCCGCCCTGTCAGAATGAAAAATTAAGTAAGGGCTTTTATATGATAAAGCCGCCAATTCTGACACACGCCTGGCTGAAGCCAAGGCTAACAGCATCGACACCTTCCATGTGAGATATTTTAAGTCCACAGTGGAAAGTGGTTCAAACCAATGTGACTTTAGAAAACTCAACACCACATTGAGATCCCAAGGTGCCACTGGAGGCACAAAAGGAGGCTGTATGTGCAGCACCCCTTTTACAAATGTCTGAACTTCAGGTACTGAAGCCAGTTCTTTCTGGAAGAAAATCGACAGGGACGAAATTTGAACCTTAATGGACCCTAATTTTAGGCCCATAGACAGTCCTGTCTGCAGGAAATGAAGGAAACGACCCAGTTGAAATTCCTCTGTAGGGGCCTTCTTGGCCTCACACCACGCAACATATTTACGCCAAATGCGTTGATAATGTTTTGCGGTTACGTCCTTCCTGGCTTTGACCAGAGTAGGGATGACTTCTTCTGGAATGCCTTTTTCCCTCAGGATCCGGCGTTCAACCGCCATGCCGTCAAACGCAGCCGCGGTAAGTCCTGGAACAGACAAGGCCCCTGCAGTAGCAGGTCCTTTCTGAGAGGTAGAGGCCACGGTTCGTCCGTGAGCATCTCTTGAAGTTCCGGGTACCAAGTCCGTCTTGGCCAATCCGGAACCACGAGTATAGTTCTTACTCCTCTCCTTCTTAAGATTCTCAGTACTTTTGGTATGAGAGGCAGAGGAGGGAACACATACACTGACTGGTACACCCACGGCGTTACCAGAGCGTCCACTGCTATTGCCTGAGGGTCCCTTGACCTGGCGCAATATCTGTCCAGTTTTTTGTTTAGACGTGACGCCATCATGTCCACCTTTGGTTTTTCCCAACGGTTTACAATCAGGTGGAAGACTTCTGGGTGAAGTCCCCACTCTCCCGGGTGAAGGTCGTGTCTGCTGAGGAAGTCTGCTTCCCAGTTGTCCACTCCCGGAATGAATACTGCTGACAGTGCTATCACATGATTTTCCGCCCAGCGAAGAATCCTTGCAGCTTCTGCCATTGCCCTCCTGCTTCTCGTGCCGCCCTGTCTGTTTACGTGGGCGACTGACGTGATGTTGTCCGATTGGATCAACACCGCCTGACCCTGAAGCAGAGGTTTTGCTTGACTTAGGGCATTGTAAATGGCCCTTAGTTCCAGAATGTTTATATGAAGAGACGTTTCCAAGCTTGACCACAGGCCCTGGAAATTCCTTCCCTGTGTGACTGCTCCCCAGCCTCTCAGGCTGGCATCCGTGGTTACCAGGATCCAATCCTGAATGCCAAATCTGCGGCCCTCTAGTAGATGAGCACTCTGCAGCCACCACAGGAGAGACACCCTTGTCCTTGGCGACAGGGTTATCCGCTGATGCATCTGCAGATGCGATCCGGACCATTTGTCCAGTAGATCCCACTGAAATGTTCTTGCATGGAATCTTCCGAATGGAATCGCTTCGTAAGAAGCCACCATTTTCCCCAGGACCCTCGTGCACTGATGCACTGAGACCTGTCCTGGTTTTAGGAGGTTCCTGACTAGCTCGGATAACTCCCTGGCCTTCTCCTCCGGGAGAAACACCTTCTTCTGGACTGTGTCCAGAATCATTCCTAGGAACAGTAGACGTGTCGTTGGAATCAGCTGCGATTTTGGAATATTTAGAATCCACCCGTGCTGACGTAACACTACCTGAGATAGTGCTACTCCGACTTCTAACTGTTCCCTGGATCTTGCCCTTATCAGGAGATCGTCCAAGTAAGGGATAATTAAAATGCCTTTTCTTCGTAGAAGAATCATCATTTCGGCCATTACCTTGGTAAAGACCCGAGGTGCCGTGGACAATCCAAACGGCAGCGTCTGAAACTGATAATGACAGTTTTGTACTACAAACCTGAGGTACCCTTGGTGAGAAGGGTATATCGGGACGTGGAGATAAGCATCTTTGATGTCCAGAGACACCATATAGTCCCCTTCTTCCAGGTTTGCTATCACTGCTCTGAGTGACTCCATCTTGAATTTGAACCTTTTTATGTAAGTGTTCAAGGATTTCAGATTTAAAATTGGTCTCACCGAGCCGTCCGGCTTCGGTACCACAAACAGCGTGGAATAATACCCCTTTCCTTGTTGCAGGAGGGGTACCTTGATTATCACCTGCTGGGAATACAGCTTGTGAATGGCTTCCAAAACTGCCTCCCTGTCGGAGGGAGACTTTGGTAAAGCAGACTTCAGGAAACGACGAGGGGGAAACGCCTCGAATTCCAGTTTGTACCCCTGCGATACTACCTGTAGAATCCAGGAATCCACTTGCGAGTGAGCCCACTGCGCGTTGAAATTCTTGAGACGGGCCCCCACCATATCTGAGTCTGTTTGTAAAGCCCCAGCGTCATGCTGAAGACTTGGCAGAAGCAGGGGAGGGCTTCTGCTCCTGTGAAGCGGCTGCATGGTGCAGTCTTTTTCCTCTTCCTCTGCCCCGGGGCAGAAAAGAGTGGCCTTTTGCTCGCTTGTACTTATGGGAACGAAAGGACTGAGTTTGAAAAAACGGTGTCTTTTTCTGCTGATGTGGAGTGACCTGGGGTAAAAAGGTGGATTTTCCAGCCGTTGCCGTGGCCACCAGGTCCAATAGACCAGCCCCAAATAACTCCTCCCCTTTATACGGCAATACTTCCATGTGCCGTTTGGAATACGCATCCCCTGACCACTGTCGCGTCCATAACGCTCTTCTGGCAGAGATGGACATAGCACTTACTCTTGATGCCAGGGTGCAAATATCCCTCTGTGCATCACGCATATATAGTAATGCATCCTTTAAATGTTCTATAGTTAACAAAATATTGTCCCTATCCAGGGTATCAATATTCTCGGTCAGGGACTCCGACCATGCGACTCCAGCACTGCACATCCAGGCTGAGGCGATTGCTGGTCGCAGTATAACACCAGTATGTGTGTATATACTTTTTAGGATATTTTCCAGCCTTCTATCAGCTGGTTCTTTTAGGGTAGCTGAATCAGGAGACGGTAACGCTACTTGTTTTGATAAACGTGTGAGCGCCTTATCTACCCTAGGGGGTGTTTCCCAACGCGCCCTAACCTCTGGCGGGAAAGGATATAATGCTAATAATTTTTTAGAAATTAGCTGTTTTTTATCGGGGGAAACCCACGCTTTTTCACACACCTCATTTATTTCCTCTGACTCAGGAAAAAATATTGGTAGTTTTTTCTCACCCCACATAATACCCTTCTTTGTGGTACTTGTAGTGTCAGAAAGGTTCAATGCCTCTTTCATTGCCGTGATCATGTAACGTGTGGCCCTACTGGACATTACGTTTGTCTCGTCACCGTCGACACTAGACTCAGTATCTGTGTCAGGGTCTGTGTCGACCCACTGAGGTAACAGGCGTTTTAGCGCCCCTGACGGTGTCTGAGACGCCTGGACAGGCACTAATTGATTTGCCGGCTGTCTCATGTCGTCAACAGTTTTTTGCAAATTGCTGACATTATCACTTAATTGTTTAAATACAATCATCCAGTCAGGTGTCGACTCCCTAGGGGGTGACATCACCAACACAGGCAACTGCTCCGCCTCCACATAATTTTCCTCCTCATACATGTCGACACACGCGTACCGACACACAGCACACACACCGGGAATGCTCTGATAGAGGACAGGACCCCACTTAGCCCTTTGGAGAGACAGAGGGAGAGTCTGCCAGCACACACCCAGCGCTATATATATATATATACAGGGATAACCTTATATAAGTGTTATTCCCTTATAGCTGCTGTTATTATCGTTATTTGCTGCCAAAAATGCCCCCCCTTCTCTTTTTTACCCTGATTCTGAAGCAGGACTGCAGGGGAGAGTCAGGGAGCCGTCCTTCCAGCGGAGCTGTGAGGGAAAATGGCGCTTGTGTGCTGAGGAGATAGGCTCCGCCCCTTCACGACGTCCTTATCTCCCGCTTTTTTGTGTAAAATGGCAGGGGATTAAAATACATCCATATAGCCCAGGAGCTATATGTGATGTATTCTGTTTTGCCACCTAAGGTATTCTGTTATATTGCGTCTCAGGGCGCTCCCCCCCCAGCGCCCTGCACCCTCAGTGACCGGAGTGTGAAGTGTGCTGAGAGCAATGGCGCACAGCTGCGGTGCTGTGCGCTACCTTAGTCTGAAGACAGGATGTCTTCTGCCGCCGATTTCACCGGACCTCTTCGTCTCTTCTGGCTCTGTAAGGGGGACGGCGGCGCGGCTCCGGTGACCCATCCAGGCTGAACCTGTGATCGTCCCTCTGGAGCTAGTGTCCAGTAGCCTAAGAAACCCGATCCACTCTGCACTCAGGTGAGTCCGTTTCTTCTCCCCTTAGTCCCACGATGCAGTGAGCCTGTTGCCAGCAGGACTCACTGAAAATAAAAAAACCTAACTAAACTTTTATTCTAAGCAGCTCAGGAGAGCCACCTAGATTGCACCCTTCTCGGCCGGGCACAAAAATCTAACTGAGGCTTGGAGGAGGGTCATAGGGGGAGGAGCCAGTGCACACCACCTGATCCTTAAGCTTTTATTTTGTGCCCTGTCTCCTGCGGAGCCGCTATTCCCCATGGTCCTTACGGAGTCCCAGCATCCACTAGGACGTCAGAGAAATAAACAAAATAAATAAATCAAACAGTTGCACATCATAATGAAACCAGTCAGGACGACTGCTCGGCATAACAAAGCAGTTTTCAGGTATGAGACCAGCCACATTTACCTTGTCAGGGAATTCAAAAAATACATTTTCAAATTAAATTTTTTATACTTCCTATTCTGCTGGAGAAGATGCAAGACAAGCAGGAAAAGTTATATAAGTCATATATTAAGTTAAATAAGCCATATACACTGAAGTGCCAAAAGTCATGGACTAGTAGTATGTACAGGTAATGGTAAGTGTCACCGCACTGTGACGTCTTGGAAATGGCCAGATCTGCATCAGTTGTAATCTGTCATCTCGTGAGTGAGTCTGAACACCAGAAAGGCGACGTGATTATCATGATAGTCAGAGCCCGACAGAAGGGAAATGCTATTTCTGAAGTTGTGCAGATATTCAACAGTCCTCGATCAATGGTGTCATGTGTGTACTGGAAATACCTGATGGAAGACATTAAAACCCACAGTGGAAAGCGCAGTGGCTGTCCATGGGTGCTTAATGATTGTGACCAGCAGCGTCTAACCAGATTTGTCCGTGGTAACAGACAAGTGACGCTGGCTCAAAACACATCCACATTCAATGCAGGAGGTACCAGATGCATATCCAGCAGATCAGTGCAACATTCTTTAGCTTCCATGGGATATGGGAGCAGAAGAGTCACGAGAATGTCCCTGCTAACACTACGACACTAGACACCTTACCTCGTTGTTTCAGGTAGGATTCGGGTGTAGTATAGTCCCCATGAGGCCAAGGACCCCAGTTGTCGGTAAGGCACAGTATAGGCTGGTGGTGGCTCCAAAATGATGTGTGGTGTGTTGTTCTCGTGTCATAGGTTGGGTCCAGTGGTCTGTCTGAACACGTCATTGACTGGTAACCACTACACTGCAGTGCTTAATGAACACTTGCAACCCTTCATGGACTTTATATACCCCCACAATGATGGAATATTGTAGCAGGCTAATGCACGGTGTCATCGGTCCCAAGTTTTCCAGAATAGGTTTGAGCAGCATGAATGGTGTGGCCCCCACATTTGCCCGACATGAACTTAATTGAGCATTTATGGGATGTGACAGAGAGGTCTTTTCGCACCCCAGATCCTGCACCTACAAATATCAGTGAGCTATGGGAAGCTATCCAGACGTCATGGCTCTCCAGAGGTGTACAATACTAAGCACCTTTCCCATGACTTCTGGCACTTCAGTGTAAAAGAAAATTGTTTGCAGACAATGGCAATAATGGGAGTAATAAAGCATTTGTGTATGCACAGGCAATAGGTGTAAAGTAGTAGAAACATCTATGTACTGTATGAGGGATACCACTCCTATTCAATGCAAAGACTTTTAAAAAGGTGTGGCTCTTGCATTACTTATCTGGCATGATCGTATATGATGTGACCGGAGGCAACAGAGTCTCCGGTCAGAACAAAGTCTTAATTTAACAGAAAAAAAATATTGCCCCTGGGGGATTTTATTAACTGAGGAATTTTGTGCCACTGATGGCTGGATGTACTTATTCTTTATTGGCGATAATAGGATTTTGGTACTTACCAGATAAATCCTTTTCTTTGAATCCACAGGGGGCACTGGAGTACTCTTGGGATATGGAGAGGGCGTTAGCAGGGATAGGAACATTTAAATATTTAAATTAGTAACTCTCCACCCCCTCCATACTCCCAAAGTACCTCAGTGTTTTTACTGAGCCGAACAGGAGCGACAGAGAGGATGAACAATGGAGAACAACATATAACATTATAACATAACGGACAACTAGAAAGTTGACACGACAATAGATAACAATCACCTTAACAATTGAACAAATCGGTGAAAATGGGTTACCATAAGATCTACTGAACTTACCACAAGACAGGTGAAAACTGCTTTGGGCGGGCGTCCAGTGCCCCCTGTGGATTCAAAGAAAAGGATTTATCTGGTAAGTACCAAAATCCTATTTTCTTTTTCATCCACTAGGGGTCACTGGAGTACTCTGGGGACATACCAAAGTTTCCCCCTTGGGCGGGAGAGCTGTTTGGCACCTTTAACACTAGACGGCCAAAGCTAGATGCTGATGCCGCAAACGTATCAAACTTGCAAAAGTGCACAAACGTGTGCACTGATGACCATGTAGCCGCACGGCAAAGTTGCGTCGTAGAAGCTCCACGACCTGGTGCCCATGAAGTTCCCACAGAACGTGTGGAATGAGCTGAAACTGATGTAGGAGGCTGTAACTTAGCATGAAGGTAAGCTTGACGAATGGTCAGCTTAAGCCATCTGGCCAAGGTCCGCTTGGAAGCTGGCCAAACAATCTTGACTGCATCATAGAGAACAAAAAATGTATCTGTTTTACGTACTGTTGATGTTCTGGCTACATAAACGCGGTGTGCGCGTACCACATCCAAAGTAACTGGAGGTCCTGCACCCTCTAATAACACAGGAACTACGATTGGTTGATTGATGTGAAAAGAAGATACCACCTTTGGTAGGAAAGCGGGATTCATCCGAAGTTCCGCTCTATCATCATAAAACACCAAATATGGTGGCTTGCATGACAAGGCACCCAATTCTGAAACACGCCTTGCTGAAGCTAAGGCTAGTAGAAAAACTTTTCCCAAGTTAGAAACTTAACATCCACTTGATATAAGGGTTCAAAAATTGAAGACTGTAAAAAATGTAAAACCAGATTCAAGCCCCATGGCGCTGTAGGTGGTATAAATGGAGGTTGAACTCTGAGGACACATTGCAGGAAAGTGTGAACGGTTGGCAAAAGGGCCAAACGCCTTTGAAAGAAAACTGACAAGGCAGAGACCTGCACCATTAGTGTAGATCAGGCATGTCCAAACTGCGGCCCTCCAGCTGTTGAGAAACTACACATCCCGGCATTCCCTGACACAGCTTTAGCATTCTCTGAAAGCAAAACTGTGCCAGGGCACAGTTGCTGGGATATGTAGTTTCACAACAGCTGGAGGGCCGCAGTTTGGACATGCCTGGTGTAGATAAAGGTAGTCCTCCATCTAACCCCGCTTGTAAAAATAGCAAAAGACGGGATAACTTGAAAGAAGATGTCGGAAACTTCCGAACTTCCCACCAACCTATATAAGCTTGCCAAATTCTGTGATAATGAGCTGCTGTAACTGGCTTCCTGGTACGTAACATGTTTGGAATAACCGACTCTGGAATGCCCTCTTGTCTTAAGACAGCGGTTTCAACAGCCACCCTGTCAAACGCAGCCGAGCTAAATTGGGGTAAAAGGAACGGACCCTGTTGTAGTAGGTCTGGACGAATTGGAAGCGGCCATGGATCATCTGCAAGTAGACCGCGGAGATCCGAGAACCACGCTCTCCAAGGCCAATAAGGTGCCACTAGTATGATGGTCGTGGATTCTCTTTTGATTCTCTTTAGCAACCGAGAAGCAGCGGAAATGGTGGAAACAGATACACGAGGCTGTACGGCCACGCTATTGTGAGAGCATCCACTGCCACAGCCTTTGGATCTCTTGTTCTGGACACATACTGGGGTGTTTGATGATTCTGGCGAGACGCCATTAGATCCACTTGTGGGTAACCCCACCACTGGACCAACATTTGGAAAACTTCTGGATTTAACGCCCATTCTCCTGGATGAAAATCCTGACGGCGGAGATAATCTGCTTCCCAGTTGTCCACTCCTGGAATGAACACTGCCGACAATATCACTTGGCGATGCTCGGCCCAATTCAGGATGCGAGCAACTTCTCGCATGGCCATGCGACTTCGAGACCCTCCTTGTTTGTTGATGTATGCAACTACTGTCGCGTTGTCTGACTGAACCTGAACAGTCTGAGACTGGAGTATTTGAACTGCCTGACGGAGAGCATTGTAGATTGCCCTGAGTTCCAGGACATTTATTGACCGTAATTTTTCTAGGTCTGACCAGAGACCCTGAAATTGACGATGTAGGACCACTGCTCCCCAACCTCTGAGACTGGCGTCCGTCGTCAGAATAATCCAATTCCAGAGTCCGAACCGGTTTCCCGCGGTGAGATGCTGTATTTGGAGCCACCAGAGTATGATACTCTGGCCCTTGGAGATAACCGCACCCTCTGATGAATTTGGAGATGAGAGCCTGACCACTGTGCTAGAAGATCTAGCTGAAAAGGACGCGAGTGAAATCATCTGAACTGGAGTGCTTCGAAGGACACCACCATCTTTCCCAATAGTCGAATACACAAGTGCACCGATACTGTCCGTGGTTTGAGCACTAACTGTACCTGATGATGAATACTTTGTGCTTTTTGTTCTGGCAGGTAAATTCATTGATCCACCGTATCGAGAATCATTCCGAGGAATTGAATTCTTTGACATGGAACCAGGCTTGATTTCTTGAAGTTGACAATCCAACCGTGCTGAACTAGAACATTGGACGTTAGTAAGGCATGTTGAAGGAGTATGTGTGAAGATGGAGCCTTGAGAAGAAGGTCATCTCAGTAGGGAACTATTATCACTCCCAGGGATCTGAGATGAGCTATCATCACAGACATCACCTTTGTGAATACCCGAGGTGCTGATGATAGGCCAAACGGTAGTGTCTGAATTTGATAATGGTTCAGTTGCACTGCAAACCTTATGTACGCCTGATGCGGTGGCCAAATTGGAATGTGTAAGTACGCATCCTTGAGATCCAGCAAAATCATGAATTGCCGTGGCTCTAAACTTGCAATCACCGACCGCAGGGATTCCATCTTGAATCTGTAGTAAGTCACGTACTGATTGAGCCCCTTTAGGTTCAATATCGGTCGGACCAAGCCGTCCGGCTTTGGTACCTCAGAGACTGGAATAATAACCTTGACCCTGTTGGTGAACTGGAACCAGGATCAAAACTGCTGAATCTACGAGCGATTGAATCGCAGTCTGCAGAACCGCCTTTTTGTCTTCCGACATAGGGAGGCCTGTCTTGGAAAACCGCATTGGTGGTTGAAAATCGAACTCTATTTTGTAACCTTTGAACACTAAATTTCGGATCCACGCATCTGTGGATGTCTAGAACCACGCCAAATGAAGCGTTTGAAGGCCTGCTCCCACAACTGAAGATCCGAGATGGGCAGGAAGCCAGTCATGCCACTGGCTTGTCTGCGAACTTGGTGTTCTGACGACTGTTATTGGTTTGTTGGAAACCACGCCCTCTACCACATCTACTCTGTATGGTTGTTCTTCTAGCATGGCCTCGAAAGAACTGAGGTCTAAAAGATTTAAATGCTGGGCCAGCGTATTTACATTTAGGAACTGGTGTGGGCAATGGTAGGAAAACAGATTTTCCCCCAGTAGCCTGCGAAATCCATTTGTCCAATTCAGGACCAAATAACATCTCGCCAGTGTAAGGCAGCGCTTCTATTCCTCGTTTTGACTATGCCTGCCAAGAACGCAGCCAAAGCACCCGTCGTGCCGCAACTAGTGAAGCTGAAAGCCAAGAACAAACCTGGCCGACGTCCATAGAAGCCGTACCTAAATACTCTGCAGATTCAGATGTGATCAGCAAGAAGCATAATCTGGATAAGAGAGGATCCTGTTGTAGGCCCAACTTGAGCTGTGTTGCCCATGCAACGACAGCCTTGTTAACCCGAACCCCAACTAAAGCAGGTCTAAGCAAGACCCCTACTGCTGTATACATTGACTTTAGCATAGTCTCCAGCTTACGCTCAGACGGGTCTTTCAGAGTCATTGCAGCAGGGACCGGAATGGTTAGCATTTTTTTGAAAGTTTTGATACTGAGGAATCCACTGCTGGTGGGTTCTCGCATTTAGTTGTCAAAGACTCTGGAAATGGGTAGTTAGACAGAAACCGTTTAGGCACTGCAAACCATTTATCTAGATTCTTCCAAGCTTCTGTTAACTGTTTATTAAGAGAATCTGAATAAGGAAAACACACTGGTGTTCTCTGTTTTTTATCAAACAAAACTTCATCATGTGAAAGAGGTTCCGCAGTATCAGTAAAATGTAGAACCTGGCGTACTGCCCTGATGAGATTATCAATGGCTGGGCTATCAGTAACCTCATTATCTAACTCTTCGCCTAATTCACTTTCCTCATGCGATATAAGGTCTGGCATTGAATCGTCAGAATGCAACACCGCTGAAACCGGTACATTATGAGACAAACTATGAACACTTTTAGGAATAGAGGTAGATCTGGACTTTTGTAAACTCTGCAAAGCCCTTGACATATCCTGAGCCCACGCAAGGGCTGGGACATGGCTGGTATTAAAAATGCACACAGCGGGGACATGATGATTGCCTCGATCCCCCAGTAAGTCACATCAAAGGAGCGGCGGCAGTCTGAGCTGCCTGTTACCTGAATGCAGAGGAGGCTATGATGAGGCTTCTTCTGTAAGCTCTGTCCAGCTCCTAGATGCAGCCCTAGGCTGAAATCAGCTCTGCTGATTCTGGTCTATGGCGGGGCTCCTCTCCTGAGCGCCGACAAGCCAACTGCGACACTCAGCAGCCTCTACAATCCCGGACCCAAGCTTCTTAATAAGCTGGGAAGGGATTGAGTGCAAAAATAAAAATCTAGTCAAAAATTGAAGTAAACTGTGGAGAATCCTCCACGTGTGTCTATCCTGGCTGAGGCACAGAAAAACACTGAGGTACCTTGGGAGTATGGAGGGGATGGAGAGTTACTAATTTAAATATTTAAATTTGCCTATCTCTGCTAACGCCCCGTCCATATCCCAAGAGTACTCCAGTGACCCCCTAGTGGCTAAAAAAGAAATATGGATATAAAGGTAGGGAGGAAATGCCACTGGGGGATCATTTGCTACTGGGAGTAATATTACAATGGGGACCTACGGACGCCTGTAAGGATTCTTTTTTCTGCTAAATAATTAAAATAAAGGTGATTTATTTTTTAGGTCATAATTGTCAGTTAAGTGGTTAAGCAAGAAACACTGCCAGCATGGTCAGGTCATGCATAAAGATTTTATACTTCTCTGGCTGCCTAGAATTATGGTTTCCATGACAGCAAAAAGAGACCACAGTTATTGTGTATTTTTGTCAACACCAGTAGCAAAACCGACAACTACAATGGAGTCTAATGCTGGGTACACACCTGAGCGATGGATCAGAAAGCCATCCGATGTGCCAAAGGATCCAACAATGTGGTAAGTGTTATGCACAAAAGATATTGTGCATACACACTTACCAATACGTCGCCCGACATGTCTGTCCACAGGAAACGGTAGTCACGTCACTGTCAGGGGTTCCTGGGTCAGCCGGCCATACAGACAGCCAGATATACTGGCATCGGATTTGCTGCAGGGCTGACACGATATGTCAGTTAATGACATTGTTCATAGACATATCTTCTGCACACACCAACCAATGCACTATGCAATATGTCATTTGTTAACTGATTGAACGACATATTGCATAGTGTGTACCCAGCATTAGCATGTTATCAGTAATGGCTAAAAGTACAAAGCAAGCAAATGGACAACTGTAGACCAAATTACTACTTATTTTAACCTATGGTGTGAGCAGCCACTTCCATTTAAAAAAGGTCTAACCAAGCTGTGATCAATGACGTCTGTTCTACTTACCTTTTTATATATGTACAACAGCATCTCATTTATGTTTCCTGTATTTGTGACTCACCATTCAAAATAAAGAATTATTTGAAAAAAATAATACAAAAAGGTCTAACAAGAACTCCACAAACCAGTAGTGTTCATTCAGTGTTAAGATACAGACCAGAATGTGCTAGAAGGACCAGGGCAGACAGCAACATCCCAGACAGGAAAGAGGAACTGCAGGGGTTCTGACAGGTGCAGAGTGCTAGAATGAACACTAGATCAGGATATCATAGTCTGCAGATTATATACTGCTCGTCACACCTGGCAATGTAGGCCAGCAACTTCACCACAGGTAATTTACTATCAAGCAGTGAAGAAATTAACCATCCTTCAACCATGTGCTCAACAACAGATGACCATGCACTGGCTAATTAAAGCACTCTATAAACTCTGTGTCTTGTTTCCAACAGTGAGGTCAATTCCATGTCCGTTCAACCAGGTGTCCACCACCCATCTCAGATTTTTTTTGCATTTTTTTTAGTTAAGAGAGGATGTCAAAACAACTATTTCTGCCAAATATCTCAACTGTGACAATTAGTTGATTAAATATTGATTTGTAAATGTATTATATTATTTACTAATCGCGGCTTCTTTACCCAGTTTATTTGAAGTTTCACAGGTGTTTATTATGGAATCACCATGAAATTTGGACCCCTAATGTAACTCTTCCTCCAGAATCCAAAACAAATCACTTTATCTGCCTTACGTTTCGAGTTACGACATTTTTTTTCGAAAATACTTAAAAACGCTAGGTTCAATGAACATTAGATATCCAAAAAGTTTTTAGGTGCTTAACAAAGGTTTACATTATTACCACACAAAAAAATCAGCATGGCACTCTGTTTCATAGTGAAGAAAAAAAAAAATCATGAAGTTGAAATTCAAATACTGTTGTATCGCATACAAAATTACCACAAGAAAACATGAAATTTACAAACGTAAACATAACTTAAGTTCATAACTTAAGTTGAGTCAACAATCACATAGGACCAGGATGGTAATTCAGAGTTGATCATAGATGTGCTAAATTTAGCACATCTACGATCATTGACTCTGACATACGGGGGGACGCCCGGCACAGGGCTAGTCCGCCCCACATGTCAAGCCCTAAACCCCTCCCCCTCCCCCCCACACACAGATACAAAAGCATAGAAACATAGAAACATAGAATTTGACGGCAGATAAGAACCACTTGGCCCATCTAGTCTGCCCCTTTTTTATTTTATCCTTTAGGCAATCTCAACCCTTTTTTAACCTTGATTCTTTGTAAGGATATTCATATGCCTGTCCCAAGCATGTTTAAATTGCCCTACAGTCTTAGCCTCTACCACCTCTGATGGGAGGCTATTCCACTTATCCACTACCCTTTCTGTGAAGTAATTTTTCCTTAAATTTCCCCTGAACCTCCCCCCCTCCAGTCTCAATGTATGCCCTCGAGTTCTAATACTTCTTTTCCTTTGAAGAATGTTTCCCTCCTGAACTTTGTTAAGACCCTTTATATATTTGAAAGTTTCTATCATGTCTCCCCTTTCCCTTCTCTCCTCCAAACTATACATGTTAAGATCTTTTAGCCTTTCCGGGTAAGTTTTGTGATGTAGGCCATGCACCATTTTAGTTGCCCTTCTTTGTACACTCTCTAATGTATTTATATCCTTCTGGAGATAGGGTCTCCAGAACTGGACACAGTATTCCAGATGGGGCCTTACCAATGACCTATACAGTGGCATTATCACTTCTTTTTTCCTGCTACTGATTCCTCTCCCAATGCAACCAAGCATCTGACTTGCCTTTCTCATTGCTTTGTTGCATTGCTTTCCTGCCTTCAAGTCACTTGAAATAGTGACTCCTAAATCTCTTTCCTCCTCAGTAGTTTCCATTATAGTACCCTTGATACTATACTTAGCCTTTGGGTTTTTGAGACCCAAGTGCATGATTTTGCATTTTTTAGCATTAAACTGTAGTTGCCACGTTCTTGACCATTTCTCAAGCCTACCTAGGTCATCAATCATTTGTTTGACCCCTCCCGGTGTGTCTACCCTGTTGCATATCTTTGTATCATCTGCAAAAAGGCATATCTTCCCTTCAATACCATCTGCAATGTCACCAACAAAGATATTAAAGAGAACTGGACCTAGTACAGATCCCTGGGGTACTCCACTGGTAACATTTCCCTCCATAGATTGCACTCCATTAACTACAACTGTCTGTTTCCTATCCTGCAACCAGGTTCTTATCCATTTCACTAATTTATAATCCACCCCCAGGCTTTCAAGTTTATTTAGCAGTCTGTGATGTGGGACAGTGTCAAATGCCTTACTAAAGTCTAGATATGCTACATCTACAGCTCCCCCTTGATCTATTATTTTCATCACAGAGTCAAAAAAGTCAATAAGATTTGTTTAGCATGATCTCCCACCAGTAAATCCATGCTGTTTTGGATCCTGTAAGTTGTTCGATTTAAGATATTCCACTTCTCTTTCTTTTAATAGTTTTTCCATTACTTTCCCTACTACTGATGTAAGGCTTACTGGTCTGTAGTTACTTGCTTCTTCCTTGCTTCCACTTTTGTGCAGTGGAACTACATTTGCTCTTTTCCAGTCCTCTGGAATATCACCTGTATTTAGTGACTGGTTAAATAATTCTGTTAAAGGTGTAACCAGGACATCTTTTAGCTCTTTGAGTATCCTTGGGTGTATTCCATCTGGTCCCATTGATTTATCCACTTTTAGTTTTGAAAGTTCTGTTAGGACCTTCTCCTCTGTAAATGTATTTTCATCTACCTTATTTTTATGAATGTCCTTGCAATTTAACTGTGGCCCCATCCCTTCTTCTGTAGTAAATACTGAGCAAAAATAATTATTTAGGTGATCTGCTATTGCCTTGTCTCCCTCCACCAAATGCCCACTCTCTGTCTTAAGTCTTATTATTCCTCCATTTGATTTTCTCCTTTCACTTATATACTTAAAAAAAGTTTTGCCCCCTTTATCTACTGACTGGGCCATTTTCTCCTCAGCTTCTGCCTTTGCACGTCTGATCACTTTCTTAGCATCCTTCCGTCTGTCCAGATACTCCTCTTTGTCGTTATTATTTTGAGTCTGTTTGTATTTCCTAAAAGCCATCTTTTTTGCTTTCACACTAGTTGATACTACTTTTGTGAACCACACTGGCTTCCTTTTCCTGGTGCTTTTCCTAACCATTTTGATACAAAGGTCTGTTACATTTAGTAATGCACTTTTAATTTTTTTCCACCTCTCCTGCACCCCTTCCAAGTTCCTCCAGTCTGCCAATGAATCACTTAAACATCTCCCCATTTTTGCAAAGTCTGCATTTCTAAAATCCAACACCTTTGTTTTTGTGTGAGAGGAGTTGGATCCTGTCTTTATACTAAACCATACTGCTTGATGATCACTGGATCCCAGGTGCTCACCCACATATATATCAGATATTTTATCACCATTTGTAAGAATTAGATCTAATATTGAGTCTTTGCGAGTGGGCTCCCTCACCAATTGCTTGAGAGATGCTCCCTGTAAGGAATGTAGAAATTTGCCACTTGTAGCTGAATTTGCAAAAGACCCCTCCCAATTTACATCAGGTAAATTAAAGTCTCCCATGATTATGACTTCTCCCTTAAAAGCCATTTTAGAGATGTCCAACAATAGGTTCCTGTCCAAATCCTGCCCCTGACCTGGTGGTCTATAGATCACCCCAATGCGAATAATGTCCTTCTTCCCAGTTTCTATGGTGACCCAAAGGGCCTCAGTTTTGGCTTCAATATTTTGTATTAAAGTGGCATTTATGCTTTTTTTCACATACATTGCTACCCCTCCTCCTATTCTTCCTATTCTATCTTTCCTAAATAAATTGTATCCTGGTATAGTTAAGTCCCAGTCATGATTCTCATTGCACCAAGACTCTGTAATAGCCACAAAATCCAGGTTATCCCTTGTCATTATCGCAATTAGCTCTGGAATTTTGTCTCCTAAGCTCCTAGCATTTGCAGACATAGCTTTAAAAAATGTTTCTGTGCATTTGTTAGTAGTAGCCATGTCCAGAGCGTACAAAATGAATGACAAGTTTAAAGTTGAAATTACCTGTTTGGGGATGTTGCTCAGTATTTGTTTTCTTTTACTAATCAGTAATCATACTCTGTCCTTTACACCACGACTATACCTTACTAAATATAAAGACATAGTACACCTGACCACAATGGGTTAATGTTCAAAAGAGGTAATCACCAGTTAGTATGCAATACTAAACTGTTTCACTGAGCAACTTCCCCACACATGCAATGACATTTTCAAGAAATCATTACATAAAGAAACATACATAAGTTTGCATAAGAGAGAACTGTAGTGAGCAGATTGGGGATGCCTTTTCCTCGGTTTTGCAAAAACGGATGATATGCATAAGATGAATTACATACTTTTGAGCATTAAGGCAGTCCTTTTGTGGTAGTGTTGGTGTGTTGATGTTTTCCTTCTGGTTTTCCTTCGGTTTAACGCAGGTATAACGCTATTTTTATAATAACACTTCTATGTAAGCACGACCAGCCGACGACTATCCAGCCGTATACTAGACTTCAAATAGGAACAATATCCATGTGAATGCAATGATTGCAAACTCCACCCAAGACCATCCCCCTTTAAACTAAGGCCATAAATTAGCTTAGAAAAACAGACATTACATGCCAATAAGGCAGCCAACTATATCTCTACAAAGAGAAAAACATACAAGAAAAAAAAACAAAAAAACCCATATTCAATATACCTAGACTATTCAAACATGAAATTCATTTGGCATAATCAGCAAATGCAGTACAACTTGCTGGGATGTGTAGTTCAACGAATCATACCTAGACTATTCAAACATGAAATTCATTTGGCATAATCAGCAAATGCAGTACAACTTGCTGGGATGTGTAGTTCAACGAATCATACCTAGACTATTCAAACATGAAATTCATTTGGCATAATCAGCAAATGCAGTACAACTTGCTGGGATGTGGATGCATAGCATGGCGGAGGGAGCTGCCCACCGCATTCCAGGTTACAGTGGCTGCGTGTGATGTCACACAGCCGCCGCCCCCCCCCCCAACTTTCTGGATATGTCCAGACTACGTACCGCCCCGGTAATAGCTAATAGCAGCTCACTGGGCTCCTATAGGTGCGCACGCGCAGTGAGGCCGCTGCATGTGCGCACTCAACAAAGTAATTCAGACTGCGATCGCTGTAGCGATGCAGTTTTAATTACCCCCCAGATGTACTAAGCCTATAAAAGTGATAAATTGCACAATGATAAAGTACAAACCAACCAGCTCCTAAGTGTCATTGGGCAGATGTATTAAGCCTGGAGAAGTGATAAAGCAGTGATAAGTGCAAGGTGATAATGCAATGCCAATATTGGAGCCGATTGGCTGGTGCATTATCACCTTGCAGTTATCACTGCTTTATCACTTCTCCAGGCTTAATACATCTGCCCCACAGTTTGTAACATGGCAGTTAAGAGCTGATTGGCTGGAACTTTAACAACGTGCAAAGTATCACTTTTCAAGTCTTAGTACATCTCCCCCATTATCTTTCCGTTGTTTGGAACCTGTTGTGATGGTCTGTAATTCTCCTTAAAGTGTCAGCAGACATTGCCTTCCAGTACTTCTTTGGATAGTGGGCATTTCAGTACTTCTTTGGATAGTGGGCATTTCCGTTACACAGGGGATGTGAATAAAAGGAACAAAACACTGAAGGCCAGGACAACACATTTGTTGATTGGTTTCGTTTCATGAAGTGTACCAGCACATCTTGTTCCTCCTCATTTTATTGAATAATATACCCAGTATACCAGATGTTATTGTACACTGCTGCTATTTATGTTCCAGGTTGCAGATCACTTTTGTCTAATTTTTTTATGACTGTGGTCATAGTGACACTAAAGGGTTTATGCAATTAGCCACGGTAAATTAACGCTGCTAACTGCCCTGCAGGGAGCTATCCAATTAGCCCCGTAAAACCATGGCTCGCTCCGGCTTATCAGGGATTTTGTTTCACCTGCCTCAGGCAGTCAAATCCAAATCTACAGAAACAGGGCTGCTTCTACCAAAAACACACAGGTTTCACTGAAAATATGTGTTTTTGGGAGATGTTTTTTTTTGTTTTTTTTACAGGCGACCAAATTGGATAGCCTGTAAAAAAAAAAAAAAAATGGGTGAAACATTGGGAAAAATCATCCAATGTATTTCACTCGTAATTGGATACTCCCCCCCCCCCCCAAGAAAAACTGTGGTTACTGCTGTCTTCATGTCATCTGATGACAATCGGAATATGTGTAGTTCATCATAACTAATAGGACAAAATTGGTGATGCGCAAGTGTTCTTACCACAGTCTTTGCTGTTTCTAGACGGCGATGCAGTTTGGTTTTGCAGTCTTGTATTTAATTTTGTGACACGTAGGAAAACTTTATGCCATGTATCTTTTCAGCCTAGCTATACAGATCCAAAGGTGTCAAGATGTGATGAGTTTCCACTGCTTGCAGACTGGTGCGGGTGGCTAGATGTTTACTAGCACCATCACTAAAGTATTGAACATACTCCAATTTTAGTAATAGTTCCACTAAGTATTTCATAACTACCGTAATGAAGGCATGCACAGTTATGGCTACGTGGTCACAGTTATCACTTATAAACACACAGACTCACACAGTTTAAAGTGTCGCACAATCATCTTGCCTAAAAAAACGATATAGCCATGCTAATCGTAGCCTCGCAGCAAGTGTGCCTGCAAATGCACGCCAATGGAATCCTGTGGAGCGAACCCAGGCTGTGATCAGTTTCAGCACAGCACATTCGCACTATGCCGCAATGCATATGCCGTGTGCACACATCGCAGCATAGATGAGCGTGGCTCTGTCTGCATACAGCAAATGGGTCAAGTGTTGCTTGTGAATTGTCCCAGTGGAATCCTTGAATTGCATCCTGAAACACAAATTAATAATTTTCTGCAAAATCTAGTAACACATAGCTTCTGTTGCTGGTCGAATGGTTTGGGTATTCAGCCTGTGACTGCTGTATACAGATGGGTTGTTTTTAAGACTGAAGAACAAACAAGGATTTCAGTTGGGTCTTTGTTGTCCATCTTTAGTGGTAGAGCAGCAACCAATATTTTTTTTAACGTTTTGGTGAGTTTCGCAAACACACACAGAATGCATACCTCTTGCAGCAACGCTAACTAACACACCATGTAGGTCGTAAGGAACAAACTTGAGACAATCTAACTTGAATGTCTGGAAAACTGTATTTTAAAGCAAGATAAAACTCTTTCAAGTTTACTAGGAGTAGCCTTTTCCGTTTGTGAATCCTTTTTCCTCCTGGAACTTTTACAGAAACAGACTTTCTTTACAGGGCACATCCGAGAATGTTCATCATCTTCGTGAAACTGCTGTACCTGATGAACGATTTGTACAGGAAGGGCTTTCCCACTATATATTTATATATTTCAGGTTCTGCCAATATGCCATGGGTTTCTTTAAGTTTTCTTGATAGTTTTACTATGTATTCTGTGACATTAAATAAGTTAGGAACTCAAGTTTTGCTTACGTTTCCAAATTTCATGATTTCTTGTGTTAATTATGTATGCGGTACAATAGTAATTGTCAACTTCAATATTTTTTTTCTTCTTCAATATGAAACAGTGTACCACGCTGATTTTGTGTGTGGTAGTAATGTATACCTTTGTTAAGCACATAAAAAAAATTGGGATATCTAATGTTCATTGAACCTAGCATTTTTAAGTCTTTTCGAAAAACCAAGCTTTTTTACTGTAACTCGAAACGTAAAGCAGATAAAGTGATTTGGTTTGGATTTTTGGATTCGGGAGGAAGAGTTACCTTAGGGGTCCAAATTTCATGGTGATTTCTTAATAAACACCCGTGATACTTCAAATTAACTGGATAAAGAAGCCGCGATTAGTAAATAATTTAATAAATTGAAAAATCAATATTTAATCAACTAATTGTCAGACAGTCGAGATATTTGGCAGAAATAGTTGTTTTGACATCCTCTCTTAACTAAACATTTTTTTATAAACATCTGAGATGGGTGGTGGACATTTCATTTTTTGGGGGGTGAACTGATGTGGAATAACCCTTATCTGAAATGGGTTGGGTGCAGGCATTCTCCTAGAAGGCAGGATTAATGCCAACTACTAATTAATGGGACCAAGTGATCATCTTCACTCCATGTGGCATCATTCAAGATATAAATTTGTCTTCCATCGAGACAATACTACTATTCCCATTGAGCATGTGTGGAAGCCTAATGGTTTGATGAGCACCTACGACATCCATATGTTATGACCTTCTAATTCACCAAACTCTGAACAAAGCCTGAGAGAATTGCATGTTGCATACTTTCAGACATTGGTAGGCTCAATGCCACAGTACAGACAGGCTCTAGCCATGTTGTCCAACACCCTAGTAACCAACTGTATACATTTGTATTTAACATTTTTTTTTTGCTCAGAACCTGTACTAAATTATATATATGGACACATTTTAAAAAACACAATAACTGCAATATAAATTACTGTTTGAAAATAGAATCTATTTTTATCCTGAATACAGATGAAGGTACAAGCTGTTGTACCATGTGCAATATTTGCTTTTGCATGCTGATGAGGAAAGCAAGAAGAGTAACGACAAGGTGAAAATAGAAACTGAACATTGCTGTAACCCAGTGGTTCAAACTTTTTTGAATCACGGCGCCCTAGAGTATCAAATTTTTCCCCCGGCACCCTTAGACCAAATGTATCTTATTGAGAAATGTGGAAAAAAATATATTAAATTTAGTGAATTGTGTTTATATGTCAGCCTTAGTGTCAGTTATATGGTGAGGGACAGGATTCACTTCTGTTTCTCTACATATTTTATGATTGGCAGCCACTAGCACTGGTTTTGCCTATTACAATGACAATAGTTTGAATTGGTCCTGGACCACCAACCCGAGGCACCCCTGCAAGTGTCCCGAGGCACCCAGGGAGCCACTGCAAACAGTTTGAGAACCACTGCTGTAAACACAAGGCTACTTTCATGAGGCTCTCACTCTATTCTGACATTAAAACCACACTAATGCCCAACACAAAAATTAGCCAAGGTTGTTAGTTACCCCATGATTTTACTAACAATACCCCCACTATGCAAGCTAGCACACAAAAAAACACAGAGGCTTTATGACCCATTGTACAACCCTTCTGAATTCTACTGGCTTTAGAAACAATGGACAAGTCAGAGACTTCCATAGTTTACATTTCTTTCTGGTGAAATGATGTTGTTTGTGTAGAAATGTATCAAGATCATGAATCAAGCATTTAAATGTAAGTTTACTGATCAAGCAATATCTGAAGTCTAAGCTTTAGGACAATAAATTAAATTTTAAAGGACCATAAATACAGGACTGGTTCTTTGGATGTGGGGGCAATTCAATTGTTTTTTTGGGTGCCCCTCACAGCAGTTCAATTGATGCTCTGATCGGGCACCCATTAGTTTTTAAGATGGGATTTAGCCGTGAATAATCCCATCAATAACCCTATGGAGACCATGGATCCTAAAGAAGAAAAGTTAATTTTGGGTGCCCAAAAGGGACACTTTCAGCACATTTCTGCTTGCCACCTCAGGAGGCTGAGAGCAGAAATATTGGCGCCGGCAGTGATCACGCCCACATGGCAGAACAACTGAATCACTTGACAACTATTGAAATCACCCCCACAGACTGAAAAGTGGTGAGCATAGATTGTAAGACCTCTAATATGCAATAAATAGTAACAAATAAAAATAGGATTTTAATTACCTACCGGTAAATCCTTTTCTCGTAGTCCGTAGAGGACACTGGGGTCCACATTAGTACCATGGGGTATAGACGGTCCACTAGGAGCCATGGGCACTTTAAGAACTTGATAGTGTGGGCTGGCTCCTCCCTCTATGCCCCTCCTACCAGATTCAGTCTAGGAAACTGTGCCAGAGGAGACGGACATACTTTGAGAGAAGGATATAAAGGGATAGTGGCGAGATTCCGAACCAGCACACACAAACTAAAGGAAAGCCAAGCTAACCAAACTTTAAACCAGGAACAGCAACCGCTGAACCAACAATACTTAACCAAGTAATAGTGCAGGCAGAAACGAAGCACTGGGCGTGCGCCCAGTATCCTCTACGGACTACGAGAAAAAGGATTTACCGGTAGGTAATTAAAATCCTATTTTCTCTTATGTCCTAGAGGATACTGGGGTCCACATTAGTACCATGGGGATGTACCAAAGCTCCCAAACCAGGTGGGAGAGTGCTGAGGTTCCTGTAGAACTGATTGTCCAAACTGAAGGTCCTCAGAGGCCAAAGTATCGAACTTGTAGAACTTAGCAAACGTGTTCGAACCTGACCAAGTAGCTGCTCGGCAGAGCTGTAAAGCCGAGACACCCCAGACAGCCGCCCAGGAAGAACCCACCGACCTAGTAGAGTGGGCCTGTACAGATTTTGGACACGGCAAACCTGCCATGGAATAAGCATGCTGGATAGTAAGCCTGATCCAGCATGCAATTGTCTGCTTTGAAGCAGGACACCCAATTTTATTGGGATCATAGAGAACAAACAGCGAGTCAGAATTTCTGTGACGAGCTGTCCGCTTCACATAGATCTTCAAAGCCCTCACCAGATCCAAGGACTTTGAAGTAGCAGAGGTGTCGGTAACCACCGGAACCACAATAGCTTAGTTGATATGAAATGCAGATACCACCCTTGGAAGAAATTGCTGACGAGTTCTGAGTTCAGCCCTATCTTCATGATAAATCAAATAGGGGCTTTTGTGAGACAATGCCCCCAGCTCCGACACACACCTCGCAGAAGCCAAGGCCAACAGCGTGATGGCCTTCCACGTAAGAAACATGACGTCTACATCCTGTAAAGGCTCAAACCATTCCGATAGCAGGAACTGCAACACCACGTTGAGATCCCAAGGTGCCATAGGAGGCACAAAGGGCGGTTGGATTTGCAGAACCCCCTTCAAAAATGTCTGAACCTCAGGGAGAGAAGCCAATTGTTTCCAGAAGAAAATGGATAAGGCCGAAATCTGGACTTTTATGGAGCCCAAACGTAGGCCCACATCCACACCTGACTGCAGAAAAAGGAGAAAATGTCCCAGTTGAAATTCCACCATAGGAAATTTCCTGTTCTCACACCAAGAGACATATTTTTCCCAAATACGGTGGTAATGTTTAGACGTTACCCCCTTTCTGGCTTATCTCAGGGTTGGAATAACCCTATCCAGGATCCCTTTCTGGGCTAGAATTTGATGCTCAACCTCCATGCCGTCAAACGTAGCCGTGGTAAGTCTTGATAGACGAACGGCCCCTGTTGGAGAAGGTCCTCGCGAAGAGGTAGAGGCCACGGGTCCTCTAGGAGCATCTCCAGTAGATCCGCATACCAGGCCATTCTTGGCCAGTCCGAAGCCATGAGAATTGCTTGAACCTTTTCCCTTTTTATTCTTTTGAGAATATTTGGGATAAATGGGAGTGGTGGAAACACGTACACCATCTGGTAGACCAATGGAGTCACCAGAGCGTCCACCGCCACTGCTTGTGGGTCCCTCAACCTGGAACAATACCACTTGAGCTTCTTGTTGAGACGAGAGGCCATCATGTCGATTTGTGGAATTCCCCACAGACGTGTCAAGCACCTGAACACCTCTGGGTGAAGGCCCCACTCTCCTGGGTGGAGGTCGTGTCTGCTGAGGAAGTCTGCTTCCCAGTTGTCTACTCCCGGAATGAAGATCGCGGACAACGCCACAGCGTGCCTTTCTGCACAGAGGAGAATCCTTGTTACCTCTGACATTGTTGCTCTGCTCTTCGTTCCGCATTGTCGGTTTATGTACGTTATTGCCGTCACATTGTCCAACCGAACTTGAATGGCTTGATCTTGTAGAAGATGCGATGCCCGTAGAAGGGCGTTGTATATGGCCCTTAGTTCCAGAATGTTGATTGGAAGAATGGCTTCCTGACTTCACCATCTTCCTTGGAACTGTTCCCCCTGGGTGACTGCTCCCCAACCTCTGAGGCCATCTGTGGTTAGCAGAATACAATTTTGAATCCTGAACCTCCGGCCTTTGGTCAGGCGAGAAGTCTGAAGCCACCACAGAAGAGAAATCCTGGCTTTTGGCGACAGACGGATCCTCTGGTGCATGTGAAGATGCGATCTGGAACATTTGTCCAACAGATCCAGCTGGAAGGGCCTTGCGTGAAACCTTCCATACTGCAGCGCCTTGTAAGCTGCCACCATCTTCCCCAGAAGGCGAATGCATAAATGCACCGATACCCGTGTTTGTCTTAGAACATCCCGCACCATTGACTGGGTCACCAATGCCTTTTCCAATGGAAGGAACACCTTCTGTGCCTCCGTATCCAGTATCATCCCCAAGAACGGAAACCTCCGTGTTGGTTCCAGATGAGATTTTGGTAGGTTCAGAATAAACCTGCGATACTGGAGCAGTCGGGTTGAGAGGGCAATGTTGTCTAACAACCTCTCCCTGGATGGTGCTTTTATCAGCAGATTGTCCAGGTATGGTATTATGTTCATTTCCTGTTTGCAGAGGGAAACATCATCTCTGCCAGTACCTTGGTGAACACCCTCGATGCAAATGGCAGGGACTGAAACTGGTAGTGACAGTCCTGTAGGGCAAACCTTAGATAGGCTTGATGAGGCTCCAAATTGGAATATGAAGGTACGCCTCCTTGATATCCAGAGACACCAAGAATTCTCGTTCCTCTAGACCTGAGATCACCGCTCTCAGAGACTCCATCTTGAGCTTGAACACCCGTACGCACGGGTTCAACGGTTTCGGAACTACAAAACAGGTTGGAATAATAACCCTGACCTTGTAGCTGAAGTGGAACAGGAACAATGACCTGAGTCTGTACCAGTTTTAGAATTGCTTCCTGTAAAGTCATACTTGCTTCTTGAGAAGCTGGTAAGCATGACTTGAAGACTCTGAGGTGGAAGTTCCTGAAACTTCAGTCTGTAGCCCTGGGCTATAAGATCTTTGACCCAGGGATCCTGGCATGACGTTGACCATATGTGACTGAAGAGTCTCAAACGGGCTCCCAGCTGCCTGCCTTCAAGTGCAGTCCACCATCATGCTGAAGGCTTAGAGGAAGCAGAAACGGGGTTATGTTCCTGTGAACCTGCTGTTGCTGGTTTGCTGGGTTTACCTCTATTGCCTTTAAAGGCCGTAGAAGAACCTTTGGTTTGGTTTTTAAACTTCGCTGTCCGAAAGGACTGCAGAGTTAAAGCAGTGTAGGATGTTCTAGCCGGGGGAGCTGTGGAAGGAAGGTATGTAGACTTACCCGCCGTAGCCTTGGATATCCACGTATCCAGTTCATCTCCAAAAAGGGTTTTCACCTGTGAAAGGTAAGCTTTCCAAGCCTTTCCTGGAATCCGTGTCCGCAGTCCACTGGCGTAGCCACAAGCCCCTACGTGCTGACACTGCCATGGCAGTGGTGCGTGCATTGAGTAAACCAATTTCCTTTATGGCCTCCACCATAAAGTTAGCAGTACCCTGTATATGTTGTAGGAGTAAAATTATCCCCCCCCCCCCCCCCCCCCGGATAAGGAATCTAATCCGTCAATGAGATTACCTGACAATTTTGCAATGGCCCTAGAGATCCATGCACAAGCTATAGTGGGTCTCTGAGCCACCCACGCAGCTGTGTACAGAGATTTAAGATTGGTGTCAATCTTGCAGTCTGCAGCATCCTTCAAGGAAGATGCCCCAGGAACAGGTAAAACCATCTTATGAGACCGATGCGTCAACTTTCAAATAGGGAATTTAATTCCTTAGATGCAGGGAAAGTAGCTGAGGATTTCTTTTTCACATTAAAATAAGATTCCTCCTCGTCCTCTGATACCTTATCAGGGATGTGCAGGATGTCTCTAATAGCTTCTATCAGGGCCTGTATTCCCTGTGACAAAGCAGCATCCCCCACTCCTGAGTCCACCTCACCCTCCACTGGGTCTGATACATCATCATCATCATCAGTATCAGCCTGCATGATTTGGCCCAGGGTATGCTTCTGTGGATAAATGGCAGGGGTCTGAGACGCTGGAATGACCACTGAATCTCTATTCATCAGGTCATCAACAGATTGCCTTAAGTATTGCGTCTCCTCATTTTGGGATATTTATTTGAAATATTTGAAATCATCCCTTTTAATGAATCTAACCATACTGGTTCAGATCCACTAGCCTGAGAATGTGTACTATCCCGAGCACATGGCAGTGAGCCCCCAGATTGAGAGAAACACTCTGCTGTGCATGAAACACACTACATAGTAAATGTAAAATAACACACACACATACAGTGATGAATAGGTTAAAAGCACAGTTAACCCACACAGAGCCCCCTAGGGAGAAACAGAGTATGATGGAGCCAGCTACACAGCGCCCTTATAGCTAATTATTTGTAATAAAGGCTCAGAATTCTAATACTGCTCCCCCCTTTGCTATGACCCCCCGGTACCGCTGAGGCAAGCTGGAGTCCTTGTGGAGGGGCTGCGCTTCCCTACCAGTGTGTCTGTGTAGAGCCGAAGAGGGAAAATGGCGCTGGTGAGCTGCTGGATCCGCTCATAGTGAAGCCCCGCCTCTGTAATGGCGCACGGTCTTCCCGGTTTTTTATACTGGCTGAGGTATGTTTGTTACTTAACAGTGGGTTAGGTCCCCTGTAAGCTAGTTTGCCAGTGTGGGTATTTCATTAATGGCTCAGCGCGCCCCTCACAGCGGGACACACGCACCGCATGTCATCCTGGGTCCTGGAGCGCAGACTGCATGTCAGCGCTGCGCTCTATACCCTTATGCCGCCATTGAAGCCGGTGACCCGCTAACCAGGACACCGGCCATCTACTCACCACTCTTCTGTCTCTGTTAGGGGTGGCGGCGTGCTGCGGGTCTGTACGCTCGCAGTGATGGGGCTTGCGAATAGGACCCTCAGGAGCTCAGTGTCCTGTCAGCGGGGAACTGGACCATTAACCCTGGAGGAGGTTGGGCCGTTTCCACCCTAAGTCCCACGAAGCAGGCAGGCTGTTGCCAAACAGTGCTGTCTGAAAACAACAAACAGCAAAATAAATGTAGAAAACTCTTCAGGAGCTTCCCTAAGTGTGACCGGCTCCTACGGGCACATTTTCTAAACTGAGTCTGGTAAGAGGGGCATAGAGGGAGGAGCCAGACCACACTATCAAGTTCTTAAAGTGCCCATGGCTCCTAGTGGACCCGTTTATACCCCATGGCACTAAATGTGGACCGCAGTATCCTCTAGGACATAAAATAAATAAAGTTTTACATCAGGATTGAATAATTTCTAATTGGGATATTGTCACCCAATGCCCAATGACTGTCTAATCCTTGGACCAGATTATGAAATGAATGGTACAACTGTAATATACTTAGGGGGTGGGGGAGAGGGGGTATACAATTAGCTGTGGTAATTTACCACAGCTAATGAAGTAGCCAGGGGCTATTCAATTAGCCCCTATACATGCCACTTATCGGGGATTATGCTTTCGGTGTCTCAGGCAAGAAAGCATAATTCCTGATAAGCAGCCCTCGGAGCCAGTGATAACAATTGGGTCGTTTTTCTCCCCCAAAAAAGGTGGCTTTAATTATATAGCCTAATATTGACCATCAGTCAAAAAATCATTTTTTCTTTTTTTTTGGAGGGTAGGATAAAAATTATCGGAGCTAATTGAATACCCCCTTTAGTATCTCACAGAGCCTGAACTTTCTCTGTGATCGATCATTTAGCGATTCACTGCTGGTTATGTCTGTTATTATTGTTTTGGGGTTTTTTTTTTTTTTTTTTAAATACAATTATCTGACTTACTGTTTCACTTGCAAGCTTAAAATAAGAATTTACTTACCGATAATTCTATTTCTCGGAGTCCGTAGTGGATGCTGGGGTTCCTGAAAGGACCATGGGGAATAGCGGCTCCGCAGGAGACAGGGCACAAAAAGTAAAGCTTTCCGATCAGGTGGTGTGCACTGGCTCCTCCCCCCATGACCCTCCTCCAGACTCCAGTTAGGTACCGTGCCCGGACGAGCGTACACAATAAGGGAGGAATATTGAATCCCGGATAAGACTCATACCAGCCACACCAATCACACTGTACAACCTGTGATCTGAACCCAGTTAACAGTATGATAACAGCGGAGCCTCTGAAAAGATGGCTCACAACAACAATAACCCGATTTAGTTAGCAATAACTATGTACAAGTATTGCAGATAATCCGCACTTGGGATGGGCGCCCAGCATCCACTACGGACTCCGAGAAATAGAATTATCGGTAAGTAAATTCTTATTTTCTCTATCGTCCTTGTGGATGCTGGGGTTCCTGAAAGGACCATGGGGATTATACCAAAGCTCCCAAACGGGCGGGAGAGTGCGGATGACTCTGCAGCACCGAATGAGAGAACTCCAGGTCCTCTTTTGCCAGGGTATCAAATTTGTAGAATTTTACAAACGTGTTCTCCCCCGACCACGTAGCTGCTCGGCAAAGTTGTAATGCCGAGACCCCTCGGGCAGCCGCCCAAGATGAGCCCACCTTCCTTGTGGAATGGGCCTTAACAGATTTAGACTGTGGCAGGCCTGCCACAGAATGTGCAAGTTAAATTGTGCTACCAATCCCACGAGCAATCGACTGCTTAGAAGCAGAAGCACCCAGCATTGTTGGGTGCATACAGGATAAACAGCAAGTCAGATTTCCTGACTCCAGCCAACCTGGAAACTATATTTTCAGGGCCCTGATAACATCCAGCAACTTGGAGTCCTCCAAGTCCCTAGTAGCCGCAGGTACCACAATAAGCTGGTTCAGGTGAAACGCTGACACCACCTTAAGGAGAAACTGGGGACGAGTCCGCAGCTTTGCTCTGTCCGAATGGACAATCAGATATGGCTTTGTGAGATAAAGCCGCCAATTCTGACACTCGCCTGGCCGATGCCAGGACCAACAGCATGGTCATTTTCCATGTGAGATATATCAAATCCACAGATTTGAGTTGTTTAAACCAATGTGATTTTTTAGGAATCCCAAAACTACGTTGAGATCGCCCAGTGCCACTGGAGACATCAAAGGGGCTGTATATGCAGTACTCCCTTAACAACTTCTGGACTTCAGGAACTGAAGCCAATTTCTTTCTGGAAGAAAATCAACAGGCCGAAATTTGAACCTTAATGGACCAATTTTGAGACCCATAGACACTCCTGTTTGCAGGAAATGTAGAAATTAACCTAGTTGAAATTCTTCCGTGGAGCCTTCCTGGACTCACACCCTGGCACATATTTTCACCTAAGTGGTGATAATGTTGTGCGGTCACCTCCTTCCTGGCTCTGACCAGGGTAGGGATGACCTCTTCCGGAATGCCTCTTTCCCTTAGGATCCGGCGTTCACCCGCCTTGGCGTCAACGCAGCTGCGGTAAGTCCCGGAACAGACACGGTTCTTGCCGAATCAAGACCCTTCTTAGTATCTCTTGAAGTTCCGGGAACCAAGTCCTTCTTGGCCAAACCGGAGCCACGAGTATAGTTCTTACTCCTCTCCTTCCTATCATTTTCAATACATTGGGTATGAAAAGCAGAGGATGGAACACATACACCGACTGGTACACCGACGGAGTTACCAGAGCGTCCCAGCTATTGCCCGAGTGTCTCTTGACCTGGCGCTTCAGGTGGGACGCCATCATAACCACCTTTGGTCTTTCCCAACGGTTTACAATCATGTGGAAACTTCCAGATTAAGTTTCCACTTTTCCGGGTGGAATTCATTTATGCTGAGGAAATCTTCCCAGTTGCCCACTCCCGGAATGAACACTGCTGACAGTGTTATCACATGATTTTCCGCCCAGCGAAGAATCCTTGCTGTCATTGCCCTCCTGCTTCTTGTGTCGCCCCGTCTGATAACGTGGGCGACCGCCATGATGATGTCCTACTGGATCAGCACCGGTTGACTTTGAAGCAGGAGTCTTCCTAGGCTCAGAGCATTGTAAATTGCCCTTAGCTCCAGTATATTCATGTGGAGAGAAGTCTCCAGACTTGACCACACTTCCTTGGAAATTTTTTCCCTGTGTGACTACTCCCCAGCCTCTCAGGCTGGTATCCGTGGTCCCCAGAACACAGTCCTGAATGCTGAGTGTGCTGCCCTCTAAAAGATGAGCACTCTGCAGCCCCCACAGAAGAGACACCCTTGTCCTTGGAGACAGGATTATCCGCTGATGCATCTGAAAATGCGATCCGGACCATTCGTCCAGCAAATCCCCTGAGATCTGCCGAATGGAATCGCTTCGTAAGAAGCCACCATTTTTCCCAGGACTCCTGTGCATTGATGCACTGATACTTGGCCTGGTTTTAGGAGGTTTCTGACTAGGTCGAATAACTCCTTGGCTTTTTCCTCCCGGAGGAACACCTTTTTCTGGACTATGCCCAGAATCATTCCTAGGAACAGCAGACGTATCGTCGGAAAACAGCTGCGATTCTTGGAATATTTAGAATCCAGTCGTGCTGTCGTAGAACTACTTTAGATAGTGCTCTTCCGACCTCCAACTGTTCTCTGGAACTTGCCCTTTTCAGGATATCGTCCAAGGGATAATTTAGATGCCTTTTTTCTTTGAAGAAACATCTTTTCGGCCATTACCTTGGTAAAAGGCCCGGGGTGCCGTGGATAATTCAAACGGCATCGTCTGAAACTGATATTGACAGTTCTGTACCACGAACCAGAGGTACCCTTGTTGAGAAGGGCAATTTTGGACATGGAGGTAATCCTTGATGTCCAGGGACACCATATAGTCCCCTTTTTTCCCGTTCGCTATCACTGCTCTGAGTGACTCCATCTCGATTTGAACCTTTTATGTAAGTGTTCAAAGATTTCAGTTTAGACTATGTCTCACCAAGCCGTCTGGCGTCAGTACCACAATATAGTGTGGAAAAATAATACCCTTTTCCTTGTTGTAGGAGGGGTACTTTGATTATCACCTGCTGGATATACAGCTTGTGAATTGTTTCCAATGCTGCCTCCCTGTCGGAGGGAGCCGTTGGTAAAGCAGACTTCAGAAACCTGCGAGGAGAAGATGTCTCGACTCTCCAATCTGTACCCCTGGGATAATACTTGTACTATCTAGGGGTCAACCTGCGAGTGATCCCACTGCGCGCTGAGACTCTTGAGACTACCCCCCCACCTTGAGTCCGCTTGCATGGCCCCAGCGTCATGCTGAGGACTTGGCAGACGCGGTGGAGGGCTTCTTTTCCTGGGAAGGGGCTGCCTGCTGCAGTCTACTTCCCTTACCTCTATGTCTGGGCAGATATGACTGGCCTTTTGCCTGCATGCCCTCATGGGAAAGGAAGGATTGAGGCTGAAAAGACGGTGTCTTTTTCAGCTGAGATGTAACTTGGGGTAAAAAGGTTGGATTTCCCAGCTGTTGCCGTGGTCCCCAGGTCCGATGGACCGACCCCACTAACTCCTTCCCTTTATACGGCAATACTTCCATGTGCCGTATGGGATCTGTATCACCTGACCACTGTCGTGTCCATGACATCTTCTGGGTGATATGGACAACGTACTTATCTTGATGCCAGAGAGCAAATATCCCTCTGTGCATCTCACGTACATATATATAGAATGCATCCTATTAAATGCTCTATATGAATAAAATATTTTCAGTCAGGGAATCCGACCAAGCCAACCCAGCACTGCATCTCCAGGCTGATGGCGATCGCTGGTCGCAGTATAACCACCGTATGTGTGTATATACTTTTTAGGATATCTTTCCAGCTTCCTATCAGCTGGCTCCTTGAGGGCGGCCGTATCTGGAGACGGTAACGCCACTTGATAAGCGTGTGAGCGCCTTATCACCCTAAGGGGTGTTTCCCAACGCGCCCTAATTTCTGGCGGGAAAGGGTATAACGCCAATATTTGCTATCGGGGTAACCCCACGCATCATCACACACTTCATTTTATTTTATCTGATTCAGGAAAAACTACAGGTAGTTTTTTCACTCCCACATAATACCCTTTTTTGTGGTACTTGTAGTATCAGAAATATGCAACACCTCCTTCATTGCCCTTAACGTGTGGCCCTAATGAGAAATACGTTTGTTTATTCACCGTCGACACTGGATTCAGTGTCCGTGTCTGTGTCTGTGTCGACCGACTGAGGTAAATGGGCGTTTTTAACGCCCCTGACGGTGTTTCTGAGACGCCTGGACCGGTACTAATAGTTTGTCGGCCGTCTCACGTCGTCAACCGACCTTGCAACGTGTTGACATTCTCACGTAATTCCCTAAATAAGCCATCCATTCCGGTGTCGACTCCCTAGAGAGTGACATCACCATTACAGGCAATTTCTCCGCCTCCTCACCAACATCGTCCTCATACATGTCGACACACACGTACCGACACACAGCACACACACCGGGAATGCTCTGACAGAGGACAGGACCCACACTAGCCCTTTGGGGAGACAGAGGGAGAGTTTGCCAGCACACACCAAAACGCTATAATTATATAGGGACAACCTTATATAAGTGTTTTCCCTTATAGCATCTTTATATATATCTCAATATCGCCAAAATCAGTGCCCCCCCTCTCTGTTTTAACCCTGTTTCTGTAGTGCAGTGCAGGGGAGAGCCTGGGAGCCTTCTCTCCAGGCTTTCTGTGAGAGAAAATGGCGCTGTGTGCTGAGGAGATAGGCCCCGCCCCTTTTTCGGCGGGCTCGTCTCCCGCTATTTAGTGAATCTTGGCAGGGGTTAAATATCTCCATATAGCCTCTGGGGGCTATATGTGAGGTATTTTTCGCCAAAAAAGGTTTTCATTTGCCTCCCAGGGCGCCCCCCTCCCAGCGCCCTGCACCCTCAGTGACTGCCGTGTGAAGTGTGCTGAGAGGAAAATGGCGCACAGCTGCAGTGCTGTGCGCTACCTTTAGAAGACTGCAGGAGTCTTCAGCCGCCGATTCTGGACCTCTTCTTACTTCAGCATCTGCAAGGGGGCCGGCGGCGCGGCTCCGGTGACCATCCAGGCTGTACCTGTGATCGTCCCTCTGGAGCTGATGTCCAGTAGCCAAGAAGCCAATCCATCCTGCACGCAGGTGAGTTCACTCCTTCTCCCCTAAGTCCCTCGTTGCAGTGATCCTGTTGCCAGCAGGACTCACTGTAAAATAAAAAACCTAAGCTAAACTTTCTCTAAGCAGCTCTTTAGGAGAGCCACCTAGATTGCACCCTTCTCGGCCGGGCACAAAAATCTAACTGGAGTCTGGAGGAGGGTCATGGGGGGAGGAGCCAGTGCACACCACCTGATCGGAAAGCTTTACTTTTTGTGCCCTGTCTCCTGCGGAGCCGCTATTCCCCATGGTCCTTTCAGGAACCCCAGCATCCACAAGGACGATAGAGAAAGGAACTTTGCCTACCCAGGTCGCTGCTAAACCTTCTTTCACCTTTTCCAGTGGCACTGCATAATGCTTTATACATGTAGATCTAGTTCAAAGTTTCAGTGGCAAGGATAGTTTCCTAGTACAGTGGGTGGTGCCTGCTCCTAGTCTGCCTTCTCCTTAGGATGTTTCTCCTACCACAGAGCTGCAGCCAAGTGGAGAGAACAGGTGTCTTAATACTGCTCCAGAGTTTTTACGTGGGCAGGAAATGGAAAGATAAAGGTCATCTCACTCCCCTTCAGGTCAGGACTGGTTGGCACCAGAGTCGAATTAAAGCTGGGTTTCTGGGGCCGAAAGGACTGTACCTGATAATACGGTGCTTTCTTTGGCTGTGAGGGAACATGGGGCAAAATGTTGATTTCCCAGCTGTAGCTGTGGAAACGAGGTCCGAGAGACCATCCCCAAACAACTCCTCACCCTTGTAAGGCAAAACTTCCATGTGCCTTTTAGAATCAGCATCACCTGTCCACTGCAGAGTTCCTGGCAGAAATGGACATTGCGTTTATTTTAGATGCCAGTCGCCAATTATCCCTCTGTGCATCTCTCATGTATAAAACTGCGTCTTTAATATGTTCTATGGTAACAATATAGTGTCCCTGTCTAAGGTACAGAGAATCTGACCACGCAGCTGCAGCACTGCACATTCATGCTGAAGCAATAGCTGGTCTCAGTATAATGCCTGACTGTGTATATACAGACTTCAGGATAGCCTCCTGCATTCTATCTGCAGGCTCCTTTAGGGCGGCCGTGTCCTGAGACGGTAGTGCCACCTTCTTTGACAGACGTGTGAGCGCTTTATCCACCCTAGGGGATGTCTCCCAACGTGACCTATCCTCTGGCGGGAAAGGGTACGCCATTAGTAACCTTTTAGAAATTACCAGTTTCTTATCGGGGGAAACTCACGCTTCTTCACACATTTAGTTCATCAGATGGGGGAAAAACCACTGGAAGCTTTTTTCTCCCCAAACATAATACCCTTTTTTGTGGTACCTGGGGTAATATCAGAAATGTGCAACCCATTTTTCATTGCCGTAATCATATAACGAGTGGCTCTATTGGAATGTACAGTAGTCTCATCGTCGTCGACACTGGAGTCAGTATCCGTGTCGACATCTGTGTCTGCCATCTGAGGTAGTGGGCGTTTTAGGGCCCCTGATGGCTTTTGAGACGCCTGGGCAGGCACGGGCTGAGAAGCCGGCTGTCCCACAATAGGTATGTCGTCAAACCTTTAATGTAAGGAGTTGACACCGTCACGTAATTCCTTCCACATGTGCATCCACTCAGGTGTCGACCCCGCAGGGGGTGACATCACATTTATCGGCATCTGCTCCGCCTCCACATAAGCCTCCTCATCAAACATGTCGACACAGCCGTACCGACACACCGCACACACACAGGGAATGCTCTGACTGTGGACAGGACCCCACAAAGTCCTTTGGGGAGACAGAGAGAGTATGCCAGCACACACCAGAGTGCTATATAATGCAGGGATTCACACTACCCACAGTGATTTTTCCCTTATAGCTGCTATAATACACAGATTTGCGCCTAAATTTAGTGCCCCCCCCTCTCTTTTTAACCCTTTGAGCCTGAAAACTACAGGGGAGAGCCTGGGGAGCTGTCTTCCAGCTGCACTGTGAAGAGAAAATGGCGCCAGTGTGCTGAGGGAGATAGCCCTGCCCCTTTTTCGGCGGACTTCTCCCGCTCTTATAATCATAATGTGGCAGGGGTATTTTACACATATATAGCTTATTAGGCTATATTATGTGTGATTTGCCACTCTTAAGGTACTCTAATTGCTGCCCAGGGCCCCCCCCCCCCCCCCAGCGCCCTGCACCCATCAGTGACCGGAGTATGTGGTGTGCACAGGGAGCAATGGCGCACAGCTGCAGTGCTGTGCGCTGCCTTAATGAAGACCGGAGTCTTCTGCCGCTGATTTCCTGGACGTTCTTCTTGCTTCTGGCTCTGCAAGGGGGACGGCGGCGCGGCTCCGGGACCGGACGATCGAGGCTGGGCCTGTGTTCGATCCCTCTGGAGCTAATGGTGTCCAGTAGCCTAAGAAGCCCAAGCTAGCTGCAAACAGGTAGGTCCGCTTCTCTCCCCTAAGTCCCTCGTAGCAGTGAGTCTGTTGCCAGCAGATCTCACTGAAAATATAAAACCTAAAATATACTTTCTTTTCTAGGAGCTCAGGAGAGCCCCTAGTGTGCATCCAGCTCGGCCGGGCACAAAATTCTAACTGAGGTCTGGAGGAGGGTCATAGAGGGAGGAGCCAGTGCACACCAGGTAGTCCTAAAGCTTTCTTTAGTTGTGCCCAGTCTCCTGCGGAGCCGCTATTCCCCATGGTCCTTACGGAGTTCCCAGCATCCACTTAGGACGTTAGAGAAAAAATTATATATTTCAAATTGCAATGACCAGCACTCCATATATAGTATGACAGCAGCTTCCTAGGTGCCCTCCCAAAGATACAGTATATTCTGTAAAATATACCCCACAAACAACTCTGGCACATGGCGGCAGACCTAGGTCTCACAATAGAACATATGCGCGACAGGCAGTGACTTTAGCCAACATTTGAAATTAATTTGAAAAAAAATGTTGTTAGGGATCCAACAGCCACTGTTAATAATAAGAAAGTCTCCTGTGCAGCTCTGTAGTAGCAGATAACATTCTTCGCACCTTCTGTACTCCCCAACCCCGCTCACCTGTGTAAGGATTCAGCGATATGGAGGTATGGAACTATCTGATGGGGAGGGGGCCAGTAATCCAACCCTGACTCTAACCCCTGGGCCACAACAGTGGCGGTTACAAGTACAGACTCTCCGCATCTGGCTGGAACCTCACGGCAGCAGCAGAGGACCTGCCTATAGACCACAGAAACAGTCGACAGGCATGGGGAGCCTCTAAGGGGGGGGCAAGGTAATGTGCCTCCCTCATTAATCTGGCTGTAGGTGGCACAGTATTCTCTCAGCACCTAGTGAGCTATACAGCTGTACTGTGACTGTGGAGGAGAGTCCCCTTCTCATAACTGGTAAAATAGCCCAGTATCAGGTCAGAATGTCGATAATCGGAATGTTTGATTCAGAGGGGGGAATTCAATTGTTCTTACCCCCTGATCTCCCGTGTAAAGTGAAGGGAGATCACAGGGGCGATATTCAATTGATGTCCTCTATTGTACTGATTGCGCCCATTAGTGTCGGATTCAACCGCATAAACAGACTAAACCAGATTATACTAATGGGCGTGATCGGGAAAAGTGCCCTTTGGGAGCCAAAACAGGTCACTTTTCCTACATTTCAGCTTACCACCCCCCGGGGCTGCGAGCTGAAATGTCAGTGCCGGCGGCCATCGCGCCCAACGGAGCTACTATTGAATAGCTCCATCAGGCACCATCTAGTGGCCGCCAGCGCAACCAACATTTGAATCTCGCCCAGAATGCCTACAGCCAGAATGTCGACATGGACATAGGGTCAACAATAAGAATGTCAACATGCTCACAATGTACATATTTGTGTTATTTTTAGGGTTAGGCTACAATATGCAAAGAACTGTATGTTGACACTCTGGTGTCAAGTTAAAGGTCAACATTTTAACCATGTCAACATTAATGAACATCTACTTTTTATTGCACACCCTCCTATAGCACCAGCACACTGAGTTATCTGTTTGATTTGAGCTCTTTATCCACATTACCTGCAAAAAGAATTCAAATGAAGCTGTGTAAAGTAGATATGTAATACACTGGCATGCTTATAGTGCTTGCTTTTAAATATGTAACTCCAATAAAGAAGAGCTCATTTGTGTCACAGTAGTGTAAATTATTCAGTGAATAGTACTAGTTTGTTTGTTGTTCATATAAGTGCCACTACACAGATTCTCTATCATTGTGATGTATCCATTTACAGAGAACCATATTGAAACAATACAGTCTACTAAATCACTCAAGGAAATGCAGATAATAAAGAAACACAGTTATGGTCACCTGTTGGACAGTCCTTACTTACTGAATAATCATCTTAATATGAGAAATATTTCAAGGGGCAGATATAATTACATGCAATCTGCCACTGAATCAAAATGACACATAACCCAACACTGGTGTTCAATAGGTCAGTGGCCTCCTACAAAAGTGGAGTATGCTCATATGTCCAAGTTTCACCGCTATCCAGCTCTGGGCCTGGGGACTTAAGGGGGGTACACAAATAGTGATGTGAGCTTAAATTCTAAGCAAATCGACTAGATTGCTTAGAAAAGAAGCACACATCGCTCCGTGTGTATGCCCCATAGCGATAGCGATGCACGGCGCCATCGCCGGTTCTAGATTGTACCTGCATGCAGGCCAATCTATTCAGATCGCTCACTTCACCGCTGGGCACAATCCTTATTGATCTAAAGGTGCAATTTTTCTGGCATAAAAATGGGCTGTAATTGAATTGCCCAGAAAAAAAAAAAAAAAAAAAAAAAAAAGAGTCGAAGGCCCGTTTTTACAACCCAAAAAAAAAAAAAAATCATGGCTAATTGAATTCCCCCATATTTCTTTATTAAAAATGTAACATATTGAGTTTCTATCCCCTTACTATGTCCATTATATTACGTGTATGTTCTACATACAACTTTAGCACAAGCATCTGTTGAAATTTTAGAACTATTTTGAAAATGTACAGCCACACGTCAGGTCATGACTTTTAGCAAAATGATAGTTTGTTATTGCGTTGCAAGCGTGCAGCCAGCATCTAACAGCAACTGTTTCAACACAGTAAAAAGATACAATTCCCACTTTAAAAACAGGTGTATTGGTTCTTGTTCCTAATTGAAGGCTGCATAGTTGGAATTGTGTGGTGTTTATTAAAAAAAAAAAGTTTATTATGTCTTCAGGCCCCCCCATACATCAGCAATCATAAAAAAAAAAACCTATTTGCAGATTCTGAGATTTTTTCACAAAATTCAAAGATTCCCCAATCCACCAATCTTTGCTCATATATTACAGATATTTTTCAGTAAATACAGATCTGGGAATCTTGAAAGGCTTATCAGTTTACCAACAGCGATCTGCAAATCTTCTGATTGTTACCATACACAAACATATTTACAGCCCCAATTGATCGGTGAAATCCAACATGTTGGACAACCTGATTTACCAATCCCAATCCCTTTTTTTGCTCAAAATTACTGCTGATGTATGTATGTATGTATGTATGTATGTATGTATGTATGTATGTATGATGCTTTAGATGTTAAAAAGGAAGCCCCCTCCCTCTCTCAATTTTCCAAAATGTTAAATTATATACATTTTATCAGGAAAGATAACATGTACAACAATACAATAAATAACTAAATAAATAAATAAAAAGCTAGGTTTATTTGGCTTAGGCAAGCTCTATTATATTTGTACTTCTTAAACTGGAGTCTCAATAGCCTTTTTTCTGGCAGAAAAAGAATGAAAGAATTTTTTTTTTAAAAACACTACACCGGGGAGTTCATTTGCGGACGTAGGGTGTGAATTGACGTTGCGGTTGCGTATAATTGCCGGCAAATGCACAGCAGCTCACACCCCTCGTCCACCCGGCCGAATCCTGGATTTGCACAAAAGTGCTCGTTACCCTATCTGTCACTGAGAAGATCGGTGCGAGTTTGGGATGCCATAAAGTGCGGCTGTTGCCACACTGATCGGCCGGGCGGATGTTGCTACAAAAAACAAAAAAAAACAAAAACAAACTTTAAATAAAAAAGTATGAAGAAACAAATTTGTGTAAACAGAAAAAAAACTGAATACATGCAGCTTGTGGAATTTTACACTTGTCTGTAAAGTTTCTTAGGTGTTTAATTTTTGTACATTTACATATGTAAAATCCAATTCCACCAAAACTAAAAATCAAAGTATTGAATGGTTCATTCGACATTCAACGGTTGCGAGTGGAAATCCACTCTCCATCCGAATTTGGACTTGTTCACGATTGACCAAAGGGGGGTACATACGGGGAGATGTATGCGGAGCGATCTAGCACAGGCCGCTCAGCACACATCTCTCCCCCCTCTCAGCACTCAGCGCGATGTGTGCTGAGCGAGGAAGGGGGGCGGGGTGGGACGCTCACTTCCCCCAGCGGGGAGATGAGTGACCCAACTAGATTGTGCATGCATGCAGGCCAAACTAGAGCCAGCGATGGCGACGCTCGTGCTACGCATCGCTATCGCTGTGGGGCATACAAATGTAGCGGTGTGCTTCTTTTCTAAGCAATCTAGTCAGATTGCTTAGAAATTAAGCAAAAATCTCTACGTGTGTACCCCCCTTTAGCCTTAGAATAGAGATCTTCTCGTTCACATGAATGATTCCCAGGGAAGGTGTTCTGATTGGCCTGGCCTTGCTTACACTCCTGCTCTGGGCTGTTAGACACAGCAATACCCCAGTTTGACAAATGAAGCTCTGTTAAATCTATTCTCTCTCACCTAACTGCACATAAAACTCAATTTTTACCTGTGTGTCGAATTAGTCTTCAAACTAGTAACATTTACAACTATTTCACTTATACCCCTTTCACACATGCAGCTATAGCCCAGGTTTTTGCACGTAAACGTGCATCAACCCCGGAATTCTATATGTGTGAAAGGAAACTAAGAAACTAAGTCCCGGGTCCAAGACCCTGCCCTCGACCAGTGTCATGGAGCGGAGACATGGTAATTTCCCTGGTCACGTCTCAAAGCGGCATCAGGAAGCTGTATAAATGTAATATTTTAGCAAGATAGAAAAGCATAACTTTTGGTAAGAATATTGTCCATGGTATCTCTATTGATTGGTTCGTAAATGGATATCCACAAACGAACACAAAGAAGGTGACTGAATTACATAATAAACAATGTCAGGCCAGGGATTACCAACCTTCAGCACCCTTGCTGTTGACCTATGTATACATTTCAGAATGTTCCTCCAACATTGCTAAAGTTGTCCTTCACAGGCTTACACACTGTAGTTTCCCAGCACCAACACCTTTGGACTCCAGGTATAGCCAATGCTGGAACTACAGCCCTTAACCTACACTCATACAGAAAGGAAAACCTGAAAAAGCATAAGTTTTGCTTACAAATTATTCTAAATCATTTCCCGACATTTACAATAGTGACTTTGGTTTAGTTTCCATAGTACCTACATGAGGAATTTTACATCCACCTGTGCATGTCTGAGGCAATAATGTCTGCAAGTATGCTCAGCATAACATGAAATACCAGCATCACATCATTTAGGATTGTATATACTCATCTAAATGGGGAAGTATAGCTGCCCAAACAATTGTCAGTATTCAATTCGGTTTGGGCACCCATGCTTATCGCGTATGTCGATGTCAGACAGACAGGGTTTAGCCACGTAAAATGATTAAACCAATCTAAAGTCCTGCTTTGAGCGTCCAAACTCCCATTAGTGCTGACACCTTAGGAGGCTGCGAGACGAAAGGTCACCCACCTGATCCGTTTTGGAAAAAATTTATCAGCCCCAGAGAGTACAGATAGATAGATTTTAGTAAAGACAATTTTACTAAATGTGCAGGAAACTTGAGAATTACAGTATAGCTTTTACTAATGGTATAAGCCATCTGAATTCTGGCATTGGGCCTAATTCAGCTTGGATCGCCATTGCGATTTTCTTAATCCTGTTTCTGCTAAAAATTGCGTGTGAAGAACCGCCCAGAAAGGTAAGACGCCCACTGATGCAATTTCAAAACTGCATATGTAACAGCAGAATTTCAATGCACACACAGAAATTGAGTACCATCGACAATTGCGGTTGACACAGGGCTACTCAGAATAATGAGAATGTAGTCGCACCAACGCCATGTTGTTAACTGCAATCCATTGCAACTGACGTCAGATACACACCCCAAAAATGGTCATGATCCGCCTGCATTTTTCCAACCACTCCCCACAAACACCATGTTAACACCAACTAAGGACATAGCTACCATAGGTGCATGCAGTGCAGCTACTATGGGACCCAGAGCTGAGAGGGGCCCACCTTCCCTGCCAAATACATGTGTTATATACATATTTTGCCATTGGGTACTACGTAGGGGTCCTTTCAAACTTTTTCCTTGCAGCCTGCAATATATCTAGGTATGCCCCTGGACCTGCTCATTGTAGTGTGGTATAAAATCAACTGGAGGGCATTTTAATGTTATATAATATGAACCGGGGCACTGTAATGGGGTACAACATGGGGAACACTATATATCATAATGTGAATTGGGGGTACTGTGCGGCATAATGTGTACTGGCAGCTCTGAAATATGACGTAGGGTGAACTTATGCACTACTGCGATTCATAAAAGAAAATAGGGCACTACTATGGGGCATAACATTAAATAAGGCTCTACTGTGGCTCAGAAAATGATCTAGGGCACCATTATAGGGCATAAAATAACAACTGCTGCAGAGAAGTGTCTCTCTAGAAGCATTGGGACAGGAGCCCCTTCAAAATGTTGCTATAGGGCCCACAAAGTTCTGGCTACGCCGCTGACACCCACGAACGGTCACTTCCTGTCAATCAAACTGCGATCGCATTTCACTAAATAGCGATCACAATTTAGCCTTCGCCCCCGCGCAATATGCGCAGTCTGCCAATAATTGCCCATTTTGCAACTAAAGCTGAATCAAGCACATAGTGCCTGTATTCATTAGAACAGTTGGGTTAGTAAACAGTAGCTTGCACAGTGCATTTGTCAGAATGCTAGTGCGTTGCCCAGGTGCACTGCAAGTAAATTACATTTAAACAGTAAAGGCTGCAATTGAAGCTCCTGCATAGTAACCTATTTTAATGAATAATAGCTGTGGCCTATACCCATCCCCAAATTAGTTCAGCAGATCTTTTAACAGTGACTGAGAAAAACCTAATACTGTAAACATTTATTTCTGTAAAAGATGGCAATTAGTCTACAAATCTGCGTTATGACACAAGACACAACCATTTATCAGAAAAACGGTTTTGTTTATTTGTTTAGGAGATAATAATAATAATAATAATAATCTCCAACATAATTGTATAGATTTACTAGAATTCAGTCCAGTTTTAAATATTCCCAAACAGTGGCAGATGTGAAACTATGCAATACAGGGGGCAATTCAGTTGTTTTTTAGGTGGCGTTAATTAATGGGCGCCCAGCTGAGCAATTAAGTTGTTGTTCCAATGAGTGTGAGTGCCGTGAACGCCCACATTTTTGCTTGAGGCCCCCAGAGGTGGTAAGCAGAAATGTGCAAAAAGTGTTTTGAGCGCCCAAACGGTAATTTAAGTGTCCTAACCAGTACTTTAGACTTGTTTACCTGCTGTGCTTTTGGACGCGACAAGCACGATAATTAATGGCGCCCAAAAAAGTTGCATCGCTTTGTTGAGCACGGGTGCATTAATAATTGCTGCCCAAAAAACAACAGACTCGCCCCAACAGAGGGCCTGATTCAGCAGTAGATGGATTTGCAAAGCCACACACAGGCGACTTTGCAAATCCGACCACTAAAAATGCAAATGCAGAAGGAGGTGTCTGGCGATCCCAGCATTAAGATCGAGGTCGCAGACTGGGATCAGCATCGCAATGATGGTCAGCTGAGTATGCCTCAGCTTACTCAGACTGGCCGTCACAGGGCGCCTTGCGAGGACATGAAGTATGCGTCCAGAAACAAGGACTCTGGCCTTGCCACTCCTAGAAAACAGTGGCGACAAGAGTTCATTACTAAAACTAAGATATAGGTCTTTAAAGGAATCAACTATAATCTTAAGAGTGGGAACGTTATATCATTCATATCTCTAGTGAAGCTTTACCTGTATATGCATTAACTTTCAGTAAAGTTCAATGGGTAGGATAATACTAGAAACAATGGGCTAGATGCATCATTGCTTGGAAATTGATAAAATGGAGAGTGATAAAGTACCAGCCAATCAGCTCCTAACTGACATTTTTCAAACACAGCCTGTGACATGGCAGGTAGGACCTGATTGGCTGGCACTTTTTCACTCTCCATTTTATCACTTTCCAAGCGATGATGCAACTAGCTCAATGGCTTCTCGTGTCAGACCCACTTACATGAATTGCACACCTGTTTGAAAAACTCTGCTGTGTATGAGTACTTAAAATGACTTTGAGATACTTAACAGTAAGATGTCTACAATAGCATAATTTTAAACTCAGTACATGTTTGCTTGAGACACACAGAGAAAACAGGTGTATTCATCATAGCTTTTAAGTAAAAACACAGCCAACATGGAGACTGTAACAGCAGCCGGTAATGTTAAGAACTAGAATGAGTGACAACTAGTCCCTCTGTTAATCAATACATGGCTCCACATAACATCCAAAACCCAATCCAAGCTACTCAGCCTCACCAAAACCTCCTCACTTAGACCTCTGACCCCGTCACATGATATTCTCGGATAACTGTGTCTCTCCTTACTTCCTTTCTTTCCTCAAACTCACTGCTTGACCCATTCCAGTCTGGTCACCTGATACTTATTTCAGTGTCATCTGCTTTTGTAGCTATGTTTATTTACCCTGTACCTGTCCTATATTGTCTTCAACTGTAAGTTGCTGTTTTCCTGTTTTGATTATTTATGTACTCTGTAATTGGGCACTGCGGAACCCTTGTGGCGCCATATAAATAAAGGATAATAATAATAATAATAATAATAATAATAATAATAATAATAAAAGACTTCTCTTAAGCTGCTCTCAAGTTACAGAACACGGTAACCACCTGGCAAGACTCTCCCCAACCTTCAATCTGTCAAGAGCGCTCTGAAATCATGTCTTTAATAATGCCTATTATACCCCCACCAAAAACTCCTTCTGGGCACTGCTGGAGGCCATCGCACTCTACACTCCGAGTCACACTATCTCCTATTGTCACAGCATTGCCCTTTTCTTGTAGATTGTAAGTCTAATGAGCAGAATTCTCTCTACCACTGTCTAATGTCTGAACCTCCTTCATAAACATTGTATTATTTGCATATATTTGTTAGATTTTCATCATATTAATGTTAGTTATGACTGTCCAGCACTGCAGAGGGTTGAGGCACCTTACTAAGAGGTAGATGCATCAAACCTTGGAGAGATAAAGTACAAACCAATCAGCTCCTACCTGCCCATTTTCGAATATAGCCTGTATAATAACAAGAGCTAACTGATTAGTACTTTATTTCTCTCTATGATACATCTCTCCCAAAGTCTATAACAATCACTGGAATGGCTTAATTATTAGAGATGAGCGGGTTCGGTTCCTCGGAATCCGAACCCGCCCGAACTTCATTTTTTTTTACACGGGGCCGAGCGACTCGGATCTTCCCGCCTTGCTCGGTTAACCCGAGCGCGCCCGAACGTCATCATCCCGCTGTCGGATTCTCGCGAGACTCGGATTCTATATAAGGAGCCGCGCGTCGCCGCCATTTTCACACGTGCATTGAGATTCATAGGGAGAGGACGTGGCTGGCGTCCTCTCCGTTTTAGAGAAGAGAGTGAGACTAGAGTAGAGAGAGACACAGTAGTAATTTTGGGGAGCATTAGGAGGAGTACTACTACTTGCTGAAGTGATAAGATAGATAGTGTGACTGTATAATGTATATCTGACTTGTGGGGGAGACACTGACAGTGGGGAGCAGTTAGAGTCTGAGAGCAGGACTCAGGAGTACATATAACGTACAGTGCACACTTTTGCTGCCAGAGTGCCACACTGCCATTGTGACCACACTGACCACCAGTATAATATATATTGTGATTGTCTGCTTAGGAGTACTACTTGCAAGTTGCTGATAGTGTGACCAGTGACCTGACCACCAGTTTAATAATCACCACCAGTTTAATATATATATATATATATATATATATATATATATGTGTATATATATATAATTGTATATAATATATATATAATATTATATACCACCTACCCGTGGTTTTTTTTCTTTCTTCTTTATACATACTACTATAGTAGCTTACTGTAGCAGTCTGCGGTGCTGCTAAACTGACAGTGTCCAGCAGGTCCGTCATCAGTCATTACATAATAAATATATATACCTGTCCGGCTGCAGTACTAGTGATATTATATATATATATATTGATTTCATCTCATTATCATCCAGTCTATATTAGCAGCAGACACAGTACGGTAGTCCACGGCTGTAGCTACCTCTGTGTCGGCAGTCGCTCGTCCATCCATAATTGTATACCACCTACCCGTGGTTTTTTTTTTTCTTTCTTCTTTATACATACTACTATAGTAGCTTACTGTAGCAGTCTGCGGTGCTGCTGAGCTGACAGTGTCCAGCAGGTCCGTCATCAGTCATTACATAATAAATATATCTACCTGTCCGGCTGCAGTACTAGTGTGATATTATATATATATATATATATATATATATATATATATATATATATATATATTGATTTCATCTCATTATCATCCAGTCTATATTAGCAGCAGACACAGTACGGTAGTCCACGGCTGTAGCTACCTCTGTGTCGGCAGTCGCTCGTCCATCCATAAGTATACTAGTATCCATCCATCTCCATTGTTTACCTGAGGTGCCTTTTAGTTGTGCCTATTAAAATATGGAGAACAAAAATGTTGAAGTTCCAAAATTAGGGAAAGATCAAGATCCACTTCCACCTCGTGCTGAAGCTGCTGCCACTAGTCATGGCCGAGACGATGAAATGCCAGCAACGTCGTCTGCCAAGGCCGATGCCCAATGTCATAGTACAGAGCATGTCAAATCCAAAACACCAAATATCAGTAAAAAAAGGACTCCAAAATCTAAAATAAAATTGTCGGAGGAGAAGCGTAAACTTGCCAATATGCCATTTACCACACGGAGTGGCAAGGAACGGCTGAGGCCCTGGCCTATGTTCATGGCTAGTGGTTCAGCTTCACATGAGGATGGAAGCACTCAGCCTCTCGCTAGAAAACTGAAAAGACTCAAGCTGGCAAAAGCACCGCAAAGAACTGTGCGTTCTTCGAAATCCCAAATCCACAAGGAGAGTCCAATTGTGTCGGTTGCGATGCCTGACCTTCCCAACACTGGACGTGAAGAGCATGCGCCTTCCACCATTTGCACGCCCCCTGCAAGTGCTGGAAGGAGCACCCGCAGTCCAGTTCCTGATAGTCAGATTGAAGATGTCAGTGTTGAAGTACACCAGGATGAGGAGGATATGGGTGTTGCTGGCGCTGGGGAGGAAATTGACAAGGAGGATTCTGATGGTGAGGTGGTTTGTTTAAGTCAGGCACCCGGGGAGACACCTGTTGTCCGTGGTAGGAATATGGCCGTTGACATGCCTGGTGAAAATACCAAAAAAATCAGATCTTCGGTGTGGAAGTATTTCAACAGAAATGCGGACAACATTTGTCAAGCCGTGTGTTGCCTTTGTCAAGCTGTAATAAGTAGGGGTAAGGACGTTAACCACCTCGGAACATCCTCCCTTATACGTCACCTGCAGCGCATTCATAATAAGTCAGTGACAAGTTCAAAAACTTTGGGCGACAGCGGAAGCAGTCCACTGACCAGTAAATCCCTTCCTCTTGTAACCAAGCTCACGCAAACCACCCCACCAACTCCCTCAGTGTCAATTTCCTCCTTCCCCAGGAATGCCAATAGTCCTGCAGGCCAGGTCACTGGCAATTCTGACGATTCCTCTCCTGCCTGGGATTCCTCCGATGCATCCTTGCGTGTAACGCCTACTGCTGCTGGCGCTGCTGTTGTTGGCAAAAGCACCGCAAAGAACTGTGCGTTCTTCGAAATCCCAAATCCACAAGGAGAGTCCAATTGTGTCGGTTGCGATGCCTGACCTTCCCAACACTGGACGTGAAGAGCATGCGCCTTCCACCATTTGCACGCCCCCTGCAAGTGCTGGAAGGAGCACCCGCAGTCCAGTTCCTGATAGTCAGATTGAAGATGTCAGTGTTGAAGTACACCAGGATGAGGAGGATATGGGTGTTGCTGGCGCTGGGGAGGAAATTGACAAGGAGGATTCTGATGGTGAGGTGGTTTGTTTAAGTCAGGCACCCGGGGAGACACCTGTTGTCCGTGGTAGGAATATGGCCGTTGACATGCCTGGTGAAAATACCAAAAAAATCAGATCTTCGGTGTGGAAGTATTTCAACAGAAATGCGGACAACATTTGTCAAGCCGTGTGTTGCCTTTGTCAAGCTGTAATAAGTAGGGGTAAGGACGTTAACCACCTCGGAACATCCTCCCTTATACGTCACCTGCAGCGCATTCATAATAAGTCAGTGACAAGTTCAAAAACTTTGGGCGACAGCGGAAGCAGTCCACTGACCAGTAAATCCCTTCCTCTTGTAACCAAGCTCACGCAAACCACCCCACCAACTCCCTCAGTGTCAATTTCCTCCTTCCCCAGGAATGCCAATAGTCCTGCAGGCCAGGTCACTGGCAATTCTGACGATTCCTCTCCTGCCTGGGATTCCTCCGATGCATCCTTGCGTGTAACGCCTACTGCTGCTGGCGCTGCTGTTGTTGCTGCTGGGAGTCGATGGTCATCCCAGAGGGGAAATCGTAAGACCACTTTTACTACTTCCACCAAGCAATTGACTGTCCAACAGTCCTTTGCGAGGAAGATGAAATATCATAGCAGTCATCCTGCTGCAAAGCGTATAACTGAGGCCTTGGCATCCTGGGTGGTGAGAAACGTGGTTCCGGTATCCATCATTACTGCAGAGCCAACTAGAGACTTGTTGGAGGTACTGTGTCCCCGGTACCAAATACCATCTAGGTTCCATTTCTCTAGGCAGGCGATACCGAAAATGTACACAGACCTCAGAAAAAGAGTCACCAGTGTCCTAAAAAATGCAGCTGTACCCAATGTCCACTTAACCACGGACATGTGGACAAGTGGAGCAGGGCAGGGTCAGGACTATATGACTGTGACAGCCCACTGGGTAGATGTATGGACTCCCGCCGCAAGAACAGCAGCGGCGGCATCAGTAGCAGCATCTCGCAAACGCCAACTCTTTCCTAGGCAGGCTACGCTTTGTATCACTGGTTTCCAGAATACGCACACAGCTGAAAACCTCTTACGGCAACTGAGGAAGATCATCGCGGAATGGCTTACCCCAATTGGACTCTCCTGTGGATTTGTGGCATCGGACAACGCCAGCAATATTGTGTGTGCATTAAATATGGGCAAATTCCAGCACGTCCCATGTTTTGCACATACCTTGAAGTTGGTGGTGCAGAATTTTTTTTAAAAACGACAGGGGCGTGCAAGAGATGCTGTCGGTGGCCAGAAGAATTGCGGGACACTTTCGGCGTACAGGCACCACGTACAGAAGACTGGAGCAACACCAAAAACGCCTGAACCTGCCCTGCCATCATCTGAAGCAAGAAGTGGTAACGAGGTGGAATTCAACCCTATATATGCTTCAGAGGTTGGAGGAGCAGCAAAAGGCCATTCAAGCCTATACAATTCAGCACGATATAGGAGGTGGAATGCACCTGTCTCAAGCGCAGTGGAGAATGATTTCAACGTTGTGCAAGGTTCTGCTGCCCTTTGAACTTGCCACACGTGAAGTCAGTTCAGACACTGCCAGCCTGAGTCAGGTCATTCCCCTCATCAGGCTTTTGCAGAAGAAGCTGGAGACATTGAAGGAGGAGCTAACACGGAGCGATTCCGCTAGGCATGTGGGACTTGTGGATGGAGCCCTTAATTCGCTTAACAAGGATTCACGGGTGGTCAATCTGTTGAAATCAGAGCACTACATTTTGGCCACCGTGCTCGATCCTAGATTTAAAACCTACCTTGGATCTCTCTTTCCGGCAGACACAAGTCTGCTGGGGTTCAAAGACCTGCTGGTGAGAAAATTGTCAAGTCAAGCGGAACGCGACCTGTCAACATCTCCTCCTTCACATTCTCCCGCAACTGGGGGTGCGAGGAAAAGGCTCAGAATTCCGAGCCCACCCGCTGGCGGTGATGCAGGGCAGTCTGGAGCGACTGCTGATGCTGACATCTGGTCCGGACTGAAGGACCTGTCAACGATTACGGACATGTCGTCTACTGTCACTGCATATGATTCTCTCCCCATTGAAAGAATGGTGGAGGATTATATGAGTGACCGCATCCAAGTAGGCACGTCACACAGTCCGTACTTATACTGGCAGGAAAAAGAGGCAATTTGGAGGCCCTTGCACAAACTGGCTTTATTCTACCTAAGTTGCCCTCCCACAAGTGTGTACTCCGAAAGAGTGTTTAGTGCCGCCGCTCACCTTGTCAGCAATCGGCGTACGAGGTTACTTCCAGAAAATGTGGAGAAGATGATGTTCATTAAAATGAATTATAATCAATTCCTCCGTGGAGACATTGACCAGCAGCAATTGCCTCCACAAAGTACACAGGGAGCTGAGATGGTGGATTCCAGTGGGGACGAATTGATAATCTGTGAGGAGGGGGATGTACACGGTGATATATCGGAGGATGATGAGGAGGTGGACATCTTGCCTCTGTAGAGCCAGTTTGTGCAAGGAGAGATTAATTGCTTCTTTTTTGGTGGGGGTCCAAACCAACCCGTCATTTCAGTCACAGTCGTGTGGCAGACCCTGTCACTGAAATGATGGGTTGGTTAAAGTGTGCATGTCCTGTTTATACAACATAAGGGTGGGTGGGAGGGCCCAAGGACAATTCCATCTTGCACCTCTTTTTTCTTTAATTTTTCTTTGCGTCATGTGCTGTTTGGGGAGTGTTTTTTGGAAGGGCCATCCTGCGTGACACTGCAGTGCCACTCCTAGATGGGCCCGGTGTTTGTGTCGGCCACTAGGGTCGCTTATCTTACTCACACAGCTACCTCATTGCGCCTCTTTTTTTTCTTTGCGTCATGTGCTGTTTGGGGAGTGTTTTTTGGAAGGGCCATCCTGCGTGACACTGCAGTGCCACTCCTAGATGGGCCAGGTGTTTGTGTCGGCCACTAGGGTCGCTTATCTTACTCACACAGCTACCTCATTGCGCCTCTTTTTTTCTTTGCGTCATGTGCTGTTTGGGGAGTGTTTTTTGGAAGGGCCATCCTGCGTGACACTGCAGTGCCACTCCTAGATGGGCCCGGTGTTTGTGTCGGCCACTAGGGTCGCTTATCTTACTCACACAGCTACCTCATTGCGCCTCTTTTTTTCTTTGCGTCATGTGCTGTTTGGGGAGTGTTTTTTGGAAGGGCCATCCTGCGTGACACTGCAGTGCCACTCCTAGATGGGCCAGGTGTTTGTGTCGGCCACTAGGGTCGCTTATCTTACTCACACAGCTACCTCATTGCGCCTCTTTTTTTCTTTGCGTCATGTGCTGTTTGGGGAGTGTTTTTTGGAAGGGCCATCCTGCGTGACACTGCAGTGCCACTCCTAGATGGGCCCGGTGTTTGTGTCGGCCACTAGGGTCGCTTATCTTACTCACACAGCTACCTCATTGCGCCTCTTTTTTTCTTTGCGTCATGTGCTGTTTGGGGAGTGTTTTTTGGAAGGGCCATCCTGCGTGACACTGCAGTGCCACTCCTAGATGTGCCCGGTGTTTGTGTCGGCCACTAGGGTCGCTTATCTTACTCACACAGCTACCTCATTGCGCCTCTTTTTTTCTTTGCGTCATGTGCTGTTTGGGGAGTGTTTTTTGGAAGGGCCATCCTGCGTGACACTGCAGTGCCACTCCTAGATGGGCCCGGTGTTTGTGTCGGCCACTAGGGTCGCTTATCTTACTCACACAGCTACCTCATTGCGCCTCTTTTTTTCTTTGCGTCATGTGCTGTTTGGGGAGTGTTTTTTGGAAGGGCCATCCTGCGTGACACTGCAGTGCCACTCCTAGATGGGCCAGGTGTTTGTGTCGGCCACTAGGGTCGCTTATCTTACTCACACAGCTACCTCATTGCGCCTTTTTTTCTTTGCGTCATGTGCTGTTTGGGGAGTGTTTTTTGGAAGGGCCATCCTGCGTGACACTGCAGTGCCACTCCTAGATGGGCCCGGTGTTTGTGTCGGCCACTAGGATCGCTGATCTTACTCACACAGCTACCTCATTGCGCCTCTTTTTTTCTTTGCGTCATGTGCTGTTTGGGGAGTGTTTTTTGGAAGGGCCATCCTGCGTGACACTGCAGTGCCACTCCTAGATGGGCCCGGTGTTTGTGTCGGCCACTAGGGTCGCTTAGCTTAGTCATCCAGCGACCTCGGTGCAAATTTTAGGACTAAAAATAATATTGTGAGGTGTGAGGTATTCAGAATAGACTGAAAATGAGTGGAAATTATGGTTTTTGAGGTTAATAATACTTTGGGATCAAAATGACCCCCAAATTCTATGATTTAAGCTGTTTTTTAGTGTTTTTTGAAAAAAACACCCGAATCCAAAACACACTTGAATCCGACAAAAAAAATTCGGTGAGGTTTTGCCAAAACGCGGTCGAACCCAAAACACGGCCGCGGAACCGAACCCAAAACCAAAACACAAAACCCGAAAAATTTCAAGTGCACATCTCTATTAATTATCAGGGCTAGCACTTGATAGGAGATGCGGCAATCATGATACAGACGCCGGGATCCCAGCCAGCAGGTGGCCCAGGGATATTCCCTCTCGTGGGTGTCCATGACACCAATAGAGTGGGAACAGAACCTGTGGCGAGCGCATCAGGCTAGAGTTCATTCATCATGATGCCAACAATGACGGGGGCACTGGCCGCAGATTATTACCAAACACCTCCCCCATACACATACACGATGGTCAAGATCTCCTGCCCTAACGCGAGGGATTAGCCACGTTAACAGGCTTCTCCCACACTCGTGACCCACCCCAAGTGTTACTTTACACAAATGTCTGCTTGCAATTCAGGAGGTTGCAAGCAGAAATCTTCTTTAAATCGCCCCCAAATGTCCAAAATATCCGGGTGGTCTTCAGTATGCCGACTGTCGGGATCCCGGCGCACAGTATACCGGCGCCGGCATGCCGACACTTTCTCTCCCTCGTGGGGGTCCACGACCCCCCTGGAGGGAGAATAAAATAGTGTGGCGTGCGTAGCGCGCCACCGTGCCCGCAGCATGGCGAGCGCAGCGAACTCGCAAGGGGCTCATTTGCGCTCGCCACACTGTCGGTATGCCGGCGATTGGGCTCCCGGCGCCGGTATGCTGGTCGACGGGAGCCTGGCCGCCGGCATACCATACTACACCCAAAATATCCATATGTATAATAATACAGTGGGATGTCCATTTTAGGTGTAATTCAGGAGTTCTGTCAAATACTTTCGCGGTCATGTCATACTGTGAGAAGTCATTCTACTCTGAAAGCTAAAATATACTCCAGTGTAGACCATATAATGTGATCAGTTATTGAATAATAGAATACGGATTTGGTGTTTCTAATCAATATAAGTAGGAAAGAATGTGTTAGGGTAAAATAGGCTTTTAATACCTACCGGTAAATCCTTTTCTCTAAGTCCGTAGAGGATGCTGGGGACACCATCAGAACCATGGGGTATAGACGGGATCCGCAGGAGACATGGGCACTTTAAAACTTTCAAAAGGGGTGTGCACTGGCTCCTCCCTCTATGCCCCTCCTCCAGACTCCAGTTATAGGAACTGTGCCCAGGGAGGCGGACATATTTCGAGGAAAGGATTTATTGTTAAACTAAGGTGATATTCATACCAGCACACACCTCAAGCATGCCGCACAACATGGCATTCAACAGAATACAAGCCAACGGCATGAACGATTTCAGCAACAGGCTGACAATAACTTAACACAACATGCGTATAACACAATTTAATTTCTGCAGAAACAGTACGTACTGGGACAGGCGCCCAGCATCCTCTACGGACTTAGAGAAAAGGATTTACCAGTAGAACCATGGGGTTATACCAAAGCTCTAGAACGGGCGGGAGAGTGTGGATGACTCTGCAGCACCGACTGACCAAACCTAAGGTCGTCATCGGCCAGGGTATCAAACTTGTAAAACTTTGCAAAAGTGTTTGAACCCGACCAAGTAGCTGCTCGGCAAAGTTGCAATGCCGAGACCCCCCTGGCAGCCGACCAGGATGAGACCACTCTTCTAGTAGAATGGGCTTCGGTAACGGCAATCCAGCCGTGGAATGAGCATGCTGAATCGTATTACAGATCCAGCGTGCAATGGTCTGCTTGGAAACAGGACACCCAATCTTGTTGGGAGCATACAGGACAAACAGAGACTCCGTTTTCCTAACCTGAGCCGTTCTGGCGACATAAATTTTTTTTAAAAACTCTGACCACATCCAGAGACTTTGACTCAATTAAGGAGTCAGTAGCCACTGGCACCACAATAGGTTGGTTCATGTGGAAAGATGAAACCACTTTCGGCAGAAATTGCTGACGAGTCCTCAACTCTGCTCTAACTTCATGGAAGATCAAATAAGGGCTCTTGTGAGACAAGGCCGCTAACTCAGACACCCGCCTTGCGGATGACAAGGCCAACAGAATGACCACTTTCCAAGTGACGAATTTCAACTCCACCTTCTGTAAAGGTTCAAACCAATTTGATTGAAGGAACTGCAACACCACGTTAAGATCCCATGGTGCCACTGGGGGCACAAATGGAGGTTGGATGTGCACCACACCTTTCACGAAAGTCTGAACTTCTGGAAGGGACGCTAATTGTTTTTGAAAGAAAACCGATAAGGCTGAAATCTGTACCTTAACTGAGCCCAACTTTAGGCCCGCATCCACACCTGCTTGTAGAAAATGGAGAAAACGTCCTAGCTGAAATTCTTCCGTAGGAGCTTTCTAGGATTCACACCAAAAACCATATTTTCTCCAAATACGGTGGTAATGTTTAGACGTTACTCCTTTCCTGGCCTGAAGAAGTGTGGGAATGACTTCACTGGGAACACCCTTTCGGGCTAGGATTTGGCGTTCAACCACCATGCCGTCAAACGTAGTTGCGGTAAGTCTTGATACACGCACGGCCCCTGTTGTAACAGGTCCACGCATAGAGGAAGAGGCCAGGGATCTCCTATGAGTAATTCCTGAAGATCTGAATACCAAGCCCTCCTTGGCCAGTCTGGGACAATGAGGATCGCTTGAATCTTTATTCTTCTTACGATCTTTAGAACTTTTGGAATGAGAGAAAGTGGAGGGAATACATACACCGACTGAAACATTCATGGTGTCACCAGTGCATCCACTGCTATTGGTTGAGGGTCCCCCGACCTGGAATAATATCTCTGAAGCTTCTTGTTGAGACGAGATGCCATCATGTCTATTTGAGGAATTCCCCAATGACTTGTCACGTCTGAAGAACTCGTGATGAAGGCCCCACTCTCCTGGATGGAGATCGTGTCTGCTGAGGAAGTCTGCTTCCAAGTTGTCCACTCCTGGAATGAAGATCGCTGACAGAGCGCTTGTATGCTTTTCCGCCTAGCGGAGAACTTTTGTGGCTTCTGCCATTGCCGCTCTGCTTTTCGTTCCGCCCTGGCAGTTTGTGTATGCTGCTGTTACATTGTCCGACTGGATCAGTACGGGCAGATAGCGAAGAAGATGTTCCGCTTGTAGAAGGCCGTTGTAAATGGCCCTTAACTCCAGAAGGTTTATGTGAAGACAAGTTTCCTGGCTTGACCCACTTCCTTGGAAATTTTCCCCCGTTGTGACTGCTCCCCAGCCTCGGAGACTTGCATCCGTGGTACTAGGATCCAGGCCTGGATCCCGAACCTGCGCCCCTCTAGGAGAGGAGAGCTGTGCAGCCCCCATAGGAGTGAGATTCTGGTCTTGGAAGACAGGGTTATCCTTCGGTGCATGTGCAGGTGGGATCCGGACCACTTGTCCAACAGGTCCCACTGAAACACTCTGGCATGGAATCTGCCAAACTGAATGGCCTCGTAGGCCGCAACCACCTTCCCCAGCAACCAAGTGCACTGATGGATTGACACTCTTGCTGGTTTCAGAATTTGATTGACCAGACTCTAAAGTTCCAGAGCCTTTTCCACTGGAAGAAAACTCTCTGTAGTTCCGTGTCCAGTATCATTCCCAAAAACGACAACCGCGTCGTTGGAACTAACTGATTTTTGGCAAGTTTAGGAGCCAACCCTGTTGCTGAAGAACTGTCAGGGAGAGTGCAATATCTTGCACCAACTGGTACCTGGATCTCACCTTTATCAGGAGATCGTCCAAGTATGGGATAATCGTGATTCCTTACTTACGAAGGAGAACCATCATTTCCGCCATCACCTTGGTGAAAATCCTCGGAGCCGTGGATAGACCAAACGGCACGTCTGACATTGGTAATGACAATCCTGGATTGCAAATCTCAGGTAAGCTTGATGCGGAGAAAAAATAAGAATTTACTTACCGATAATTCTATTTCTCGTAGTCCGTAGTGGATGCTGGGGACTCCGTCAGGACCATGGGGTTTAGCGGCTCCGCAGGAGACAGGGCACAATAATAAAAGCTTTAGGATCAGGTGGTGTGCACTGGCTCCTCCCCCTATGACCCCCCTCCAAGCCTCAGTTAGGATACTGTGCCCGGACGAGCGTGCATAATAAGGAAGGATATTGAATCCCGGGTAAGACTCATACCAGCCACACCAATCACACCGTACAACCTGTGATCTGAACCCAGTTAACAGTATGATAACAACGAAGGAGCCTCTGAAAAGATGGCTCACAACAAGAATAACCCGATTTTTGTAACAATAACTATGTACAAGTATTGCAGACAATCCGCACTTGGGATGGGCGCCCAGCATCCACTACGGACTACGAGAAATAGAATTATCGGTAAGTAAATTCTTATTTTCTCTAACGTCCTAAGTGGATGCTGGGGACTCCGTCAGGACCATGGGGATTATACCAAAGCTCCCAAACGGGCGGGAGAGTGCGGATGACTCTGCAGCACCGAATGAGAGAACTCCAGGTCCTCCTCAGTCAGGGTGTGCCCCTGACCAAGTAGCAGCTCGGCAAAGTTGTAAAGCCGAGACCCCTCGGGCAGCCGCCCAAGATGAGCCCACTTCCTTGTGGAATGGGCTTTTACTGATTTTGGCTGTGGCAAGCCTGCCACAGAATGTGCAAGCTGAATTGTACTACAAATCCAGCGAGCAATCGTCTGCTTAGAAGCAGGAACACCCATCTTGTTGGGTGCATACAGGCTAAACAGCGAGTCAGATTTTCTGACTCCAGTCGTCCTGGAAACATATATTTTCAGGGCCCTGACAACGTCCAGTAACTTGGAGTCCTCCAAGTCCCTAGTAGCCGCAGGTACCACAATAGGTTGGTTCATGTGAAAAACAGAAAACACCTTAAGGAGAAATTGAGGACGAGTCCTCAATTCTGCCCTGTCAGAATGAAAATTAAGTAAGGGCTTTTATATGATAAAGCCGCCCATTCTGACACACGCCTGGCTGAAGCCAGGGCTAATAGAATCTTCACCTTCCATGTGAAATATTTTAATTCCACAGTGATGAGTGGATCAAACCAATGTGACTTTAGGAAACTCAAAACAACATTGAGATCCCAAGGTGCCACTGGGGGCACAAAAGGAGGCTGTATATGCAGTACCCCTTTTACAAACGTCTGAACTTCAGGCACTGAAGCCAGTTCTTTTTGGAAGAAATTCGACAGGGTCGAAATTTGAACCTTAATGGACCCTAATTTTAGGCCCATAGACAGTCCTGTTTTCAGGAAATGTAGGAACGACCCAGTTGGAATTCCTCTGTAGGGACCTTCTTGGCCTCACACCACGCAACATATTTTCGCCAAATGCAGTGAAAATGATTTTGCGGTTACATCCTTCCTGGCTTCGACCAGGGTAGGGATGACTTCATCTGGAATGCCCTTTCAGGATTCGGCGTTCAACTGCCATGCCGTCAAACGCAGCCGCGGTAAGTCTTGGAACAGACAAGGCCCCTGCTGGAGCAGGTCCTTTCTTAAAGGTAGAGGCCACGGTTCTTCCGTGAGCATCTCTTGAAGTTCCGGGTACCAAGTCCTTCTTGACCCATCCGGAACCACGAGTATCGTTCTTACTCATCTCCTTCTTATGATTCCCAGTACTTTTGGTATGAGATGCATAGGAGGGAACACATACCCTGACTGGTACACCCACAGTGTTACCAGAGCGTCCACCGCTATTGCCTGAGGGTCCCTTGACCTGGCGCAATATTTGTCTAGTTTTTTTGTTCAGGCGGGACGCCAACATGTCCACCTTTGGTTTTTCCCAACGGTTTACAATCATGTGGAAGACTTCCCGCTGAAGTCCCCACTCTCCCGGGTGGAGGTTATGCCTGCTGAGGAAGTCTGCTTCCCAGTTTTCCACTCCCGGAATTAACACTGCTGAGAGTGTTATCACATGATTTTTCGCCCAGCGAAGAATCCTTGCAGTTTCTGCCATTTCCCTCCTGCTTCATGTGCCGCCCTGTCTGTTTACGTGGGCGACTGCCGTGATGTTGTCCCACTGGATCAATACCGGCTGACCTTGAAGCAGAGGTCTTGCTAAGCTTAGAGCCTTGTAAATTGCCCTTAGCTCCAGTATATTTATGTGGAGAGAAGTCTCCAGACTTGATCACACTCCCTGGAAATTTTTTCCTTGTGTGACTGCTCCCCAGCCACTCAGGCTGGCATCCGTGGTCACCAGGACCCAGTCCTGAATGTCGAATATGCGGCCCTTTCATAGATGAGCACTCTGCAGCCACCGCAGAAGAAAACACCCTTGTCCTTGGAGACAGGGTTATCCGCTGATGCATCTGAAGATGCGATCCGGACCATTTTCCCAGCAGATTCCACTGAAAGGTTCTTGCGTGAAATCTACCGAATGGGATCGCTTTGTAAGAAACCACCATTTTTCACAGGACCCTTGTGCAATGATGCACTGATACTTTTCCTGGTTTTAGGAGGTTCCTGACTAGCTCGGATAACTCCCCCTTCTTCTCCGGGAGAAAACATCCTTTTCTGGACTGTGTCCAGAATCATTCCTAGGAACATTAGACGTGTCGTCGGAAAAAGCTGCGATTTTGGAATATTTAGAATCCACTCGTGCTGTCGTAGAACTACTTGAGATAGTGCTACTCCGACCGCCAACTGTTCTCTGGACCTTGCCCTTATCAGGAAAGCGTCCATATTTCTTTTAGGAAGAATCATCATTTCGGCCATTACCATGGTAAAGACCCGGGGTGCCGTGGACAATCCAAACGGCAGCGTCTGAACTGATAGTGACAGTTCTGTACCACGAACCTGAGATACCCTTGGTGAGAAGGGCAAAATTTGGACATGTAGGTAAGCGTCCCTGATATCCAGTGACCCCATATCGTCCTGGTTCGCTATCACTGCTCTGAGTGACTCCATCTTGATTTGAACCCTTGTATGTAATTGTTCAAATCTTTTAGATCTCACCGAGCCGTTTGGCTTCAGTACCACAATATAGTGTGGAATAATACCCCTTCCCTTGTTGTAGGAGGGGTACTTTGATTATCACCTGCTGGGAATACAGCCTGTGAATTTTTTCCCAATACTGCCTCCCTGTCGGAGGGAGACGTTGGTAAAGCAGACTTCAGGAACTTGTGAGGGGAAGACGTCTCGAATTTCCAATGTACACCAGGGATACTACGTGTAGGATCCAGGAGTCCACTTGCGAGTGAGCCCACTGCGTGCTGAAACTCTTGAGATGACCCCCCACCGCACCTGAGTCCGCTTGTATGGCCCCAGCGTCATGCTGCGGACTTGGCAGAAGCTGTGGAGGACTTCTGTTCCTGGGAAAGGGCTGCCTGCTGCAGTCTTCTTCCCTTTCCTCTAACCCTGGGCAGATATGACTGGCGTTTTGCCCGCCTACCTTTATGGGTACGAAAGGACTGAGACTGAAAAGACTGTGTCCTTTTCTGCTGAGATGTGACTTGGGGTAACAAAAGTGGATTTTCCAGCTGTTGCCATGGCCACCAGGTCCGATGGACCGCCCCTTTATACGGCAATACTTCCATGTGCCGTCTGGAATCTGCATCACCTGACCACTGTCGTGTCTATAAACATCGTCTGGCAGATATGGACATCACATCTACTCTTGATGCCAGAATGCGCATCTCGCATATATAGAAATGCATCCTTAAAATGCTCTATAGTCAATAAAATATTGTTCCTGTCAAGGGTATCAATATTTTCAGTCAGGAAATCCGACCAAGCCCCCCCAGCGCTGCACATCCAGGCTGAGGCGATTGCTGGTCGTAGTATAACACCAGTATGTGTGTATATACTTTTTAGGATATTTTTCAGCTTCCTATCAGCTGGCTCTTTGAGGGCGGCCGTATCTGGAGACGGTAACGCCACTGTTTTTATAAGCGTGTGAGCGCCTTATCCACTCTAAGGTGTGTTTCCCAACTCGCCCTCACTTCTGGTGGGAAAGGGTATACCTCCAATAATTTTCTATCGGAGGAAACCCACGTATCATCACACACTTTAATTTATCTGATTCAGGAAAAACTACAAGTAGATTATTCCCACCCTACATAATACCCTTATTTGTGGTACTTGTAGTATCAGAAATATGTAACACCTCCTTCATTGCCCTTAACATGTAACGTGTGGCCCTAAAGGAAAATACGTTTGTTTCTTCACCGTCGACACTGAAGTCAGTGTCTGTGTCTGTGTCGACCAACTGAGGTAAATGGGCGTTTTTACAAGCCCCTGACGGTGTCTGAGACGCCTGGACAGGTACTAATTTTTTTTGCCGGCCGTCTCATGTCGTCAACCGACCTTGCATCGTGTTGACATTATCACGTAATTCCTAAATAAGCCATCCATTCCGGTGTCGACTCCCTAGAGAGTGACATCACCAATACAGGCAATTTGCTCCGCCTCCTCACCAACATCGTCCTCCTACATGTCGACACACACGTACCGACACACAGCACACACACAGGGAATGCTCTGACAGAGGACAGGACCCCACTAGCCCTTTGGGGAGACAGAGGGAGAGTTTGCCAGCACACACCAAAAACGCTATAATTATACAGGGACAACCCCTTATACAAGTGTTTTCCCTTATAGCATTTTCACATATGTAATCATATCGCCAAATAAGTGCCCCCCCCTCTCTGTTTTAACCCTGTTTCTGTAGTGCAGTGCAGGGGAGAGCCTGGGAGCCTTCCTCACAGCAGAGCTGAGCAGGAAAATGGCGCCGTGTGCTGAGGAGAATAGGCCCCGCCCCCTAAAACGGCGGGCTCTTCTCCCGGAGTTTGTGAGATCTGGCAGGGGTTAAATACATCCATATAGCCTCAAGGGCTATATGTGATGTATTTTAGCCATAAAAAAGGTATAATACATTGCTGCCCAGGGCGCCCCCCCCAGCGCCCTGCACCCTCAGTGACCGCTGGTATGAAGTGTGCTGACAACAATGGCGCACAGCTGCAGTGCTGTGCGCTACCTTATGAAGACTGAAAGTCTTCTGCCGCCTGTTTCTGGACCTCTGGACCTCTTCAACTTCGGCATCTGCAAGGGGGGTCGGCGGCACGGCTCCGGGACGAACCCCAGGGTGAGACCTGTGTTCCGACTCCCTCTGGAGCTAATGGTGTCCAGTAGCCTAAGAAGCAAATCCATCCTGCACGCAGGTGAGTTTACTTCTCTCCCCTAAGTCCCTCGTAGCAGTGAGCCTGTTGCCAGCAGGACTCACTGAAAATAAAAAACCTAACTTAAACTTTTATTCTAAGCAGCTCAGGAGAGCCACCTAGATTGCACCCTTCTCGGCCGGGCACAAAAATCTAACTGAGGCTTGGAGGGGGGTCATAGGGGGAGGAGCCAGTGCACACCACCTGATCCTAAAGCTTTTATTATTGTGCCCTGTCTCCTGCGGAGCCGCTAAACCCCATGGTCCTGACGGAGTCCCCAGCATCCACTTAGGACGTTAGAGAAATGGGAACAAGTAAGTAGGCATTCTTTATGTCTACTGAAAACATGAAATCTCCTTCCTCCAGACTGGAGATCACCGCCCTGAGAGATTCCATCTTGAAATTTGAATTTCTTCAGGTAGAAATTTAGGGATTTCAGGTTTAGGATTGGTCTTATAACTTTTGTATAGCCTCGCAAACTACCTCACTTTCCGGAGGAGAAACTGGTAAGGCCGATTTGAAAAATCGGTGAGGGGGAACGTCTTGAACTACAGTTTGTACCCTTGGGACACTATTTGTAAAAGCCCACGGGTCTAGGCCCGAACGAACCCATAACTGACTGAAGAGTTTGAGAAGCGCCCCCACCGGTGCGAACTCTCGCACGAGAGCCCCAGCGTCCTGCGGTGGATTTGGCAAAAGCCAGGGAAGACTTCTGCTCCTGCGAACCAGACAAGGCTGGTGATCTTTTATCTCTTCCCCTTCCTCTACTAGCAAAGAAGGAAGAGCCTCGCCCTCTTCTATTGGTCCGAAAGGACTGCATCTGATAGCAACAAAGGAAAACGCACCACTGAGGGACATAAGGCAAAACAGGACGACTTACCCGCGGTAGCCGTAGACACCAAGTCATCGAGGTCATCCCCAAACAAGACACCACCTTTGTATGGAAGAGACTCCATCATTTTCTTGGAGTCTGCATCAGCATTTCATTGGTGAATCCACAATGCTCGCCTAGCCGAGACCGCCATGGCATTGGCCTTTGATCCCAAAAGGCCAACATCTCTTGCAGATTCCCTGAGGTACACCGCAGCGTCCTTGATATAACCCAGCGTCAAGAGTATGCTATCCTTATCCAGTGTATCTATATCAGATGACAATATCTTGTTTACGATCTGCTGGGTCCCTAAGGGCCGCCGTGCCCGGTGCAGGCAGAGCCACCTTTTTTGATAACCGGGACAGGGCCTTGTTCAAAATGGGGGGTGACTCCCCCTTTTTTCTGTCCTCAGTGGGAAAGGATAAGCAACCGGAATCCTATTGGGAATTTGAAATTTTCTGTCAGGGCTTTCCCAGACTTTTTTTTAAAATAGAGCATTCAGTTCATGAGAGGGAGGAACGTTACCCCCGGTTTCTTTTCTTTATACATACAGACCCGTTTATCAGGAACAACAGGGTCCTCAGTGATACGCCGTACATCTTTTATAGCCACAATCACATACTGAATGCTCTCTGCCAATTTCGGATCAAATCTGGAATCACTATAGTCGACACTGGAATCAGTGTCCGTGTCAGTATCAGTGTTAACCAACTGGGCAAACGAATGTTTTTTGTGACCCCAAGGGGTCCTGGGCCTGCGATAACACATCCTCTACAGATTTTTTTTTTTTATGCCTGGGTCTGAGACTCAGACTTATTACTGATACGAGCCATATTCACAATCAAGACATTCACCCAGTCAGGAGTCGGCGGTGCCGACAGGGTCTCACCCACATTTATCTGTGTCACCAATACAGTCTCCTCCTGGGAAGAGCACTCAGCCTCAGACATGTCGACACACGTGTACCAAACACTCACAGACACACTGGGCTTATAAGGGGGACAGACCCACAGTAAAGTCTGTTAGAGGGACACAGAAAGGATTAGCCAGCTCACAACCCAGCGCCAAACAACAACCCTGAAAACACTAAATAATGCCTCAGAAATTGTAGCGCTCTTCTGCCAATATATATAGCACCAAAAATGTACTGCGGTCCCCCCCCCCCCCCCCCCCCGTTTGCACCCTGATAGCTGTCAGACAGTGGAAGGGAGGACCAGCATCTCTGCAGCCTTGTGAGAGGAAATGGCGCCGAGCAGTGAGCCGAGGGAGTGAGGAAGAAGCCCGTAATGGCACGCTTCTGCCCACTCCTAAATAAATAAATAATTATACTGGCGGGGGTTCGGACAGTGCCTAGGCACTAAAGTCCTCTCTTGCCAGGTCAAACTGAGGATTTTATGCTGCCCAGGGTGCCCCCCCGCGCCCTGCAGTGCCTGTGTGTGTGGGAGCATGGCGCGCAGTGTCTCACCCGCCGCGCGGTACCTCATAAAGCCGTCACTGAAGAGAAGTCTTCTTTCTTCTGCTACTCACCTGTCTTCTGACTTCTGGCTCTGTAAGGGGGTGACGGCAGGCTGTGGGAGCGAGCGTCTAGGCGTACCCAGTGATCATCACCCTCAGGAGCTAATGGTGTCCTGTCAGCCAGAAGCAGAGCCTTTGAAATCACTAGAAGTAGGTCATACCTCTCTCCCCTAAGTCCCATGAAGCAGGGAGACTGTTGCCAGCAGCCTTCCTGAAAATAAAAAACCTAACATACCGCAAGTCTTTTTTTTCCAGAGAAACTCAGTAGAGCTCCCCTGTACTGCGTCCAGTCTCACTGGGCACAATTCTAAAACTGGAGTCTGGAGGAGGGGCATAGAGGGAGGAGCCAGTGCACACCCCTTTTGAAAGTCTTAAAGTGACCATGTCTCCTGTGGATCCAGTCTATACCCCATGGTTCTAATGGTGTCCCCAGCATCCTCTAGGACGTATGAGAAATGGGGGTTTATGCTGTTAATTTGGGAATGCAATTGGTTAAATTAAATGAAAAGTATATAGTTATTAATACCTCATGAAGTACTAAGAAAAAGTGACTGCTTGTCCAAAAAACAACACTACAAAAATGTGAACATTCACCTGGTTATGAGGTGGTTAAATAAAATCCACACACAAGCTACAGTATACTCTCTACAATCTCTGTCCAAGGGCGGGATGCATCAAGCATTGCATTTTGCTTGTGATGCATCCCGCCACTGACTGCATGCTTGTATAATTGCCTGTAAAATCATGACTCATTATAAAACTGTTCTTTTGAATATAAGCAATTCCGGATTTATAACCTGGGAATCCTTCTGCGCATGCACAGCCCCCAGCGAGAGTTGTGGGGGACACCAGGAAGGATCCTATTGGACATTGTGAAGTGGAGCCCAACATTCTGAAGCTTGGTGCATATGGGGAATGCAGGCAAACGTTTGAAAATGGCATTATCAGAGGTTTGACCGCATGATGCATCTGTCCTAGGAGTTGTAATGCATAGTTAGAGAAAACAAAATGCTTAGCATACAAACGCCAGTTATAGAGAGTAATACCAAAATAGGATAGGAACTTACTTCATTGACGACTTGTGGATTAAAGACAAAAGACATTTAGGGAAAAAAAGGCTACTGCGGAATGTTTCTCACTACAGTAGCAACGCACAGTGTAACTGTTTTCTAAGCAGCAAGAACTACTTTACCCTCTCTAACCTGTTCCATCAACCTTATGTATTGGAAGCAACACAATACATGCAATAGGAATGTATGCACTTTCCACAAATGGGCAGCTATGACTATTCTCAGAAACCAAATGTCCATCACTATTACCGAAAAGAAAGAAAAAATAAGATTTTACTTACCGGTAAATCTATTTCTCGTAGTCCGTAGAGGATGCTGGGGACTCCGTAAGGACCATGGGGAATAGACGGGCTCCGCAGGAGATAGGGCACTTTAAGAAAGACTTTGGATTCTGGGTGTGCACTGGCTCCTCCCTCTATGCCCCTCCTCCAGACCTCAGTTAGAGAAACTGTGCCCAGAGGAGACGAACAGTACGAGGAAAGGATTTTTGTAAATCTAAGGGCAAGATTCATACCAGCCCACACCATCCACACCGTATAACTTGTGATAAACTACCCAGTTAACAGTATGAACAGTAACATAGCCTCGGTTCAAACCCGATCAACAATAACATAACCCTTATGTAAGCAATAACTATATACAAGTCTTGCAGAAGAAGTCCGCACTTGGGACGGGCGCCCAGCATCCTCTACGGACTACGAGAAATAGATTTACCGGTAAGTAAAATCTTATTTTCTCTTACGTCCTAGAGGATGCTGGGGACTCCGTAAGGACCATGGGGATTATACCAAAGCTCCCAAATGGGCGGGAGAGTGCGGATGACTCTGCAGCACCGATTGAGCAAACAGGAGGTCCTCCTCAGCCAGGGTATCAAACTTATAGAACTTTGCAAAGGTTTTTGACCCCGACCAAGTAGCAGCTCGGCACAGTTGTATTGCCGAGACCCCTCGGGCAGCCGCCCAAGAAGTGCCCACCTTCCTAGTGGAATGGGCCTTAACCGATTTAGGCAATGGCAATCCTGCCGAAGAATGCGCCTGCTGAATCGTGTTACAGATCCAGCGAGCAATAGTCTGCTTTGAAGCAGGAGCGGCAACCTTGTTGGCCGCATACAGAACAAACAGAGCTTCGGTCTTCCTGATTGCTAGCCGTTCTGGTCACATAAATCTTCAAAGCCCTGACCACATCCAGGGACTCTGAATCCTCCAAGTCCCGTGTAGCCACAGGCACGACAATAGGTTGGTTCATATGAAAAGATGAGACCATCTTGGGCAGAAATTGAGGACGAGTCCTCAACTCTGCCCTATCCACGTGAAAAATCAGGTATGGGCTTTTATATGATAAAGCCGCCAATTCCGAAACCCGCCTTGCAGAAGCTAAGGCCAACAACATGGCCACTTTCCCAGTGAGGTATTTCAACTCTACTGTTTTGAGTGGTTCAAACCAAGGAGACTTGAGGAAACTTAATACCACGTTAAGGTCCCAAGGCACTACCGGAGGTACAAAGGGAGGCTGAATATGCAGCACGCCCTTCACAAAAGTCTGTACTTCAGGAAGAGAAGCCAATTCTCTTTGAAAGAAAATGGATAAGGCCGAAATTTGAACCTTTATGGACCCTAATTTTAGGCCCAAATTCACTCCCGTTTGAAGGAAGTGAAGCAGACGGCCCAACTGGAACTCCTCCGTAGGAGCCGTTCTGGCCTCACACCAAGAAACATATTTTCGCCATATACGGTGATAATGTTTCGACGTCACGTCCTTCCTAGCCTTGATCAGAGTAGGAATGACCTCCTCCGGAATCCCTTTTTCCGCTACGATCCGGCGTTCAACCGCCATGCCGTCAAACGCAGCCGCGGTAAGTCTTGGAACAGACAGGGCCCCTGCTGCAGCAGTTCCTGCCTTAGAGGAAGAGGCCACGGATCTTCTGTGAGCAACTCTTGCAGATCCGGATACCAAGTCCTCCTTGGCCAATCTGGAACAATGAGGATTGTTCTGACCCTTCTTATTCTTATTATTCTCAACACCTTGGGTATGAGAGGTAGAGGAGGAAACACATAGACCGATCTGAACACCCAAGGTGTCACCAGAGCGTCTACCGCAACCGCCTGAGGGTCTCTTGACCTGGCGCAATACCGCTTTAGCTTTTTGTTGAGGCGAGAAGCCATCATGTCTATCTGAGGCAGTTCCCACCGATCCGTGATCTGTGTGAAGACTTCTTGATGAAGTCCCCACTCTCCCGGATGCAGGTCGTGCCTGCTGAGGAAGTCCGCCTCCCAGTTGTCCACCCCCGGGATGAACACTGCTGATAGTGCGCTTACATGGCCTTCCGCCTAGCGTAGAATCCTGGTCGCCTCTGCCATGGCCACTCTGCTCCTTGTGCCGCCTTGGCGGTTTACATGAGCCACTGCCGTGACATTGTCTGACTGAATCAGAACCGGTTTGTTCCGAAGCCATTTTTCCGCTTGGCGTAGGGCGTTGTATATGGCCCTCAACTCCAGGACATTGATGTGGAGACCAGTCTCTAGGCTTGACCAGAGACCCTGGAAATTTCTTCCTAGTGCGACAGCTCCCCAACCTCGGAGGCTCGCGTCCGTGGTCACCAGGACCCAGTCCTGAATGCCGAACCTGCGACCCTCCAGGAGGTGAGCACTGCGCAGCCACCACAGGAGAGACACCCTGGACCTGGGAGACTGGGTGATCCGTTTTTGCATGTGTAGATGGGACCCGGACCATTTGTCCAATAGGTCCCATTGAAAGGTCCTTGCATGGAACCTGCCGAAGGGGATGGCCTCGTATGAAGCCACCATCTTCCCCAGAACCCTCGTGCAATGATGCACTGAAACCTTTTTTGGCTTCAATAGGTTCCTGACCAGAGCTACGAGCTCCTGAGCCTGCTCCACTGGAAGAAAAACTCTTTTTTGGTCTGTGTCTAGAATCAGGCCCAAAAAGGTCAGACGCGTTGCAGGGACTAGCTGGGATTTCGGTAAATTGAGAATCCAGCCGTGCCTCTGCAACGTCTTCACGGACAGAGACACGCTGTCCAGCAACTTCTCCCGAGATCTCGCCTTTATGAGGAGATCGTCCAAGTACGGGATAATTGTGACGCCCTGCCTGTGCAGGAGCACCATCATTTCCGCCATTGCCTTGGTGAAAATTCTCGGGGCCGTGGAAAGACCAAACGGCAACGTCTGAAATTGGTATTGACAGTCCTATACTGCAAATCTCAGGAACGCCTGGTGAGGAGGGAAAATCGGAACATGAAGGTACGCATCCTTTATGTCCAGGGACACCATCCAATCCCCTCCCTCCAGGCTGGCGATGACCGCTCTGAGCGATTCCATTTTGAACTTGAACCTCTTCAAGTACAGGTTCAGGGATTTCAGATTTAAAATGGGTCTGACCGAACCGTCCATTTTCGGTACCACAAACAGAGATGAATAATAACCCTCTCCTTGCTGGAGATGAGGAACTTCGACTATCACCTGTTGAATGTACAATTTGATTTGTGAATTGCAGCTAACATCTGCTCCCTCTCCGACGGGGAAGCCGGCAGAGCCGATTTGAAAAACCGGCGAGGAGGCATGTCTGCGAATTCCAGTCTGTATCCCTGGGAAACAATCTCTATTGCCCAGGGATCCACCTGTGAGAGAACCCAGACGTGGCTGAAAAGACGAAGACGTGCCCCCACTTGATCTGACACCCCCCCCCCCCCGCCCCCAGAAAGCCCAAGCGTCATGCGGTGGACTTTGCGGAAGTAGAGGAGGACTTCTGCTCTTGGGAACTAGCCGAGTGCAGCTTTTTTCCCTTGCCTTTTCCTCTGGCAACAAAGGACGATCCTCGTACCTTCTTGCTTTTATTGGAACGAAAGGACTGCATTTGATAATGCGGTACCTTCTTAGCATGCTGCGGGGGAACATAAGGTAAAAAATTCGATTTACCGGTCGTAGCAGTAGAGACAAGGTCCGAGAGGCCTTCTCCAAACAACTCCTCCCCCTTGTAAGGCAATGACTCCATATGCCGCTTTGAGTCGGCGTCTCCCGTCCACTGTCGGGTCCTCAAGAGTCGCCTAGCAGAAATAGACATAGCGTTTATTCTGGAGCTTAGTAAACAAATGTCCCTCTGAGCATCCCTCATATACAAGGCAGCATCTCCGATATGCTCAATGGTCATTAGAATGGTATCCCTATCTAAGGTGTCAATCTCCGTAGATAAGGAGTCTGCCCACGCCACGACAGCACTACAAACCCAGGCCGACGCCATGGCCGGTCTAACGATAGTTCCTGAATGTGTGTAAATGTGCTTCATGGTAATTTCCTGCTTGCGATCCTTGAGGGAAGCAGTATCCGGAGAAGGCAGTGCCACCTTCTTGGATAAGCGTGTCAGTGCCTTGTCTACTTTAGGCGAAGATTCCCATCGTATCCTATCCTTCTGTGGAAAAGGATACGCCATAAGAATCCTTTTGAGAACACGTAGTCTCCTATCCGGAGACTCCCAAGCCTTTTCGCACAATTCGCTTAGCTCAAATGAGGACGGAAACGTGACCTCAGGCTTTTTCCCTTTATACATGTGAACCCTCGTGTCAGGGACAGGGGGTTCCTCAGTGATATGCAAAACCTCTTTTATGGCAATAATCATGCATCGAATACCCTTTGCCACCTTCGGCTGTAATTTTGCATCCTCATAGTCGACACTAGAGTCAGTATCTGTGTCGGTATCTGTGTCAGTGACCTGGGATATGGGGCGCTTTTGAGACCCTGAAGGTACTGGCGCCACAGGGACAGGCACGGTCTGGCTACCTGACTGATCCCTAGCCTCAGCCTTGTCTAACCTTTTACGCAGGAGATTCACATTTGCATGTAAGACATTCAGCATATCCACCCAGTCCGGTGTCGGTGTTGCCGACGGCGACCTGACATTCAAACACTCCCCCTCCACATTAAGCGAGCCTTCCTCGTCAAACATGTCGACACACACGTACCGACACACTTCACACACACAGGGAAACTCTTTTCTGAAGACAGTATCCCCTTTAAGGCCCTTTGGAGAGACAGAGAGAGAGTATGCCAGCACACACCCCAGCGCAATGACCCTGGAGACCAACACAAAATGTTTTTCCCCAGCAGCGCTGTATAATATCTTATCTGCCAATTATGTGCCCCCCCCCCCTCTCTTTTAAACATCCCTTCACCGTGTGTAAGCAGGGGAGAGTCCGGGGAGCTTCCTCTCAGCGTTCTGTGGAGAGAAAAATGGTGCTGGTGAGTGCTGAGGGAGAAGCCCCGCCCCCTCTGCGGCGGGCTTCGGTCCCGCTCAAATTTGTGTAAAAATGGCGGGGGCTCTTTTATATACATGTACAGTGCCCAGCTGTACATGTATATATCTTTTTGCCATGTTTTGAGGTGTTATTATTGCTGCCCAGGGCGCCCCCCCTGCGCCCTGCACCCATACAGTGACCGGAGTGTGTGAGGTGTGTGGAGCAATGACGCACAGCTGCGTTGCTGTGCGTTACCTCAGTGAAGCCGCTGAAGGCTTCTGCCGCCTGAGACGTCTTCTTGCTTCTGTTCTTCTGGCTCTGTGAGGAGAACGGCGGCGCGGCTCCGGGGGTGGACGCCCAGGACGAACCTGTGTTCACCCCCTCTGGAGCTAATGGTGTCCAGTAGCCGAGGAAGCAGATCCTATCATTTAAGTAGGTCTGATCCTCTCTCCCCAGTCCCTCGATGCAGGGAGCCTGTTGCCAGCAGTGCTCCCTGTAAAAATAGAAAAATCCAAACAAAAATGCTTTCTAATGCAAAGAACTCATGAGAGCTCCCTGCAGTGCGCCCATCTTCCTCTTGAGGAGGGACATAGAGGGAGGAGCCAGTGCACACCCAGAATCCAAAGCTTTCTTAAAGTGCCCCATCTCCTGCGGAGCCCATCTATTCTCCATGGTCCTTACGGAGTCCCCAGCATCCTCTAGGACGTTAGAGAAATGAAAGTATAAACGAATGTAAAAGTAAATTCTGCGTTCCAGGCTTACTACTGCGTATCGGGAGCTGTGGCCACAAGGGATGTTCATCCTCTGGGATTCGTGTATAGGGGTAGAGGTGTGACAGCGCTAACCTGAGGTGACCGAGGACTAGAAACAGGTAAATGTGGCGTTATGCGTTTATTAGCCAGTAGCCATACAAGTAAAGAATATAATAAAATAAAATGAAAGGAAACACAACGTTCTCACTACTAACCACTGTGAGCGCTGCTTAAGGTCTCAATATGAACTTAAGAGCAATATTAGGGGGGATTCAAAAGTTTTTGGGTGACCACAAGCAATTTATGCCTGATGGGTGATATTCAATTGGTTTGAGAATGAGCACAGAAAAAGCAGGTGCCTATTATTTCTGTTCGCGCCCTCCTGAGGTGGCTAGCAGAAATCCACACATCGGCTTTTGGGCACTAAATCTCAGCATGACCAGTATTTTGCACGGGTTTAGTCACTCTATGAGGCCCATTTAATTGTTTTGGGCGTCTAAAAATCCCATCTAAGCGGGACTTTTTAGAAGCCCAAACAATAGTCCCAATTCAGTTGTGTTTGGGCGCCCATGCACATTGCGAATGCTGCACCCAAACAGACCGGTTTTAGCCGCCTAATACAGCTAAATCTGTCTAACCTCCCTGCTTTGGGCATCTAAACTCCCGTTTGTATGCCCAAAGGGCCCAGTTTACACACACTTTTTCTTCCAACTCAAGAAGCGGTGAGAAAAAATGTGTCCTCCGCGGCCGCCTAAACAGCAGAACAACTGAATTGCTGCCGCTGGGTGCCATCAAGTGGCGGATGCAGAAAAAAACCTCTGAATCGGCCTCTATGCGTCTAAACATGGTGCACTTGGATACAACATGCGCGATAAGTAATAGGTCCCTGCAACACTCACGCCCATCAGCAAAACAACCGAATATAACCCATTGGACACCCATAACTTACAAGCACCCAAAAACAATTAAATTCACCAATAGTAATTTGTTTCTTAGACCCCTATTAACATAAAAAATAAACATTTCCACCATGACTGGTATATAAATGAATTGCAATCCAGAACACAGATTTTCTGCAATGGCTAATCTCAGTTCAAATACACTAATGTTTATGATTAACCAGGCTAACTAAACTGCAAATTGTCTGTCAACCAGGCACACCTACTTAAACAAGACGGATAAAGAAAATATTGTGTTTTTGTAGATAGTAGTATGTAAAAATGTTAAAAGAAATTAGAGTAAAAAGTAACTTATCCACCCAGTTCTACCTCACTATCCTTATGATACTGTACATGCTTCTGACTCTCCCTTTACCTTAACTAACTGCAAGGTCAGACAACAATTTAGAACAGCATGATTTTCTGAACAGGAAATTGTAGCATTCTAAAGTGAGGATGCAATCAGAATACCTCAAAAGTTATTAAACAGTGTTCGTTTGTGACACCACATCAATTCCACTGTCAAAATGCTGCGTGTAGCTCTTGTGATATTGGGGAGCAGAGCAGTATATTAAGTTAAAATTGGCAGGTGTTGCTACTAGTGTCGGCAGCTTTAAACGTGCACAAAAACACCACTTTTCACTAAAACCTGCCAACCCTCCTCTTAACACCTCACTCATTTGGTTTCCTCCATCTTGGCTCCTTCTAAAGGTTACTCTCCAACTGTTCATCCCCACTATTTACAATGTAAGCAGGACATTCTTCCCTCTTGTTCATCGACTTGCACTATCCTTACCACCAATGCTCTTTGGGGGTAATTCCGAGTTGATCGCTAGCTGAATTAGTTCACAGCGCAACGATCAGGCTAAAAAACGGCAGTTCTGCGTATGCGGTAAAATGCGCGACGTACGGGCACAACGAACAATGTCGTTTTGCACAGGGTCTAGCGATGTATTTCAGTCGCACTGCTTGCCGCAGAGTGATTGACATGAAGTGGGCGTTTCTGGGTGGCAACTGACCGTTTTCAGGGAGTGAGCAGAAAAACGCAGGCGCGCCAGGAAAAACGCAGGCGTGGCTGGGAGAACGCCGGGCGGGTTTGTGACGTCAAATCCGGAACTGTATAGTCTGAAGTGATCGCAAGCGCTGAGTAGGTTTTCAGCTCCTCTGAAACTACACAAAAATTTTTTGCAGGCGCTCTGCGATACAACCGTTCGCACTTCTGCTAAGCTAAAATACACTCCCAGTGGGCGGCGGCATAGTGTTTGCACGGCTGCTAAAAACTGCTAGCAAGCGAACAACTCGGAATGACACCATTTGTCTTTTGTCTCCTCGTCCCCTTCAGCAACTTTAACGCTGTTTGCTCACCCACATGATGAGTACAGGTACATTAAGAGCTGTTGTGCCTTCCCCTGTGACTCGCCCCCGCTACTACCAGCTGCAGCGAGCTGCCCTACCCTCCACACTCTACTCGACACTCTCTGACAATGATTTTACTCTATGGTTCTGTATGCATGCTATGTTCTTACAGATGAGTCCTCATACACTATGGCTCAAGTATGTGGTTCAATGTTGTTATTTATATGTTTATTTTGGTTTTTTAGATCTACCCCATGCACAGCACTGTACATGGGGTACACTGGTGCATAATTAATAAAACATAATAATAATAAAACATAGTAATAGACAACTACCTGTTCAAATTGAAACTAAACTTCAACCACATTACTCCGACATGCTGTATAGGGTTGCAAATTTGTATTGTTCTCAAATGTCATAATACGGTAAGTTTGTCAATGTATACCTCATAAGGTCACCACTGCTTCAGTGCCAGTCACACAAGATGTTATCGCACAGTACATTCATCTGTATAAAATGCCAACCTCTTTTTGTGAAAGGCAATTAAGATATCTGTTAATTGTACAGGCTCCAAGCTACTGTAGGTATGCCTTGGTTCCTCTGCTACTTTGTTTTTATTTTTCCTCCCACACAGAAACATGGCAATCTGCCCACTGGCCCGGCTCATAACGTGGATAACTGAATCCCTGCACTGACAGGTGGGCAGTAGTCTATGTCTGAGCATTTCCTCAAAATATAGTGACAAATATAGTGCAGCAGCCATACCATTAACAAGTACAGCAATGTGTTTATACTGGAGTATAAGAACATTTGGGAAGATAGGGGTACACACAGGTAAACTCTTGCAATTTTTGGCATCTCAGATTTAGCAAAAACAAGATTTTGTCATTAAGTCCTGATGTTAAAAAAATCATGTAACAAATATGAAGATATGTGTTTCTATGTGGTAGGGAATATTAATTGCACTGGTGCAGTAATTAAATAAGCTAAAGCACTACACAATATGCAGGATATATATGTATGTTAATAGTACTGTAAATGGTATTTCATTGTAATTTCCTAAGACATTGCTATTAACACTTCTTAATATGGCAGGTTCACGTGTTACTGAGGGTCAAACAAACGGTTCACCTTTCACCGCAGGTCCCAATGCAAAGGGTGACCAAGATTAGGAAATCTGGCAGAGCTGAATGCACTCCTCCATGTACTACCAAATGCTCCAACATTTCCTATTGCAGCAACCTGGGTTGAATATATTTATTGAATAGGTATGTTTAAACATCAATTCAATTCAGTACAGATTACTGCCCTGGGTACAGAAGGGTGCGGTTTGGGAGCAGAAAGAAACACCTGACAAGCATTATTGCTAAATAACTAGTAGTTTGTACTCTGGACATGGCACCAAGATATGAATTTGTCAGTGGTACCTAAAATATATGCAAAGTGAGAAATTCTGATTGAATTATCACTACCTGCTTATTTATTTGTAGCTAAAGAATGTGTTGTATGTACAGTAGAACACACACAAGACAAAACATAAAAAAAGAAGTATGCAGGATTTTTGGCTGCTTTGAAAAATGTAGGATTCAACCAGTCACTTTTCAGGGTCAAACGAGGAGTGTATTGATGCAGGGGTGAGCAGAATTTTGCTCCAGTAAAGGCATATACTTTATAATAAATACACCTGATTGTGAACACTGCTTGCTTATCACATACTGAAAGGTAACACCAGCCCAGCTGGGAAGTCTACTGAGTACTAACAATATAAAATATTTATTTTGAAACACTTTAATAGGTTTAAATTACAGGCATTGTAATCCTGACCATACATCTTGTCCCCACAGTGACTAAAATAAAATAGAAAGCCTTGACAATACTCCTGCATGCACAGGTGGTAACCAAAGCGAAGGTTAATCCCTATTGTCACACAACATGACACTCCACACAAGTCAGACGCCACCTCCAGCTACCAGTGACATCAGCATAAGGCAAGCTGTGGTCTCCCAGGTCACACACAGCGAATGGCCAGTCCCTGACACAGTGCAGCAACACACACAGTGTACACATTACACACTAGTCCGACTCCTGGGCAATAAGGACTTGTAGAAGAGACTACAGGCCCACGTAGCATGGCTTGTGAAAGGAGGTTCAGCCCATACCCAACTCAAGACAATTGACTGCAACGGGGGAGGGGTAGAAGAAGGGGGGTTCTGCACAAGGACCGGTCAGACTTCAAAGTTTAAAAGGCAGGATGAAATAAAACATGGAGAGAACTAGGCGCTCGGGGGACACTGGTGTAATGATGGGAAGGGGCTTTCTCCCCACACATATAAAAGCAGCCTGGAGCCGAGAGGACTGGGAGCAGTGACTGTTTGCAAAGGAATGTTACAGTGGGCTATGCACTAAGGACATGTACTTCCTGCACACAGGAGGGTTACACACACAGAGACAGCACCAGGCTGCAAGTACCCGGCAAGTAACGGTTTTCACCCAGCGACAAGTGGAAACCAGAACAGCAGCTGCACCCATTGCTTCCTCTCTGCCCGGGGAGATGGCACAGGGAGGGGTTGGGGCACAAGCTGTGGGCAACATGACTGTGCAATGAAAAGTTGTGGACGACAATAAGTAGCAGCAAAACCCAGCAGTGAGCAAAGAAGATGAGAGATTCCCCTCCGCACACACAGCAACAGCAACCCCGCCCCCTCCCCGACACTCACCGCACACCCTGCACAGCAGCAGCACGGCGAGGACACAAGGGGACCGCAGGACCGGATCCTGTCCGCAGGCAGGGGACCCTCTCCTCCTCCTCCACGCCATGGCTGTGTGTGCGGGGACCGCTGCTGCCTCCTCTCCCCGGATCGCAGGAGCAGCTGCTGTAATGTAACACAAGGCGGCTCACACTGCTCGGAGGGAGCATGGAAGGGGGTGGTGGCTGGGATGCGCCGCAGCAGAACCCGAGCCGACTGGGAGGGGCCAGGCCAGACAGATCTCCTCAGAGGTCACCGGAGAGCTGCTGGTGGAGGGTCCCCAGCAAGGAGCATGTGTCGCCCCCTGACCTGCCAGTACAACTGGGCGCTGCTGCTGCTGCCCGGGGCTGTGCGAGGACGCTCTGGATCCACGGCACACCGCAAGCCCTGAGCAGCAGCCAGGAGGCGGCGTGTAATCACTGCGATCAGAGTCCAAAGTGACTGAGAGGAGCTGAGAGAGGTCTCCTCCAGCGCAGCCAGCGCCGGTTACGTATTCCCCACACGTCCCTGTGCCAGCAGGAACTTCCCTGCCTGTGACAGTGTGACTTGCTTTCCCCTAGGAAGATAAATATTTGTGGCTGTGATTTGTGACTGTGTGACTATGAAGTGACCGCCCCCCCGGTCACTGCTGCTCGGAATAGTTGCAGTTGTCTGGGTTCCAGTTTCTCACACCGCTCTGTAGACGAGAGATGGCTCCTGATCAATTGCCACAAAAGTTATTCTATTCTTATCATTCATTATAAATCGTCCATAGGCTTTTCTGTATGAAAAAGCTCATCCCCTCACATGCTTTGGTACCAGGCAGTATAGCAGCTTCTGGCCGTCCAAACTTTCTTCATTCTTTCATTGGAACACACGAAACCTGGTATCTACAAGACTACAACTACACCTGAAAATAGAAATAATCACTAAAGCGATGCTTGCTGCTAGACTTGCATTAAAACAAATTAGGTTAGATTGGTATTAATTGAACAAAGTATACATAAATCATTAAAATATGCCTGTTGGGCTTTCAGCATCTCAGCAATTTTCCAGCAGTCCTATGAAAATTGCAAGGAAACTAGCTCTCCTGGTCACACAGTATGTCTTTGGTGCATAGCTGCACATTTTTCTCTCTAATGACAAAAGAACATGAATGGAAATTGCATGTGATTTTATTACGTTTTCAATATAAAAAGTATGTATATATATATATATATATATATATATAACCAGATCCAGGGCCGGTGCAAGGTTTCTCAGCACCCTAGGCAAATAGTCAGCGGCCGCCCCAGCCAAAATACAGAGCCCTCAGGTAAAATTTAGGGATAAGATATTAGGACTGTTTTAGCAGTTTGGGTTTAGGTGTCCAGATTAGGGGCTATTATTAGGGAGGTGTGTGTGTGTGTGTGTGTGTGTGTGTGTGTGTATATATATATATATATATATATATATACACACACACAGTGGTTGAAGTGGAAATTTTGAAGTGGGGGTATGGAAAAGTGAAGGTTGTAATTATGCGCACGCTGCTCCGAAAAAGGGTGCGTGGCCACTTAAAAGGGTGCGTGCCCTTCAGTGTAGTTTACCACCCCTTATACACATTTTGCACCACAATAGTAGGACCCTTATACTTTCTAGTACTGGTGCCCCTTTCACATTATACCACACAGTATGAGCTGAAAATCACATTATAGCACACACTATGAGCCAAAAATCACATTATAGCACACGGTATGAGCCGAAAATCACATTATACCACACAGTATGAGCTGAAAATCACATTATAGCACACTGTATGAGCCAAAAATCACATTATAGCACACAGTATGAGCCAAAAATCACATTATAGCACACGGTATGAGCCTAAAATCACATTATAGCACACGGTATGAGCCGAAAATCGCATTATAGCACACGGTATGAGCCGAAATTCACATTATAGCACACGGTATGAGCCGAAATTCACATTATAGCACACGGTATGAGCCGAAATTCACATTATAGCACACGGTATGACCCGAAATTCACATTAGAGCACATGGAATGAGCCAAAATTCACATTATGCCACACACATAGCCACATATCTACATACTCACAGCCACATACAGTATACACACACACACACACACACACACACACACATATATACATATACACACACAGCCACATACATATTATATATATATATATATATATGGAGTAAAAAGGTTCTCATGGGAGCCAATCAGCCTTTAGATTAATAATATTTAACAATATTTAAAAGGTTTTTATTTATACACAAATAAAAGGTACTTGTAACCTAAAAATTCGACATTGATACAATTATCTAAAAATTCAGTAAAACGATTTCACAATCTTATACATAGACATTTTTAGTTGATATGAGGAATTTATAGTCAGGTAATCAGCTGACTTCAACTTAATTGTAAATTTTTGTTTTGATGAAGCCAATTTAGACACCACATCATTTGAAAAGAACATGTGATTGGATGTAGCATTAGGAATTTAATCCCGTCCTAACCAGTGGTAAATTATTTTCTCACAAAAACGGATTGTAAACCCCTGATGAAGTCCTAACGGACGAAACGCGTTGGGTTTCGCAGTATTGGGTCAAAAAAGTCACCACCACAAGCATCTGGTTGGATACACGTCCTTTTCAAGTCCTGATTGGAATAGTGCGGTTCAAGATTGGAGATCTCTAAAAGAACCCCATTTTTTTGGAGATACTTATTGGAGCAGAGGTGAATTATAAGGTTTCACTCTCCTTGAGGAAATTAGGGAAAATCACAACATCTGACTTCAACTTAATTGTAAATTTTTGTTTTGATGAAGCCAATTTAGACACCACATCATTTGAAAAGAACATGTGATTGGATGTAGCATTAGGAATTTAATCCCGTCCTAACCAGTGGTAAATTATTTTCTCACAAAAACGGATTGTAAACCCCTGATGAAGTCCTAACGGACGAAACGCGTTGGGTTTCGCAGTATTGGGTCAAAAAAGTCACCACCACAAGCATCTGGTTGGATACACGTCCTTTTCAAGTCCTGATTGTGATTACCTGACTATAAATTCCTCATATCAACTAAAAATGTCTATGTATAAGATTGTGAAATCGTTTTACTGAATTTTTAGATAATTGTATCAATGTCGAATTTTTAGGTTACAAGTACCTTTTATTTGTGTATAAATAAAAGCCTTTTAAATATTGTTAAATATTATTAATCTAAAGGCTGATTGGCTCCCATGAGAACCTTTTTACTCCATATCTATCTTTGATACCTTATCTGACAGAGGGTATTTCTTATTGGTTTGAGACTAGTGGTAAAGCGCAGAAAAGGGTTACCTCTTGTTTTATATATATATATATATATATATATATATATACACACACCTAATACACACACACACACACACACACAGAACCACATTTACACACACACACACACACACACACTGTCCCCACCCTGACACTCTCCTCCATCAGTTCCCCTCTGCTCACCAGTTGCCAGGTAGCCGGGGTATCAGCATACGGAAGCCGGAGCTGGGCAGCTATGCTGTGGAGCGGGAGCTGGCCACCTAAGTTGTCATCAGGAGAATGCCGGAGCTGGGCAGCCGAGCTGTCAGGGGGGCGGGAGCCGGAGCCTTGGCATAATCATGCCGCATGCAGGAGCCGCAGCAGATTTGAAATAGTAGCGCCGCGGTCAGCTTGATGTGGCGGCGGACCGGAAGGGACAGTACTCGAAGAAGTGCCGGTATAGCGTACCGTTGTACACCAGCCCACTTCAGGCACTGATATATATAATTCATAATGCGGCACTCAGAGTCGTTTAAAAAGAGCAAAGTGTAGTCAAAAAATTTTACATCACATAGTCCAACATTTCGGGATGCCTAACCCCATTGTCACAACTTGACAAAGGGGTTAGGCACCCCGAAACTTTGAATTATGTGATGCAAATTTTTTTGACTACACTTTGCTCTTTTTAAATGACTCCGAGTGCCGCAGTATCAATTCTATATACTATCCTCCGCACTGAGGGCACCGGGCCAATCAACATCCAAAACAGAGTGCCGGGCTGATGGTAATATATATAAAAAATATATATGGAATACATATGATATCTTGGCGCTTAGGATGCTAAAATACTGACAGCGGTATCCCAGAGATTAAAATCCCAACACTTTCAAATTAAGTAAACTCACCCTGACCCCTAACCCCCCCCAACCCACCTTTCCCGCAGCCTGACCCTAACTGCCCCCCCATCTTAAGCCTAACCCTCCCCGGTGGTACCTAACCCTAACCACCCCCTTCCTGCAGCCTAAACCTATCCCTCCTTCTCCCCCAGCCTAACCCTCCCCAGGTGTGCCTAACCCTGACCCTCCCCCTACCCGCAGCTTAACCCTAATCCTCCCCCCCAAGCCTACACCTAACCTCTCCCCTCCCTCCCCAGTCCCCCCCACCCCCTGCGGCTTACTTCTCTAGGGTCGTGGCAGTTCAGGATCCCAGCATTCAGGATAGCGGCTCCGGCATTTCGATTCTAGATTCAAGTTTGGACTCCGGTGTAGGTATTCCGAGAGGTGTCCGGATTCTGAACACAGGGATCCTGACTGCATCTCATATAGATTTTATGCATTAGCAACTTAGACCCATCCTAACTATATGCACAAATACATATATATATATATATATATATATATATATATATAAAAACACAGGGTAGTGTGATGCTGTGTGACACTGGGGCTGTAACTCACACTTCTGTAATGTTGGACAGAACCCTACCTCACTCCCCTACCACATAGAAGTCCCCCTGCGTGTCCACAGCACCGGTGGGAGGGGCAAAATGTTGGGATAGTGTCCCACACGGCAGTCACGGTGTAGGAGGAGGTGGCTCAACCCCGTCTGCACGGAGCAAACAGGTGAAGGCCAGGGAGAGCAGATGCAGGACGCTGCCAGGGAGCAATGTATGGCGCGGCGCCTGCACGTTCCTACGCTGCTACTCACCTCTCGGCAGGATGAGTTGCGAGGCGGGGACAGGCGGGGGGGGGGGGGGGGAAGAGTGAGAGACACACAGCCCGAGCTCCCGGTGAAGCAACCACGAGAGTCACTTTACCCGTGCTGCCCATTAAAGAAAAGTATCATAAATGGCAAGGGGATCCACCAGTGGTTGGGGAAGCCCTCTCCGCATCGGGTTAAGGTCCCGCCCCCCGCCTCCTCCACAGGCTCCGGCAGCTTTGTTGCCTCCATTACCTGGTTTGTGTGGACACGGCGCCGGCGGAGGGAGCAGATGATCATCTGCTACATACTAATCAGGTCGGGAGGTTGTGGGGGGAGTGAGGGACACAAGAGGGGAAGATGGGAACAGCTCTATACGTGGTTTTGATCCGCCAGATCTGACACTGGGTGAGCGGTGGCGAGCACAGAGCAGTCACTTCCTTTTCTCTAACGTCCTAGTGGATGCTGGGAACTCCGTAAGGACCATGGGGAATAGCGGGCTCCGAAGGAGGCTGGGCACTCTAGAAAGATCTTAGACTACCTGGTGTGCACTGGCTCCTCCCACTATGACCCTCCTCCAAGCCTCAGTTAGATTTCGTGCCCGGCCGAGGTTGGATGCACACTAGGGGCTCTCCTGAGCTCTTAGAAAGTTATAGTCTTAGAATTTGTTCTTTTCAGTGAGACCTGCTGGCAACAGGCTCACTGCAGCGAGGGACTAAGGGGAGAAGAAGCGAACTCGCCTGCTTGCAGCCGGATTGGGCTTCTTAGGCTACTGGACACCATTAGCTCCAGAGGGATCGACCGCAGGCCCAGCCTTGATGTTCGGTCCCGGAGCCGCGCCGCCGTCCCCCTTACAGAGCCAGAAGCAAGAAGATGGTCCGGAAAATCGGCGGCATGAAGACTCAGTCTTCACCAAGGTAGCGCACAGCACTGCAGCTGTGCGCCATTGCTCCTCTCACACACTTCATACTCCGGTCACTGAGGGTGCAGGGCGCTGGGGGGGGGCGCCCTGAGGCAGCAATAAAAACACCTTGGCTGGCAAAAATACCTCAATATATAGCCCCAGGGGCTATATATGAGGTAAATACCCCTGCCAGAAGTCCATAAAAAACGGGAGAATAGGCCGCGAAAAAGGGGCGGAGCCTATCTCCTCAGCACACTGGCGCCATTTTCCCTCACAGCTCCGTTGGAGGGAAGCTCCCTGGCTCTCCCCTGCAGTCTGCAAGGGTTAAAAAAAGAGAGAGGGGGCACTAAATTTAGGCGCAGTATACATTATATATATAGATATAAAGCTATAGGGGACATAACTCAGTTAGTCCCTGCAGTATATAGCGCTCTGGTGTGTGCTGGCATACTCTCACTCTGTCCCCCCAAAGGGCTTTTGTGGGTCCTGTCCTCGTTTAGAGCATTCCCTGTGTGTCTGCGGTGTGTCGGTACGGCTGTGTCGACATGTTGAATGAGGAGGCTTATATGGTGACGGAACAGAGGCCGATATATGTGATGTCGCCCCCTGTGGGGCCGACACCAGAGTGGATAGAGAGGTAAAAGGTATTAACCGACAGTGTCAACTCCTTACATAAAAGGGTGGATGACGTAACAGCTGTGGGACAGCCGGCTTCGCAGCCCGCGCCTGCCCAGGCGTCTCAAAGGCCATCAGGGGCTCAAAAACGCCCGCTCTCTCAGATGGCAGACACAGATGTCGACACGGAGTCTGACTCCAGTGTCGACAAGGTGGAGACATATACACAATCCAATCCGTGACTTGATCCCGGCAATAAAAAATGTGTTATACATTTCTGACTTTAACCTCTATAAATGGGTTTTAGGTTTGGGGAGAAAAAACAGGCAGTGTTTTGTTCCCCCATCAGATGAATAAATGAAGTGTGTGAAAAGCGTGGGTTCCCCCGTTAAGAAACTGGTAATTTATAAAAAGTTACTGATGGCGTACCCTTTCCCGCCAGGAGGATAAGTTACGCTGGGAGATATCCCCTAGGGTGGATAAGGCGCTCACACGTTTGTCAAAAAAGGTGGCACTGCCGTCTTAGGATACGGCCACTTTAATAGGTACCTGTTGATAAAAAAAAACAGGAGGCTATCCTGAAGTCTGTATTTACACACTCAGGTACTAGACTGAGACCTGCAGATAGTGCTGCTGCAGCGTGGTTGGTGACCCTGTCAAACAGGGATAATAGTTGGCAAACATAAAAACATATTAAAGACGTTGTCTTATATATGGGGGATGCACAGAGGGATATTTTGCCGGCTGGCATCCAAAATAAATGTAATGTCCATTCTGTCAGGAGGGTATTAGAGACCTGTCACTGGACAGGTGATGCTGACTTAAAAAGCGCATAGAGAGCCTTATAAGAGTGAGGAATTATTTGGGGATGGTCTCTGGGACCTCGTATCCACAGCAACTGCTGGGAAGAAATAATTTTACCTCAGGTTTCCTCACAGAAAAAGGTACAGTCCTTTCGGCTTCAGAAAAGCAAGCGGGTCAAATGGCGCTTCCTTTCTGTACAGAGACAAGGGTAGAGGGAAAAAGCTGCACCAGTCAGCCTGTTCCCAGAATCAAGATTCTTCCCCCGCCTCCTGTGAGTACACACCATGACGCGGGTGCTCCACAGGTGTAGCCAGGTACGGTGGGGGGCCGCCTCAAAAATTTCAGCAATTAGTGGGCTCGCTCACAGGTGGATCCCTGTTTCTTCCAAGTAGTATTTCAGGGGTACAAGCTGGAATTAGAGATGTCTCCCCCCAGCCGTTTCCTAAAATATGCCTTGCTGACAACTCCCTCAAGCAGGGAGGCTGTGCTAGAGGCAATTAATAAGCGGTATTCCCAGCAGGTAATACTCAAGGTGCCCCTACTTCAACAAGGACGGGGTTACTATTCCACACGGGTTGGGGTACCGAAACCGCATGGTTCGGTGTGACCCATTTTATATTTAAAATCCTTGAACATAAAAAAATTCAAGTTCAAGATGGAATCGCTCAGGGCGGTTATTGCAAGCCTGGACGAGGGGGATTACATGGTATCCCGGGACATCAAGGATGCTTTCCTGCATGTCCCCATTTACCATCCTCGCCAGGAGTACCTCAGATTTGTGGTACAGGATTACCATTACCAAGTCCAGACACTGCCGTTTGGACTGTACATGGCACCGAGGGTGTTTTATCAAGGTAATGGCCGAAATGATGATACTCCTTCAAAAAAAGGGAGTTGTAATTATCCCGTAATTGGACAATCTCGTTATAAGGGCGAGGTCCAAGGAGCAGTTGGTAGTCGGGGTAGCACTATTTTGGAAAGTGCTACAACAGCATAGGTGGATTCTAAACAGTCCAAAGTCACAGCTGGTTCCTATGACACGTCTACTGTTCCTGGGGATGGTTCTGGACATAAACCAGAAATAGTGTTTCTCCCGGAGGAGAAAGCCAAGGAGTTGTCATCTCTAGTCAGAGACCTCCTGAAACCAAAATAGGTAGCGGTGCATCATTGCACGCGAGTCCTGGGAAAAATGGTAGCTTCTTACGAAGCAATCCCATTAGGCAGGTTCCATACAAGAACTTTTCAGAGGGACCTGTTGGACAATTGGTCCGGATCGCATCTTCCGATGCATAGGCTGATAACCCTGTCTCCTAGGACCAGGGTATCTCTACTGTGGTGGCTGCAGAGTGCCCATCTTCAAGAGGGCCGCAGGTTCGGCATACAGGACTAGGTCCTAGTGACCATGGATTCCAGCCTTTGAGGCTGGGGGGCAGTCACATAGGGAAGAAACTTCCAGGGACTTTGGTCAAGTCAGGTTATTTCCCTACACATAAATATTCTGGATCTGAGGGCCATTTACAATGCCCTGAGGCCAGCAAGGCCTCTGCTTCAAAACCAGCCGGTACTGATCCAATCAGACAACATCACGGCAGTCGCCCATGTAATCAACAGGGCGGCACAAAAAGCAGGATGGCGATGGCAGAAGCCACAAGGATTCTCCGATAGGCGGAAAATCATGTGTTAGCACTGTCAGCAGTGTTCATTCCCGGAGTGGACAACTGGGAAGCAGATCTTCTCAACAGACACGACCTCCACCCGGGAGAATGGGGACTTCCTCCAGAAGTCTTCCAATAGGATTGTACACCATTGGGAAAGGCCACAGGTGGACATGATGGCGTCCCGCCTTAACAAAAAGCTATAAAAGATATTGCTCCAGGTCAAGGGACCCTCAGGCGATAGCTATGGACGCTCTGGTAACACCGTGGGTGTACCAGTCGGTTTAGGTGTTCTCCCCTCTGCCTCTCATACCAAAGGTACTGAGAATAATAAGAAGGCGAGGAGTAAGAACGATACTCGTGGATGGCCAAGAAGAGCTTGGTACCCAGAACTTCAATGGCCTCTGCCACTCAGTCAGGACCTGCGGCAGCAGGGGCCCTGTCTGTTCCAAGACTTACCGCGGCTGCGTTTGACGGCATGGCGGTTGAACGCCGGATCCTGAAGGAAAAGGGTATTCCGGAGGAAGTAATTCCTACGCTTACTAAAGCCAGGAAAGAGGTTACAGCAACTCATTATCACCGCATATGGCGAAAATATGTTGCATGGTGTGAGGCCGAAAGGGCCCCAACAGAGGAATTTCAACTAGGTCGATTTCTGCATTTCCTGCAAGCAGGAGTGACTATGGGCCTTAAATTGGGTTCCATTAAGGTACAGATCTCGGCTCTGTCGATTTTCTTTCAAAAAAGAACTAGCTTCAGTACCTGAAGTTCAGACATTTATAAAAGGAGTGCTGCATAGTCAGCCCCCGTTTGTGCCTCCTGTGGCACCTTGGGATCTCAACGTGGTGTTGAGTTTTCTTAAAATCACTTTGGTTTGAACCACTAAAAACCGTGGATCTGAAATATCTCACATGGAAGGTGGTTATGTTATTGGCCTTGGCTTCTGCCAGGCGAGTATCAGAATTGGCGGCTTTGTCTTGTAAAAGCCCTTATTTGATTTTCCATATGGATAGGGCAGAATTGAGGACTCGTCCCCAGTTTCTCCCTAAGGTGGTGTCAGCGTTTCACCTGAACCAGCCTATTGTGGTGCCTGCGGCTACTAAGGATTTGGAGGACTCCAAGTTGCTAGACGTTGTCAGGGCCCTGAAAATATATGTTTCCAGGACGGCTGGAGTCAGAAAATCTGACTCGCTGTTTATCCTATATGCACCCAACAAGCTGGGTGCTCCTGCTTCTAAGCAGACTATTGCTCGTTGGATTTGTAGTACAATTCAGCTTGCACATACTGTGGCAGGCCTGCCACAGCCAAAATCTGTCAATGCCCATTCCACAAGGAAGGTGGGCTCATCTTGGGCGGCTGCCCGAGGGGTCTCGGCTTTACAACTTTGCCGAGCAGCTACTTGGTCAGGGGCAAACACGTTTGCAAAATTCTACAAATTTGATACCCTGGCTGAGGAGGACCTGGAGTTCTCTCATTCGGTGCTGCAGAGTCATCCGCACTCTCCCGCCCGTTTGGGAGCTTTGGTATAATCCCCATGGTCCTTACGGAGTTCCCAGCATCCACTAGGACGTTAGAGAAAATAAGAATTTACTCACCGGTAATTCTATTTCTCGTAGTCCGTAGTGGATGCTGGGCGCCCATCCCAAGTGCGGTTTATCTGCATTACTTGTACATAGTTATTGTTAACTAAATCGGGTTATTGTTGAGCCATCTGTTGAGAGGCTCTATTGTTTCATACTGTTAACTGTGTTTCATATCACGAGTTGTACGGTGTGATTGGTGTGGCTGGTATGAGTCTTACCCGGGATTCAAAATCCTTCCTTATTGTGTACGCTCGTCCGGGCACAGTACCTAACTGAGGCTTGGAGGAGGGTCATAGTGGGAGGAGCCAGTGCACACCAGGTAGTCTAAGATCTTTCTAGAGTGCCCAGCCTCCTTCGGAGCCCGCTATTCCCCATGGTCCTTACGGAGTTCCCAGCATCCACTACGGACTACGAGAAATAGAATTACCGGTGAGTAAATTCTTATTTTTTTTTTTTTTGCTGCACTCAGCGCCGCCCTTCAAGTGTTGCCGCCCATAGGCAGCTGCCTAAAGCTGCCTAATGGTGGCGCCGGCCCTGACCAGATCTGAAGGTAGCCAAATACCGCTATGGGGGGAAACAGACACCCAACCGACTTTTCAAACATTTGAATTTCCCCCTATGTGCTGTAAGTTTGTAGTTTAAGAAATAAGGCAAATGCAAGCCATAAGCATTGTTTATATAGAATAATCCCTATTTTTACCATTTTGTACTTGCCACAGGTTATACTCTCCCTCTATGGGTGTCGTGGACACGCATAGAGGGAGAAAAGTCTGTGGTGTCAGGATGCCGGCGGCGGTATGTCAGCGCTAGTCGGGATCTCGGCGGCGGTATTGTGATGTCGGGGATCCCGACTAGCAGTATTGTAACCGCTTCCTTCTCAGTGTTGCAGCTGGTTTGCTACTATTAAGTTTCAGAAATACTCATTGTGCCCAGGTAAGATTATGGGGCCTATTTATCAAGCTTTTGTCTCATAATGTAGAAATAGCAGTTTCTGTATAATTGTATGAATTGTTGCTATGTGCTAACAGCCCAAATGCAGGAGATTTTACAGGAATCTGCAGAATGCTAATTAGCACTGCAGACCACAGACTCCATTATAATCAATGGGGACTATGGTCACTAAGGCGCCGTACAGGCCGACATTGACTATTTGATGGGGCCGGAGCCCGGCCCCGCCAATATAGTCAATGTTGGGCTGCCTGCACAGTCTATTTTTCCTTGCGATGCCAATCCCGCGGGACCGCACATCGGTATCGCAAGGACTATACACACGGTGCGATATACACTATATTTTCTTACGATTTTGACTATATAGTCAAAATCAAAAGAAATATCGCACCCTGTGTACACAGCCTAACCCCTGTGTACCAAACTCCGAAAAGCTACGCCCCTTTGGTATTGATGGCATCAACAGCTTTATGCCTATGGAGACATATTTGCAGGAGAGGAATCTTCCGATCCTTCTCCTGCAGATCCCTCTCCTGCAGCCTCCAGCCAGCTGCGGATGCTGAAACAGCACATGAGCAGTGTCAGGTTACTCTAGAGGAGGCCTTCACAAATTCTTTGAAAATGTAGTGAATTTGTGAAAGCAACTGAAAGAGACAGCGGTTATCCCTACTGTTGTCCCTACAAGTTACACTTACTACATAGTGGGGATATAAATAGACCTCTGATGCTTTTTAATAAAATAATTGTTCAGCTATTCCCCTTAATTTTTTTCCTTCAGTTCCAATATTGAAAAACCATTTTGGAAATTGGAAGCCGATGGTAAGGTGGACAAATCAGTCTGTACAAGTGCGGCCTACAAATACAGCCATGGACAGATTAAATTGCACTTTTTTTTGCCACAGTTTATGTTCACTTACCTTAAATACACAAAACCACATCCAAATCCTTGCATCATTTCATCAAGCTTTCACAGATTTGCTACAGGAGGAGCAGATAGCTGTTGTAATTAGATTTAAGGCACAATATTTTTAACGATGTGGGTGTTTCCTACCGTTCGGAACGACATATCGTTTAAAAAGTGACCGGTGTGGGCGGCTCCTCAGATTCCTTCAACATGCAGAAGGATCTGAGGATGTGGCGAACAATGCCATGTTGCCGAAAGCAGCATGCCCCCCCCCCCCCTCCCCCGCCCTATCACTCATGATTGCCTGCATCGGCGCTTGTGATGTGTCCCTTTAGAGCCAACAAAGTTTAGGAGTCTTTGTGCATGTTACAAGGACTATGCAATAATAACATTAGTGTTCATCTAGTTCACTATGGGCCTGATTAAGATGCGGACACAATGCATCTATGGGGGTCATTCTGACCCAATTGCACGCTGCAGTTTATTGCAGCGGTGCGTTCGGGTCAGAACTTCGCATGCGCCGGCGCATACCAGAAGGCCGTCGGGCCACTTCGATCGCCTCTGCCTGATTGACAGGCAGAGGCGGTTGCTTGGCAGGGGGGGTGAAATGGCGGCGTTTGTCCGCTGTTTTGTGGGCGCGGTCCAGCCAACGCAGGCGTGGCCGGACCGAACGGGGAGCGGGCCGCAGCGGTTGCATGACGTTACACGCAGCCACTGCGGGCCAGGGAGCGATGAGTAGCTCCCGGCCAGCACGCTAAAGCTGCGCTGCTCAGGAGCTACTCTTGAAGTGCAAAGGCATCGCCACTGTACAATGCCTTTGCACTTCTGCGGGTGGGGGGGCCGGCACTGACATGAGGGGCGGGATAGCCCTGTGCTGGGCGTCCCCCCGCTTGTCAGTGTGACTGATCGTAGCTGTGCTAAATTTAGCACAGCTACGATCATCTCAGAATGACCCCCTATGTACGCAGTGGAGCGATTATTGTCCACATTCATTGCACTGCATATGTGCCAAGGTACATTTGCAAAGCTGTTTTCAGTGAGGAATTAATCGCAAAGTGATTCATGGGAAGGGACTGTTTGGGGGAAGTAATGGGGAGTGGTGGCAAAAATGCAGGCATGCCACAACCATTTTTGGGGCGTATCTCGGCATCCAACTGTGATTTCGTACACGGAAAATATGGCACCACCATCGCAGCTTCCTTGGCCATTCTGCGACACTACAGATACATTCTAAATTGGGGTTGGGATCGGGTTACCGGCAGTCTGCGTCCCAGATTGCCGGCGGGTGCGAGGTGGGAATAGTCCCTATTAGTCGGCATGCCGACTGTGGGGATTTCCAGCGGTCGGGATCCCGTGGCCGGTATACTGACCGGCGGGATCCCGACCGCCGGTAACATGATTACATCCCCTAAATTGATGTTCCTCAAATATGCTTGGCGGTTGTGATAGAGTACGCAGTTTCTGTGATGTGATTGCACCAGTGGGTGCTCTCTACTTTTTCTGGGTGGATGTTACACTTGTGTAGCCCCGTAGTTTCGTTGCTTTAAATATCACAGTTGTGCATCTTTATCAGGCCCTATATGCTGCCTCTGGAACTCTCTCCCTCTCCCTATCAGACTCTCTACAAAATTTCAAACGGGCTTTCAAGAGCCACTTTTTCATCAAAGGTTTCCATCTCTCATCCTAAAATATTGATCCATGCGCCTTCCTCACTGTCTCTCCCATCTGTGTCACCCCTGTCTGCCCCTCCCCTTTAGGGGTCAATCCAGTTAGGTGCCAGCTGCCTTTTACACTTCCAATTCACATTGGGCCTAATTCAGAGTTGATTGCAGTAGCAAATTTGTTAGCAGTTGGGCAAAACCATGGGGGTCATTCCGCACAGCTACGATCAACCACACTGACATGCGGGGGGACGCCCAGCACAGGGCTATCTCGCCCCGCATGTCAGTGCGACCCCCCCCCCCCCCCCCACAGAAGTGGCGATGCCTTTGCACTTCAAGAGTAGCTCCTGACCAGCGCAGCTTTAGCGTGCTGGCCGGGAGCTACTCATCGATCCCCGACCCGCAGCGGCTGCGTGTGACATCACGCAGCTGCTGCGGCCCGCACCCACGAAACGGCGGCCGAGCGGCGCCGTTCCGCACCCCCCCTCCCCCCAATCAGGTAGAGGCGATCGTAGCAGCCCGACGGCTTTCTGACATGCGCAGTTCTGGCCCGATCGCCCTGCTGCGATAAACTGCAGCGTGCGATCGGGTCAGAATGACCCCCCATGTGCACTGCAGGTAGTGCAGATGCAACATGTGCAGAGAGAATTAGATTTGGGTGGGGTGTGTTCAAACTGAACTCTAAATTGCAGTGTAAAAATAAAGCAGCCAGTATTGACCCCACACAGAAGCAATATTGTCAGAGCAGGCTGTTTCTGTGAATCCGTTGGACTCAGAGCAACTGAAGGAGCAGATGCACCTGAGTGCAGGAAACAAGGAGGATGAAGATAATTCCTTTTCATGTATTTATTAACGGTAACAGATCAGAATGTGACTGTAGGAAGACTGAGACTAACTAGTTCTGGATTGGAAAACTGTAGAGAATGAAGTCACTGAACTCCTGATATAAGAAGAGGGTGCCTGCAGAGAGAGATTTGTTGAGTTTGTTGAGTTTGTTGAAGGGGCGTGACTGAGCAAGTATGACGAGGTCTGCGGGGTGAAGTGGAGGCGTTAGAAGAACTGCAATGAATTGGTTGCTGGGTGGGATGATAACATGAAAGAAAACTGTAAAGAATATCCACTGAGCGATACGAGGCCGAGACTGAAGAACTTTGAAGAATATGCTTTAGATGATATGAAGACGTGACTGAAGAACTGTGAAGTTGAATGATGCAAAGGTGAGGCTGAAGCACTATGAAGTTGAGTAGTTGAATGATGCCAAGGCGAGGCTGAAGGACTGTGAAGACTGTTTGCTGGATGATGTGAAGACGTGAATGAAGAACTGTGAAGACTGGTTGCAGGATGATGCGAAGACGTGAATGAAGAACTGTGAAGACTGTTTGCCGGATGATGGGAAGACGTGAATGAAGAACTTTGAAGACTGTTTGCCAGATGTTGTGAATACGTGAATGAAGAACTGTGAAGACTGGTTGCAGGATGATGCGAAGACGTGAATGAAGAGCACAGGCTGAAGCTGGCGAACCACCACGGGAATCCTGCAGAATTCGAAGGCATCGGCAGGAGAGCGGTTGACCATGACCGCACTCTGGAGAGCTGTCGAGCGTTGTGCAGTGAGAGCCGGCTAAGTACTCGGAGAGCAAGATGGGACCAATTAACTAGAGACGCACAGAACAATCTGCGGGAACACAGAGCTAAGGCACAGAGTAACCACAACAAAGTACTGGCACAGAATGCAAAAATCCCAGCCTATTTATAGGCAGCAAGGAAATGGGATTGGCTGACACTCACCCATCACGCTCATTGCTGCTGCCCTTGGTCTCCAACATACCCGCTCCCTGCACTGCAGACACACAGCGAAGCTGCCGGCCACTAGGTCCTCCCTCCAGGAAGCGGTCACTCCCGCCGCCGACCATGCCGTGTCCCCGTGTGGCCACAGAGCACCGCAGACAGCCGCAGCGGCAGAGGACGAATCCCGGGACCTCGCCGCATGACAAATATAACCCACCCAAATATAACTCTCTCTGCACATGTTATATCTGTCACACCTGCAGTGCACATGGTTTTGCCCAACTGCTAACAAATTTGCTGCTGCAATCAACTCTGAATTACCCCCATTGTGCAATCCAATAAGCAACTCGCATTGAACTAGTCAGAGTAAACTCGCATCTTTCTGTTTGTATCTGTCTTAGGATGATAGGTGGTAGGGAAAATATTTTAAGGTTAAAATATTGGGACACCATGCAGAACACCTTGGACACCCCCCTCATCCTTCAATGACTAATTGGGCAATTGGAAGTCTCTGATTAGCATAATTAGTACAATAGTTACATGTAATTTTCTCTTATGTCCTAGAGCAGTGTTTCCCAACCACGGTCCTCAAGGCACACTGACAGTCCTGGATTTAGTGATATCCAGGCTTGAACACAGGTGACTTCATTAGTACCTCAGTTATTTTGATTTAACCATCTGTGCTGAAGCCTGGATATCACTAAAACCTGCACTGTTGGTGTGCCTTGAGGACCGTGGTTGGGAATGCCTGTCCTAGAGGATGCTGGGGTCCACATTAGTACCATGGGGTATAGACGGGTCCCTTAGGAGCCATGGGCACTTTAAGAGTTTAATAGTGTGGGCTGGCTCTCCCTCTATGCTCCTCCTACCAGACTCAGTTTAGAAAATGTGCCCGGAGGAGCCGGTCACAGCTAGGGGAGCTCCTAGGAGTTTTTCTAGTTTTATTATTTTTTTAAAAGAGTTAGGTACAGGGAGGTTGCTGGCAACAGCCTCTCTGCTTTGTGGGACTTAGGGGGAGAGTAGGAACCAACCCTAGAGATTAATGGTTCTCTATCTCCGCTGACACGACACTGAGCTGAGGGTGCTGATCGCAAGCCCACGAGGCGACCACTCACTCCCGCAGCACGGCCGCCACCCCCTGACAGAGCCAGAAGATGGAGTGGTGAGTATGATGCCGGCGCCCTGGTAAGCGGTCACCGACGGGAAGTGGAGGCACAAGGGTAGGAGCGCAGCTGATAGGCTGGGCCAGCGCACATATTCTACATTGGTCACAGATGCTAACAGGGCTAATCCCACTGTTAGCAGCCAAATCACCTCAGGCCAGTATAGACACTGAAAGCGGGAAGATGCGCCATTACAGGGGCGGGGCTTCTTCCTCAGGGCGGATCCAGCACTCACCAGCGCCATTTTCTCCCTGCAGATCACACTGAAGAGACGCTGACAGGGAGCGCTGCCTTCCACATAACTCCATCTTACCTCTGCGGTACCAGAGTGTTTCAGATGGGGGGAGAGTGAGATATTAGCTGTTTAATCTATTAAAGTTATTCAGGAAGCGCCGGCTGTTTACTGTATAAACTGCCTACTGGGGCGCTGTGTGGCTGGCTCCTTGTACTCTGTATCTCTCTGGGGGAAACAGTGTCTGCATTTTCCTGTGTGTGTGTGTGTGTGTGTGTGTGTGTGTGTGTGTGTGTGTGTGTGTGTGTGTGTGTTTGTTTGTATAGCTCACATAAACATGTCTACGAACTCTGTATCCTGTGCAGCAGAGTGTGTATCTTCGCCTGAAGAGTCCATTCCTTGTACTCAGGACTGTAATATACTGTCTCAGCCTTCTGAATCTGAACCCCCATTCTATTAGGGGAATGATATCCCAGATTTCATCTCGGATAGCTCAAAATGAGACTGAAACACAGGCTTTGAAAAAGTCTGTTGAGGTTTTGTCATCTTCAGCTCCCACTGCCTCTTCAAAGACCCCAATAATTTACCCTAAGAAGCATGCTCTTGCCCAGATAATGCAAGTTGACACGGATACCGACTCTGATACAGGGGACGGTGATGGGATATACAGGGGGGAGATGCATCCCTTGCTAAAGGGGTGCAACTCATGATTGAGGGTATTAGGGACATTTTACACATTACTGATAAGGTACCTGAGCCAGCAGAGGAGACTTTACTGATAATAAGAAATCCTCTATTACATTCCCTGCATCTAAGGATTTAAACGCATTGTTTGAAAAATCCTGGGAAAACCCGGAGAAAAAATTCCAGATCCCAAAAAGGGTCCTCATTGCTTTTCCTTTCCCTGAGGAGGACAGGAAAAAGTGGGAAATCCCGCCCGTAGTAGACGCTTCTGTGTCTAGGTTGTCTAAAAAAGTGGTTTTACCTGTCCCAGGGTCCACCGCTTTAAAAGAGCCGGCTGACCGTAAGATTGAGACTACACTCAAATCATTATACACAGTTACTGGTGTAGCTTTATGGCCTACTATTGCTTGTGCGTGGATTTCTAAAGCCATAGTAAAGTGGTCAGGCACATTACTAGAGGAATTGGATTCTATGGATAGAAGTGACATTGAATTGTTCTTGCGTCACATACAGAGCTCTTCAGGTTTCATGATGGAGGCCATGAAGGACCTTGGCCATCTCAATGCGAGGGCTTCTTCCATGGCTGTCTCGGCACACAGGGGACTCTGGCTGCGACAATGGTCTGCGGATGCGGAATCCAAGAAGTGTGTGGAGAACCTACCCTTTACAGGTCAGGCTCTGTTTGGGGAAGCGTTAGATGCGTGGATCTCCATGGCAACTGTGGGTAAGTCAACTTTTCTTCCCTCTGCTACACCACCGACTAGGAAATCATATCCTACGTCTGCATTGCAGTCCTTTTGGACCGCGAAAGTTAAAAAGTCCAAACCCCCTTCCACTTTCTTTAGAGGAGTTCGGGGGAAATCCAGAAAACGTGCACCAACAAGTTCACAGGAACAGAAACCTGGTTCTGCTTCCTCAAAATCCTCGGCATGACGGTGGACCTCCCAGCCTGGAGATCGGGCAGGTGGGAGCAAGATTAAGACATTTCAGTCATGTCTGGGCGTCATTAGGCCTAGACCCCTGGGTACAAGATATTGTTACCCAGGGGTACAGACTGGAGTTTCAAGAACTCCCACCTCACAGATTCTTCAAATCAGGCTTACCAGCTTTGCTGACAGAAAGTGCTATCCTACAAGAAGCCATTAAAAAATTGCTAAAGTCAAATGTTATTGTTCCAGTTCCACCTCACTTAACAAACAAGGGTTATTACTCAAACCTGTTCGTAGCAGCACAACATCAGCAGTGATATACACTTATCATTATATTTTATGTACTGTATTATATGTTTATATATTTTTATAATAAATTGTCAATGACAAAAATCTTTTATATAAGTGCTCCCTTGCGATAGCATTTATCCTATATTGTTGTTTTCCTTTGAGTAATCCAGAATACTCGTATGGGAGCTTTCTCAATATTTATACCTTTAGGTGACCAATAAATTGTATCTATATTTAATTGCTATTCTAACAGAGCGCCTGAGTAGATAAGTATAGAGTTCTATAACTGTCAAGAGTTAGATTTATTTTTTATTTTTTTGAAAGGGGTTCTGCACATCCTGTCTCCCTTTGTGCCTCCTACGGCACCTTGGGATCTTAACGTGGTGCTGCAGTTCCTGCAGTCGGATTGGTTTGAACCTTTACAGGAGGTTGAAGTCAAGTTTCTTACTTGGAAGGCGGTCACCAGGGCCGGATTGGCCATAGAAGCACTCGGGAGTTTCCCTGGTGGGCCGGCCGATGTGAGGGGCCGACTGACCTACGCGGCCCCGCCCTCTTCTGCGTCACCAGGCTGTGGGCCGTTTACTGAAACAACTGTAGGCAGCGGTCGCTATGGGGAGAGCTGGCCCTCCCCCTTCCCTTTCACAATACCTGCTCCTTAATGTCTTGCCGCGGCCGCTGTCAGGATAGCTGGCCCCGCCCCACCGCACGTCAACAGCTTATGCATTTCTGCGGCTACGGGCCGCTATCAGGAGAGCTGGCCTGCCCCCCCATCCTCCCCCGTATGTCACCAGCTTATGCCTTTCTGCAGCATGTATTGTGGACACTGCAGCTGCCAGTACCTAGTGAGCGGCCCCACCCCCACCAAGCTGATCGGAAGAGGAGGTCTACGCGCCAAACGTCCCAGACGTCATCAGCGCGGACCATGCGGGAAGGCTACCATGTGGGAAGGGAATGTGCGGCCGCGGTGGGATCGCATTCTGCAGTAGGACAGGTGAGGCTCACGTACTGCAGAAGAGTGATTGTCCTAAATGCATGTTCCTCTGGCTGGGGGTGTGTGAGGTGCAGTTTTATGGAGGGGGGGAGGGGTAATTTTATGTCTGGGGAGGGGGTTTGAGGTGTAATTTTATGTCTGATGGGAGGTGTAATTTTATGTTGGAGGGGTGTGAGGTGTAATTTTATGTCGGGGGTGGTGGGGTGAGGTGTAATTTTATGTCTGGGGGGTGTGAGGTGTAATTTTATGTCGAGGTGGTGGGGGTTGGTGTAATTTTATGTTGGGGGGTGGGGGGAGGTGTAATTTTATGTCTGGGGGAGGTGTAATTTTATGTCGAGGGGGGTTGTGAGGTGTAATTTTATGTTGGAGGGGTTGGGGGGAGGTGTAATTTTATGTCTGGGGGGTGTGAGGTGTAATTTTATGTCGGGGGGGTGGGGGGAGGTGTAATTTTATGTCTGGTGGGGAGGTGTAATTTTATGTTGGGGGGGCGAGGTATAATTTTATGGCTGGGGGGGTGAGGTGCAATTTTATGTTGGAGGGAGGTGTAATTTTATGTCTGGGGGGTGTGAGGTGTAATTTTATGTCTGGGGGGAGGTGTAATTTTATGTCGGGGGGGTGCGAGGTGTAATTTTATGGCTGGGGGGTGAGGTGCAATTTTATGTCGGGTGTGGTGGGGGGAGGTGTAATTTTATGTCGGGTGGTGGGGGGAGGTGTGATTTTATGTCTGGGGGGTGAGGTGTAATTTTATGTGGTGGGGTGTGAGGTGTAATTTTATGGCTGGGGGGCTGAGGTGCAATTTTATGTGGGGGGGGTGTAATTTTATGTCTGGGGGGTGGTGTAATTTTATGGGGGTGTGAGGTGTAATTTTATGTCTGGGGGTGGGGGTGAGGTGTTATTTTATGTCGGGTGGGGGTGAGGTGTAATTTTATGTCGGGGGGGGGTGAGGTGTAATTTTATGTCTGGGGTCGGTAGTTGTACTTTTATGTCTGGGGAGGGGCGCATTGTAATTTTCTGTCTGGGGGTGTGAGTTGTAATTTTATGTGGAGGGGGTGTGAGTTGTAATTTTGTCTGGGGGAGTGAGGTGTAATTTTGTGGGCGTGAGGTAATTTTATGTCTGGGGGTGAGGTGTAATTTTATGACTGGGGTGTTTTATGTCTGCTGCTAACTGTCAGGTTAATTGAGGTCACCCACAAGAGTAACCAAAATTAACCTCGCGGTTAGCCGCAGACTACAATTTTTCCACCATTGACTATAGTGGAGGACCGCGATCCTCCATTATAGCCGTAGCACTCCGCTTGATTGACAGGCCAAGAACGCTCAGCCAATCAGGAGAGCGCTATGGCGTGGTGCTCCCTGATTGGCTGCCGGGTCCTCTAGTGACAGGAGTCATGGGAGGGTCCCGGCATTTGAGGAAAGGGGATCTATGTGTAAACATGGATCCCCTTTAGTGTGTTGGACCGGTTTTCTCGCTTTTTTTATTTTTTAACCCCTGGGATGCCTACATGGACAGAAGAGGACCGATCTACACAGGATTATAAGTAAGTATATTGGGTTTTTTTTTTTTTACAGGTACCCTAATGGATTCTACTTGGACAAGAGGACCGAGGTGCTGCGAGTGACACAAGGTAAGTATATGTGAGTGTAAATAAACTTTTACTTTCAAGGTGTGTGTGTATTGTCTTTTTTGGGGTATTTCTTTTGTTGTGGAACTACAGGTACCAGCGGGTCCGTTAATTTCCAGCATGCTGGTACTTGAAGTTCTCCAAGTACCAGCATGTGGGGGAGGCTTTCTTGACCTTGTAGTTCCGTAGCAAAAGACAATATTCATTTTAACACTTTCATGGCTATCAGTCCGGCACCCACCGCCCAGGGGTGCTGGGGACAGCCCCGGACTTCATCCCTGGCCCCTGGGTGCCTGGAGGGGGGGACCCCTTTATTTTAGGGGTCCTCACTCCCCCAGGGAACCCCGGCCAGGGGTGACTTGTTAGGGGGGTAATGCGTTGGCCACAGGGACCTATATAAAAGTGTCTCCCGGCTGTGGCATCACCTCCCTGGCTAGTGGAACCTGGTGCTGGTTTCAAAAATACGGGGGACCCCTACATCTTTTGTCCCCTGTATTTTTGGAACCAGAACCGGTCCAAAAGTCCGGTGCTGGTTGTTAAAATACGGGGGATCCCCAGTCATTTCCCCCCCCCATATTTTTGTAACCGGGGCAGGCTCAAAAAGCCCGGGGCTGGTTATGCTTTTGGGGTGGCCCTGCATGTCGTTTTCATTTTTAACACTTTTATACAAAGAAACATGCACGGATCTCACTGATTAGTGCATGCTTCTGACTAAGGACGGGATGTACTAAAGAGAAAATGCGATAAAACCCCTGTTTTGGGGGGTTTTATCGCATTTTCTGCAGCGGGGTACACTGTGTTCCACAGGGGATACATCGGGGTGTAGAGATGGATCTTGATCCAGAGGCACCAACAGGCTAAAGCTTTAGACTTAGACTGTCCCAGGATGCATTGCGGGGCCTCCTCTATATAACCCCGCCTCCAGCACTAGGAGCTCAGTTTTAGAATTGGTGCCTGCATGAAGCAGGTCACTTAACAGGGGGACTGCGCTAGGCAGCCTGAAATAAAGCTATTAGAAGACTTTAAGGGCCACAGCACTTCATATGTCAGAGTGACATACTGTGCTGCGGTTCCATCACCTCCCCAGCAGCGTCACATACTCCCGCTGGCTCTGTTCCCGGGTACTTCCGGCTAATATAACATGCTCTGACTTTTGTTGGTGTAACTCCATGTACATTACATTTTGAAGTATTAATCCCGCCTACTTTGGTATTGGCTCCACCTACAGCTCATTTGGTGCCGCCCACATGAGGCCACTTTTAGAAATTTTTCCAGGGCCACTTTTGTTTCCCAATCCGCTCCTGGTGGTCACACTATTGGCATTGGCATCTCCTAGAAGTGTGTCGGAATTGGGGGCATTGTCCTGCAAGAGCCCCTACTTGATTTTCCATGAAGATAGAGCTAAGCTCAGGACGCGTCAACAATTTCTTCCGAAGCTTGTGTCGGCTTTTCATATCAACCAACCTATTGTGATGCCAGTGGCTACTGACTCCTCAATTACTTCAAAGTCCTTGGATGTTGTACGGGCTTTGAAGATTTATGTGAAGAGAACTTCTCGTCATAGAAAGTCGGACGCTCTGTTTGTCCTTTATGATCCCAACAGGGTTGGGTGTCCTGATTCTAAGCAGACGATTTCTCGCTGGATCAGTTGTACTATCCAGCATGCTTATTCTACGGCAGGCTTGCCGTGTCCAAAGGGGGTAATTCCAAGTTGATCGCAGCAGGAATTTTGTTAGCAGTTGGGCAAAACCATGGGGGTAATTCCAAGTTGATCGCAGCAGGAAATTTTTTAGCAGTTGGGCAAAACCATGTGCACTGCAGGTGGGGCAGATAGAACATGAGCAGAGAGAGTTAGATTTGGGTGGGTTATTTTGTTTCTGTGCAGGGTAAATACTGGCTGCTTTATTTTTACACTGCAATTTAGATTGCAGATTGAACTCACCACACCCAAATCTATCTCTCTTTGCACATGTTATATCTGCCCCCCCTGCAGTGCACATGGTTTTGCCCAACTGCTAAAAAATTTCCTGCTGCGATCAACTTGGAATTAGCCCCATGTGCACTGCAGGGGAGGCAGATTTAACATGTGCAGAGAGAGTTAGATTTGGGTGTGGTGTGTTCAATCTGCAATCTAATTTTGCAGTGTAAAAATAAAGCAGCCAGTATTTACCCTGCACAGAAACAAAATAACCCACCCAAATCTAACTCTTCCTGCACATGTTATATCTGCCTCCCCTGCAGTGCACATAGTTTTGCCCAACTGCTAACAAAATTCCTGCTGCGATCAACTCAGAATTACCCCCCAAATCTGTTAAGGCCCACTCTACCCGTAAAATGGGTTCTTCCTGGGCGGCTGCCCGGGGTGTCTCGGCTTTACAACTTTGCCGAGCGGCTACTTGGTCAGGGTAGAACACGTTTGCTAAGTTCCACAGGTTCGATACTTTGGCCTCTGAGGATCTAAAATTTGGTCAATCGGTTCTGCAGATCCTCCGCGTTCTCCCTGCCTTACTGGGAGCTTTGGTACATCCCCATGATACTAATGTGGACCCCAGCATCCTCTAGGACGTAAGAGAAAATAGGATTTTAATTACCTACCGGTAAATCCTTTTCTCGTAGTCCGTAGAGGATGCTGGGCGCACGCCCAGCGCTTCGTTTTCCTGCATTTGTTACTTAGTTAAGTACTGCATTGTTACTTGGTTAAGTACTGCATTGTTACTTGGTTAAGTACTGCATTGTTACTTGGTTAAGTACTGTTGTTCAGCCATTGCTGAATTGTTTCAAGCTGGTTAGCTTGGATTTCTGTTGTTATGTGTGAGCTGGTATGAATCTCACCACAATCTGTGTATTTCCTTCTCTCGAAGTATGTCCGTCTCCTCGGGCACAGTTTCTAGACTGAGTCTGGTAGAAGGGGCATAGAGGCAGGAGCCAGCCCACACTATTAAACTCTTAAACCCTTAAAGCATACCTCCCAACATTCTGGTGTTGCAAGGAGGGACTCTTCGTGCGGCGCCGAAAAGGAGGTGTGGTTTAATGGGAAGGGGGCGTGGTTTTGCGCAGCTGACGCGATCGAGAGCCACACCTCCAAATTTCATCACAGTGGGGGCACGGCCAGCGCTCTGTGAGCCGCTGGCCATGCCGCCAGGCCCTCTCCCTCACTGAAATAGACGCTGTGCGCATGCGCACAGCATCTATTCTCCTCTGCTCTGCTCTGAACTGAGCAGAGCAGCAAGTGATCAGGAGCCTCCCAACTGCCCCCCCCCACCGTGGGACAGACCCCAATAAATGGGACAGTCCCGCGAAAATCGGGACAGTTGGGAGGTATGCTTAAAGTGCCCATGGTTCCCAAGGGACCCGTCTATACCCCATGGTACTAATGTAGACCCCAGCATCCTCTACGGTCTACGAGAAAAGGATTTACCAGTACTTAATTAAAATCATATTTTTTGGAGTTTTATAAAAAATGATCTCGAATTACCCTAAAAGCAACTATTTTGTTGATTTTTGCACCTCAAATTTAATTATACCACTTTCAGACAGAAAATTTCAATGCCGGGTCGTTTTGCCAGGACCTGCCTAACCCCCCATTTCACACAGACATTGAAATTACCGGATTGAGAATTTCAACCCCAAAATCATTTTTTTCCTACTTTTTTGCGGCATTTACTGTTTTCATATGAAAGTAAACAAAAAAGTTTGCTTTTTTAGCAATTTTTATTTAAAAATATATATATAATGCACAAATTAGCCATTTAACACCATTTAAATACCTCCAGTACTTTCCTTATGACCACCTGTATGATTCTGCAAACTAAATTGACATTTTTCAGGGGGTCCAGGAAGGTCACCAGACTCACCACACTTTCTCATGCACTTCTCTCACATTGCTTATGGCTATCATTTGCAACCCCCAGTGAGACATGCAGTGAGGTAGCGTCTAGTTTCCCTTTGCGGAGAGGACCTTTCCCCGCTACTGGTGCCTGCCGTGCGGTGCGCCTGACGTCATCGCGCACCGCACGGCAGTTTAGAACAGCCATAGACGCTAGGGGTCATAATAAGTGTCTGTTCACTCCTATGAGAGAGAAGTCATGACGTCTCTCCCACAGATCCGAGGAGCTGCGCCGGCGGCCGGAGACGGAGAGCAGCAGCGATCGGGAAGCAGGAATGTGTCTGGTGAGTATTCTTTATTTTTTTTTACTACGGGCACAGCTACTGGTGGGCACAGTAATGGGGGCACAGCTACTGGAGGCACAACTACTGGGGGCAAAACTAATGGGGGAACAACTACTGGGGGCAAAACTAATGGGAGCGCAACTACTGAGGGCGCAGTATTGGGGCAAAACTACAGGGAGCACAGCTGCATGGGGCACAACAGCTACTGGGGGCACAACTCTACAGGTGGAAAAACTACAGGGAGCAAAACTGTGACCACACCCCTTCCCTATGAAGCCATACCCCTATTTTTCCTGCACGCCTATGGCGCACACTAACCCTATTTAGCCTATCAGGGAGGGAGGGCACCACAGGAAACTTTCGCCCTGGGCGCCACAAGGTCTAGAATCGACCCTGCTGCATGCAGGCCAATCTAACACCGGCAATAGCGACGCACGGGGCCGCACATCGCTTTCGCTGTGGTGCATACACACGAGAGAACCATGCTTAAAATCTAAGCAATCTAGTCAGATTGCTTAGATTTTAAGAACGGATCTCTCCGTGTGTACCCCCTTTAGCTTTCACAAGCCCTCTTGCCTCATGTGTGTTTCCTTTCCTCACTTATACCATCATGTCCTCCCCTCTACCTAACCCTTGGCTTCTGCTGCCTAGAAATTAATTTTTGCAGTTGCTAGGTACTTCCAAAATACTTTCATTGCTCTTCACTGTAACATTATTATGGATTTTACACTATTAGAATCTGTCTCCTCATATGTATAATTTTGTCAGGGAAATTAGATAAGAAGATAAATGACTGAAAAGTTAGGCTATAAGGAATAAATAAACATACAAATAGAATGTCTAAATCACTCAATGCACCTATTAAATGTTTATATTCTTTATTTTACAGATCAGCTTCTATCACCATGGCAACAACACATTTCCTGTGTGGGTATTTTTCATCACCATGGCAACAGTGGATCTTACAGATTTGAATTGCGCTTGCCGGTACTTCTGTAGTTTATTCTCTCTTATGGGACTGAGATACTGGATAAACAGTTTTGTACTTTTATATATGTAAAACAAACAGGGAAGTAAGATGGGATGTTCTTATGTTGTTACCATGGTAATTGCACACATCCTGCTATTTGTCACTGCTCTAATGCATCTTGAGCTGAAACGCAGACTGCAGCAGCCATTCGCGCCTGAATGGAGCTACAATTGAATAGCTCTGTTTGGCGCCATCTGCTGGCTGTCATCGGGCGAAACAATTGTATTCTGCCCGTTAAGTTGTCTGGCCCACTTCTTATACATCTTGATTTATATTAACAAGTGCAGATATAAAGGAGAGACATGGCTATATGCTAATCACACAATAGTCATGTTGACCACTCCCTTATGTGAACATACCTTTACTTCTGTTATATCGGTGCTTCCAGTACACCACAGTGGCCCTGACTCCAGAGTATAATGCACTGATGTGGAGGTTGGGGGCTGTGCAGTATTTTCAATAATTAGCCTAAGTAGAATACCTCCAATTTTTGCATTTTATCACCTGACAATAATATTGAATGCAAAACCATTGCATTTAATATTTGAATATACAAAGTCAAAAGAAAAATCGCACACACTTGAATAATTTTGACAGGGTGCACTGTCACAAATTAATTCTATAGCACAATGGTTTTGAAACTGGGGTGCCTCGGCACACTTGCAGGGGTGCCTCAGGTTGGTGGTACAGGACCAATTCAAACTATGTATGCTCAATGTAATATGTAAAACCAGTGCTGGTGTCTGGCAATCCTAAAATATGTGGAGAAACAAGCAAATCATGTCCCTCACCATATTCTTAAACCTAATGATGACGTATAAACACAATTTACTTAATTTAATTGTTTTTTTCTAAATGTCTTGATAAGAAACTCTTAACCTAAGGGTGCCATGAAAACAGTTCTGATACTCTAGGGCGACGTGATGTTTGGGAGCCACTGCTATAGCACCATCCTTCCTTATCCACCCGGAGCTCAAAAGGGAGAGGACCAGCACACCAATTATGATATAAATAATTTAATTAACTATAATCCAAAAGCAGAAAAAATAGCCATCTTTCAACATAGGTTGCATAGTGTCATAATTCTTAGCATGGGTAACTCCATGTAGTCAGGGGAGACACAATCCTTCCATCAGCCCGACAGCTTTTTCGGTGCCTGTGCACCTTTCTCAAGGGATTGCAGTCCCTTGAGAAAGGTGCACAGGCACCAAAACAGCTGTTGTGTTGATGGAAGAAGTGTATTGAGGAAGGATGGTGATATATACTGTACATATATTAGGTTTATTCCATGTCACTCAACCATCTGCAGTGCCTGAGGTATGTGACCACACCATTTAAATAAAGTAATACATACTCTGCACTCGCCTAATTACAATCCAAACTGTACTTCATTTAAATTCAGTGGGTGGTGGTTCCAAAGTATTGCAGTACTTTGTCAAGCTGACCAACCACATCATGGTCTCCCCTCTTGCCAGTCCCTTTGGAACACTATTTTTCCATATGTAAGTCAATTCTGGTCAGCCTTCCCAAGGTGCTCATTAATTAGTATGCCTGAGTGAGGTTTTGTCTCTTAAAGCCAATTTGCTGGCAGCCTTTAACCCAGAAGAAAAGCATATTGTGTTATACAATCTATGGCAAATGATACAGAGTCCGTGTACAATCAAATAATCAAAAACATACTGTATTTCCACCACAGTTTTAGTTTTAGAGGGTAGCATGTATACAGTTTGGATGTTCTCCGTCTATGAGATATATTCAATAAGAGTCGGGTCCATTCCGACATGCAGTTGCCGGAATGGACCCGACAACCCCTATTCAAAGAGAGGCCAAATACGACTGTCGGATTTGGCCGTTCCTGGTTTCCTGACCTGCTGCTGTTAGCTGCACCGGGGGGGTGAGATGTCTGCGGCGTGGGGGGGGGGGGGGGGGGAATGTCTGCGGCGCCAGGGGGAGATGTCTGCGGCGGTGGGGAGAGCAGCGGAGGAGACGGAGCAGACGGGAGGGGGGGGAGGAGATGGGGGGAGCAGCGGCTGCAGAAGCGTAACTGGAGGCTCACGGCAGCGTCCACCCGGCTCCAGCAAGCGGGACCTCACTTGCTGGAGCCAGGTGGACGCTGCCGCTGGGTTCCTGCTCTCCCCGCTGCTCCCCCCGTCTCTGCTCTCAGCTTCCTCATCTCAATCTGACTTTTTTAAAGTTGGATTGAGATTATCGGAAATGGGGCTAAAACCTGTCGGGTTTGGCCCCGATTCCGACAATGCACATTGATCGGCGGCTGAAGCCGCCGATCAGCGTGCATTCCAACAGCATTCCAGCAAGTCGGGTTTCCCGACGTGTCAGAAAAAATGGGGCCATAAGGAATAGGTCAGAACCCCTTCCGACCTAAAACTGTCGAAAGCTGCCGTCTTTCTGACAAGACGGCAGCTTCTGACAGTTATTGAATATACCCCTATGTGTGCATAGGTCTTCTCTGGGCAGTCCACTTTCCTCCCACAGGCAGAAACATATTGGTAGGTTAATTGCCTTCTGACAAAATGGACCCGTGTGTGTTGTGTGTGTATTTAGACTGTAAGCTCCAATGGGTGTAGTATGTCTGACCGGCGGTCAGCATACCGACGCCGGGATCCCGGCAGCAGACCGACGCCGGGACCCCGGCGGGGAGGGGCGAGTGCAGCAAGCCCCTTACAGGCTCGGTGGCGACCTGCGGTCGCCACGGGTTCTATTCCCACTCTATGGGTGTCGTGGACCCCCACAAGTGGAAATAGTCCCTCTTGGTCGGCATGCCGACCATCGGGATAGTGAGGGGGCGGGATGTCGGTGGAGGTCATGTGACCATCGGTCTCCCGACCGCCGGTCACATGAATACCACCCGCTCCAATAGGTAAGAGGCTGATTTCATATTCTCTGGAAAGTGCTGCAGAATAATGTAGTGCAGTACACATTAACACCAATAATAACAGTGTAGATATTCATCCTGCCATGGAGATTACCAGTACCTGCTGCTAAAATGCATAACCATAAAATGATGCTACGCTGAGCATATTACACCATAATCACATCACCAAACCTGTCATACATTTCCACTTCAGGCCAAAAACCTTTATACATCATTTTCTAAAAGACGTTGTGGGCAAACGTCTTTACGACACACCCATAAAAACTCTTATTGTTGAGTGCTTTGTAGAGTGGTGACCTAAGTACACTATGTTGTATTGTTGCCACTGACATATAGCTCATGGTCACAGTAGCTTCTCTGATAAACACCCTTCACTTCTGACAAATAGAGCTAAAAAAAAGGTAAAAATCTTTAACGTTTAACTGAATGAAAGGGATGGTTCTGAAGTGGTCGGAGGTTGGATTGTGGTGATGTGTTAACACTTTTGCACAGTGCTCTTAACCTAGGCACTGTTCTAATTTGTGCAGGCATCTCCATAGAGTGAGTAAAACTGGGTACACATTAGTCGATAATTTAAGCTGTTTGCACGATAATGACAAATCGTTAGGACCAATCGCTCAAAGGGGTCTATTCATGAAGCAGTGAAGAGTGTGGAGAAGTTGCCCATGGCAACCAATCAGCATTGAAGTAACATTTATAATTTGCATACTATACAATTGTACGGAGCAGCTGATTGGTTGCCATGGGCAACTTCTCTACAGGCTCACTTCTCCACACTTTTCACTGCTTCATGAATAGACCCCAAAATGTCCTAATGTGTACCCACTACATCGCAAGCAATGCACGCTCCTGCAGGAGACTTCCCCGGTCTTCTTTACATGCAGCTCAATCGGGGGATGCACTAGCGATTCTCCCACTCCTCCCCCCGCTATCGCTTTGTCGCTGCTGGAATCAGCAAATGTGTATGCAGTTGCCGATGCCAGCACCCCACGTGTCCGTTGCTCCTGATTATCGTTTAATGTGTACCCAGCTTAGGTGCGTGTCTACAAATTTGCTGAGTGGACAATTCAGTTACCCTCGAGTACAAGTGGAATGAGGTCCAGTGTCTCTCATCATAGACGAATTTCAGCTTGTAGCCTATGGAGGTACCTACCATACTCATGCGTAGAAGCACAATGCGAGCTCCCGGCAATAGCTTGCATCTAATTTAATTGGCCCTTAATTGTAAAAGGTGTAAAACAGAGGTGTTTGCATTGACTGCCTAAATGAGTTTTACTGAACATTTCCACAATATTTATAATCCTGGTGCAGTTGAGATATGTACTGGTTAATAGGTTGCTTTTGAGCACTGCTTTCATGAGAACAATACAGTACTCCCACTGAAGGTCGCTGTGTGCATTGAACAGACCAATACAACAGTTCAGCAACAAGAAGAAATTTTCTTTTTTTTTTACCAGGTATTGCCATTAAAGGAAAAATACATTCTGCTTATAAAGACATTATTTGCAGTAATTTCCTATAAATAAAATTACCTCTTTCTCTGTATATTTTTCTAGTTATTAATTATCACCCAAAGACCGTACAGATAACTATACAAGACAAATGTTAGAATATGACATACACATAAATGGAGATTGTAATAAACAGATTTTATTTTACAAACAATTTAAGGAGAATAGGCTAAACTTATTCCCTGCATAGTGAATATTGCATATTCCACCTCTAGATATACCCCCCAGTATAATGCGTTGGTAAGCCAGCTGCTTCTGCTGGTACCAAAAAGATATACTTTTCTAAAAGCTTGATTCCATTGTTTGCCCCTGGAAGACTGGCATGCATTGAAGTTCATTTTCTTCCCTTAATACTTTAACATCTTTGGTTACTGCTTGCTGCTTGTGTATATTATTAACATTTATGTAGCACCAGCATATTCCATTGCGCTTTACAATCGGGACTGATTCTCTTCACCAAAATGTGTTTTCAAGTATGAGTTTTCCTATGGTAGGGCCAAATAGTATAATTATTTGTCACTCACAAATATAATACTTATATACGACATACATACAGCTTTACCTGATAGATCACATGGTCATCATAATATAGCCCCTTTCACATCTCCAATGCCGGATCCCACCCGGGAATAACGGGTCCTTCCCGGGTGGGATCCGGCATTGGACCCTAATGGCAGGCTTCCCAACCCGGCAATATGCCAGGTCGGTTGCCATAGCGGTGGGGGCAAAGGCGGCGCTGGGAGATGAGCTCATCTCCGCGCCACCTCTCCCTATGTAGTAAATGGGTCCCGGGTCGCTTCGACCCGGGAACCCGTTTACACTGCCACTTGACCCAGTATTCAACCCGGGAATAACCCTTTTTATAACCCGGGTTGAATTATCGGATCAGGTAACCCAGGAATTCTCCATGGCCCGTTTCACATCGCACAGTGAACCATGTCGACCCGGCAATATGCCAGGTTATATTTGCGATGTGAAAGGGGTTTAAGTAATATATAATATAATTTTTTTAATATATAATATGCCTTACATTTCAGGGCCACAGTTTTATAGATTACTAGCAGTTGTGCTCGCAATTGCCTCGGTTTTTATTTCTTCATCTTTGTGAGTTCAGTTTGTTTGGCTGGGTAGTTTGCCACCTAGCAACAGCTGGTGGGTAGATGAGCAAACCTCCCAATTACCGCTGGAGCAAGATATAATGAAGGATGAGAAGGAGGAGCAAAGCACCTGCTTCTTGTCATGATCACTGGAGCCCACCATTCAGGCTGATTTGTCTACAGTTCAGACATGGGAGGAAGCTGGGTCTCTTTCTCTGACAGTGGTTATGCCCACTACCTACACGCACAATCATGCGGGCCAAGGGTAAAAAAAAAAAGTCTGTTTACTTCTCTGTGTGTTCTGACTGCTCCTGTTGTCTCCATGGCTCCCCGCCAGCTTCCCTCTATCATTCCACAGTGAAGGATGATGCTGGGAGAGGAGGAGGTTGTTGGGAGGGAAAGAGGGTGCTAGGAGGGAAGGTGGCTGCTGGGAGATGTAATTCTCTTACGTCCTAGAGGATACTGGGGTCCATTTAGTACCATGGGGTATAGACGGGTCCACTAGGAGCCATGGGCACTTTAAGAATTTGATAGTGTGGGCTGGCTCCTCCCTCAATGCCCCTCCTACCAGACTCAGTTTAGAAAACGTGCCCGGAGGAGTCGGTCACGCTTATGGAAGCTCCTGAAGAGTTTTCAGCATTTATTTTAGTTTTTTTATGTTTGATATCTTCAGGCAGGGCTGGTTGGCACCAGCCTGCCTGCTTTGTGGGACTTAGGGAAGGGGGGAGGTGACTTAGGGGGGGGGGGGGAACAGCCCAACCTCTTGAAGGGTTAATGGTCTCGTTCCCCGCTGACAGGACACTGAGCTCCTGAGTGAACTATTCGCAAGCCCCACCACAGCAAGCGTACATTCCCGCAGCACGCCGCCACCCCTAACAGAGCCAGAAGAATGAAGAGTGGTGAGTACTGAGCTGGCATCCCAGTTAGCGGGGCGCCGGCCATTATGGCGGCACGAGGGTACGGAGACGCACGGCTTCTAAACAGGGCGGAATGCGTCTCAGTACACTGTACACAGTACCCAAACTGGCAAACACAGCCTTAAAACGGTTCTGCTCCATTTTAAGCACTAAAATTACCTCAGCCAGTATAAAAAAAGCGGGAAGACAGCGCGCCATTGAAGGGGCGGGGCTTCACTATAAGAGGTTCCAGCAGATCACCAGTGCCATTTTCCCTCTGCAGTGGACACAGACGCTGACTGACAGGGACGCACAGCTCTTCTGATGTGACTCCAAATTACCTCAGCGGTACCAGGGGGTCATAGTCCCCTATCAGGGTACTTAGTCTGCGACCCAGCTAAGCTTGGCATTATCGTTAAGGGTGCGATGGGGGCTGGCTCCAAACAACTTTGTGTCTCCCTGAAGGGCTCTTTGTGGGTTACTTGTGCTTAACCTTTTCCTGTGTGTGTGTGCACTGTCACATTTACATTATGTCAGGCAAAGAGTGTGTTTCTTATACAGCGGAGTGTTCCTCTTCACCAGGGGGCTCACTACTGGGTACTCAAGAGTTCACAGAATAGCGGGGCTGAACCGGAGTGGATTAATTCTCTTAAAGGAATGATCTCCACTCTTTCTACAAAATTGTCCTGCAATGAGAAAGAGACGTAATACTTAAAACAGACTGTGGATGAGTTTATAAACAGATACTCAGTCCCCAAAACAGCGTCTCAATCCCCTCCCACTTGTCCGCAAAAGCAACCTCTGGCCCATATCCTGCAGTCTGACTCTGACGCTGACAGGTCAGACATGGAGGAGGGTGAGGTGGATTTGGAGGGGGGGGGGGGGGTGTGGCTCTGTCACAGGGAATAGAGGCTCTTATGGATGCTATTAGAGATGTTCTGCATATTCCTGATAAAGTTCTGAAAGAAGAAAAAATCCGCACAGATCATATAGATCATATATTCATATGAGTAAGTTACTTCCCATTGTTTATAATTGAAAACAATTTTCAGAGAAAATTCTTGGTATTGACCATTAATTTGGGGGTGCTCCCTGGAATAAGTTAATCATATTAAAACACAAAAAGAAAAAGTATTCCACATTGGGGCACTCATCTGTAACTTACTGTAATGGAAAATCTGAATCTGGGTATGGGTCAACTCCCTATAAAACATAACCTTTATTATAATTAGTTTAAAATACTAATAGTGGATAGCTAGCGAAGTATTAAAAGAGAATATGTGAAAAAGTGAATAGTGCAAAAGATCAAAAGATAAAATTAGAACACACACTAGTCTCGAATATGATCAGTCAGCTAGATAATTCTCTCTTGTAATAATTATACAACTGTATCGTTGTGCTTATGGTCAATATTGACCTATAGGATTGTATACATAAATTGTGCGCTCCCCTCCTTGGGATATTTAGGCTTACTGTTGGGATAATTTAATTGAAGATTCCACTATTGATCACAGGATACAGTGATCATAATCAGCAATTCACGTATTGATACCCTAAGTGGATACAGTTCTGAACCACTTGTGACTACTGCTAATGTAGAGGGATTGTTAGAGTAACCCTATCTTAATACATAGCGATTTTTATTCATGTGGTCCCAACTTTCTAAAATTTTAGGTATATTCCCAACAGGACATATTCCCACCATGTAGGGTTTGTGTGAGAAACTAGGGCACTGCAGCGATATGATCTGAACACTTCCCTTGTGCAGAACGAAATCACTTAGATATTCTCATATAACATACATTCACACACGTTCTGCACAAGGGAAGTGTTCAGATCATATCGCTGCAGTGCCCTAGTTTCTCACACAAACCCTACATGTTGGGAATATACCTAAAATTTTAGAAAGTTGGGACCACATGAATAAAAATCGCTATGTATTAAGATAGGGTTACTCTAACAATCCCTCTACATTAGCAGTAGTCACAAGTGGTTCAGAACTGTATCCACTTAGGGTATCAATACGTGAATTGCTGATTATGATCACTGTATCCTGTGATCAATAGTGGAATCTTCAATTAAATTATCCCAACAGTAAGCCTAAATATCCCAAGGAGGGGAGCGCACAATTTATGTATACAATCCTATAGGTCAATATTGACCATAAGCACAACGATACAGTTGTATAATTATTACAAGAGAGAATTATCTAGCTGACTGATCATATTCGAGACTAGTGTGTGTTCTAATTTTATCTTTTGATCTTTTGCACTATTCACTTTTTCACATATTCTCTTTGAATACTTCGCTAGCTAATCACTATTAGTATTTTAAACTAATTATAATAAAGGTTATGTTTTATAGGGAGTTGACCCATACCCAGATTCAGATTTTCCATTACAGAAAGTTACAGATGAGTGCCCCAATGTGGAATACTTTTTCTTTTTGTGTTTTAATATTCCTGATAAAGTGTCAGAGGGGTGTGAGGAATCTTTCTGGGGATAGGAAAAAATGGGAAAAACCACCGATAGTGGACGCATCAGTTTCTAGGCTGACACGTAAAATTGTATTGCCTGTTCCTGGTGCAGCCTCCCTGAAAGACACGGCTGATCGTAAAATTGAGACTACACTCAAATCATTGTACACAGCTGCTGGGGTGGCCCAAAGACCCACTATTGATGCGTGGATCACAAAAGCCATTGCTAAATGGTCAGGTAATCTAATTGAGGGGATAGATTCCTTGCCTAGGGGGGATGTAGTTTTGCTCCTGCAGCATATACAGGACTCTGTGAACTTTATGGTGGAAGCCATAAAAGAAATAGGCTTGCTTCATGCACGCACCACTGCTATGGCAGTGTCGGCACGCAGGGGCTTGTGGCTATGTCAGTGGACTGCTGATGTGGACACCAGGAAAGGCGTGGAAGGCCTACCATTCACAGGACAGGCCTTATTTGGAGATGAACTAGACAAATGGATCTCCACAGCTACTGCGGGTAAGTCTACGTACCTTTCTTCCCCCCCAACCAAGAAGACTTATTCAGATTCTAAATTGCAATCTTTTTGGACGGCCAAGTTCAAGGGCATATCCAGAGGTGCTTCTATTTCCTCCAGCGGCGCAAGAGGTAAACCACGCAAACCAGCAACTGCCAGTGCTCAGGAACAGAGCTCAGGCTTCCTCAAAGTCTTCAGCATGATGGTGGACCGCAATGCCTGGAAGGCTATCAGGTGGGAGCCCGACTACAGTTCTTCAGTCAGATTTGGTCAAGTTCGTGCCAGGATCCCTGGGTCGTAGATCTTATTTCCCAGGGCTACAGACTGGAGTTCCAAGAACTCCCACCTCACAGATTCTTCAAATCAGGCTTACCAATTTCACAAGAGGCAAGTATAACTTTACAGCATGCCATCCAAAAGCTGGTACAGACTCAAGTCATTGTTCCAGTTCCACCTCATCTGCAAAACAAGGGGTATTATTCCAACTTGTTTGTAATACCAAAACCGGACGATTTGGTAAGACCAATTTTGAATCTCAAGTCGTTCAACCCATACTTACGAGTGTTCAAATTCAAGATGGAGTCTCTGAGAGTGGTGATCTCAGGTCTGGAGGAAGGGGAATTCCTAGTGTCTCAGGATGCATACCTTCACATTCCGATCTGGCCGCCTCACCAGGCTTATCTACGGTTTGCACTGCAGAACTATCACTACCAGTTCCAGGCCCTGCCATTTGGTCTTTCCACGGCACAGAGGTTGTTCACCAAGGTGATGGCAGAGATGATGTTTCTACTCCGCAAACAGGGAGTGAACATAATTACGTACCTGGACGATCTCCTGATAAAAGCACCGTCCAGGGAAAGGTTGCTGGACAGCATTGGTCTCTCAACCAAACTCCTCCAGGATCATGGGTGGATTCTGAACCTTCTGAAATCTCACCTAGAGCCAACACGGAGGCTCCCATTTTTGGGAACGATACTGGAAACGGAGTCGTAGAAAGTGTTCCTTCCATTGGAAAAGGCATTGGTAATCCAGTCAATGGTTCGGGATGTCCTGAAGCCAACCCGGGTATCGGTGCATCTTTGCATTCTCCTTCTGGGGAAAATGGTGGCCTCTTCCGAGGCTCTTCAATATTGAAGGTTTCACGCAAGACCCTTCCAGCTTGATCTGTTAGAAAAATGGTTCGGATCGCATCTTCACATGCACCAGAGGATCTGTCTGTCGCCAAAAGCCAGGATCTCCCTTCTGTGGTGGCTACATACTTTTTACCTCGTCGAAGGTTTGGAATTCAGAACTGGATTCTGTCAACCACAGACGCAAGCCTCAGAGTTTGGGGAGCAGTCACTCAGGGGGTGCAGTTTAAAGGAAGATGGTCAAGTCAGGAAGTCGTCCTTCCAATCAACATTCTGGAACTCAGGGCCATATACAATGCCCTTCTGCAAGCCTCACATCTTCTTCAAGATTGGGTCATTCAGGTCTAGTCGGACAATGTGACGGTAGTGACGTACATAAACCGACAGGGTGGAACGAAGAGCAGAGCAGCGATGTCAGAGGTGTCAAGAATTCTCCTCTGGGCAGAAAGAAACACTGTGGCATTGTCAGTGGTCTTCATTCCAGGAGTAGACAACTGGGAAGCAGACTTCCTCAGCAGACACGACCTGCACCCGGGGGAGTGGGGCCTTCACTCGGAAGTGTTCAGGTGCTTGACAAGTCGATGGGGATATCCACAGATCGACATTATGGCCTCTCGGCTCAACAAGAAGCTCATGCAGTATTGTTCCAGGTTGAGAGACCCGCAGGCGGTTGCGGTAGACGGCCTGACGACTCCATGGGTCTATCAGATGGTGTACGTGTTTCCTCCACTTCCTCTGATCACAGGAATTCTAAAGAGATTAAAAAGGGAAAAGGTTTAAGCAATTCTCATTGCTCCGTACTGGCAAAGAAGGGCCTGGTATGCGGACCTTCTAGAGATGCTCCTCGTAGATCCGTGGCCTCTACCGCTTCGCGAGGATCTTCTGCAACAGGGCCCATTCGTATATCAGGACTTACCGCGGCTACGTTTGATGGCATGGAAGTTGAACGGCTGATTCTAGCCAGGAGAGGGATCCCTAACAAGGTTATCCCGATTATGATCCAAGCCAGGATGGGGGTAAGCATTACCATCGTATTTGGAAGAAATACGTCTCTTGGCATGAGAGCAGAAATTATTCTGCTGTGGAGTTTCATCTGGGACGTTTCCTGCTTTTTCTACAGGCAAGTGTAGTCTGTAGTCTGGGCTCCTTAAAAGTCCAGATTTCGGTCTTGTCCATTTTATTTCAGAAACAATTGGCTTCTCTCCCTGAGGTCCAGACGTTCCTGAAAGGTGTTCTGCACATCCTATTCCCTTTGTGCCTCCCACGGCACCTTGGGATGTCAACGTGGTGCTGCAGTTCCTCCAATCAGACTGGTTTGAACCGTTACAGGAGGTGGACGTAAAATATCTTACGTGGAGACCGTCACACTGTTAGCTTTGGCTTCAGTAAGACGTGTGTCGGAATTGGGGGCTTTGTCTTACAAAAGTCCCTATTTAATTTTCCATGAGGACAGAGCTGAACTCAAAACTCGTCAGCAATTTCTTCCTAAAGTAACATAGTAACATAGTAACATAGTAACATAGTATCTGAGGTTGAAAAAAGACAATTGCCCATCGAGTTCAACCTATTTGTGGTGTCCTATGCATGATGATTTGACTAAAATTTCTGACTGATGCTGCTGTCAGCCATTGCATTTTATCCCTATTAATAGTAACTATAATGCATGACTATGCACCATACCCCTGGATATCCTTATCCAATAGGAATTTATCTAACCCATTTTTAAAGGTGTTGACAGATTCCGCCATTACAACTCCCTCGGGCAGGGAATTCCAAACACGTATTGTCCTTACTGTGAAAAAGCCTTTACGCCGTATTGTGCGGAATCTCCTCTCCTCTAACCTGAGCGAGTGTCCACGAGTCCTCTGTGTTAATCTAACCAAAAACAGGTCCCGCGCAAGCTCTGTGTAATGTCCCCTTATATATTTGTAGATGTTGATCATATCCCCTCTTAGTCTCCGCTTTTCCAATGTAAACATGCCTAGTCTTTCAAGCCTTTCCTTGTATTCCATCGTCTCCATGCCCTTAATTAGTTTGGTCGCCCTCCTCTGTACCTTTTCAAGCTCCAGGATATCCTTTTTGTAGTACGGTGCCCAGAACTGTACACAGTATTCGAGGTGTGGCCTCACTAGTGATTTATATAACGGGAGTATAATACTCTCGTCCCTAGCATCAATACCCCGTTTTATGCATGCTAATATCTTATTAGCCTTCTTTGCTGCAGTCCTACTTTGGGTACTACTGCTTAGCTTGCTATCTATGAGGACACCTAAGTCCTTTTCCAGTACAGAATCCCCTAATTTTACCCCATTTAGTAGGTAGGTGTAATTTTTGTTCTTGTTACCACAGTGCATTACCTTACACTTGTCTGTGTTGAAGCGCATTCTCCATTTGGCTGCCCATGCTTCTAATTTAACTAAGTCGTTCTGAAGAGACTCGGCATCCTCCTCTGTATTTATAGCCTTACACAATTTGGTATCATCTGCAAAAATTGACACCATGCTCTCTAGACCTTCTGTTAGGTCGTTAATGAAAATATTGAACAATAGCGGTCCTAATACTGAGCCTTGCGGCACACCACTTAGCACTTCAGTCCAAGTTGAAAAAGATCCATTAACCACAACGCGCTGCTTCCTATTATCTAACCAGTTTTTGACCCAAGTGCATATTGTGCTTCCTAGCCCTGATTCTTGTAGCTTGTATATAAGTCTCATGTGTGGTACAGTATCGAACGCTTTGGCAAAGTCTAAAAAGATTACATCCACGTCTTTACCCTGATCTAGGTTTGCGCTTACTGTTTCATAAAAGCCAAGTAAGTTGGTTTGACAGGATCTGTCCTTCATAAACCCATGTTGATTCCTTTTAATGACCTTATTGGTTTCAAGGAACTTCTGAATACTATCTCTTAGAATACCTTCCAATACTTTCCCCACTATAGATGTAAGACTAACTGGTCTATAATTACCTGGTTCAGCTTTACTTCCCTTTTTGAATATAGGCACTACTTCCGCTATACGCCAGTCTTTGGGAACCATACCTGATATAACTGAATCCTCAAAGATCAAAGATAGCGGTTTTGCCAATTCAGAGTGAAGCTCCATTAGAACCCTTGGATGAATACCATCGGGCCCTGGTGATTTATTAATCTTTAAATGTTTTAATCGGTCACAGACTACTTCCTTGCTTAAATAAGTACCTATCAGTGTGATATTGTCATTATTGAGATTGTGTGTCAGTCCCTGAATTGGGTCCTCTCTAGTGAATACTGTAGAAAAAAACTAATTTAGTGTGTCCGCTATGTCATTATCATTTTTGCTTAAGACTCCCAACTTGTCTTTCAAAGGGCCTATACTCTCCTTTTTTAATCTCTTGCTATTAATGTATTTAAAGAATTTTTTGGGATTCGCTTTGCTTTCCTTTGCTACTAGTTTTTCAGTTTCTACTTTAGCCGCTCTTATTTCCTTTTTGCAATTTTTGTTACATTCCTTATAGTGCTGAAATGACTCTGCTTCCCCGTCAGATTTGTATTTTTTAAATGCTCGCCTTTTCTTGCCCATAAATTCCTTAATCTTTTTGTTAAGCCACATCGGTTTATGATTTTTAATCCCTTTTTTGCTACTCATAGGAATATATTTGAGTGTATTTTTAGCTAGCAGGAATTTTAGTACCTCCCATTTCTCCGTAGTATTTTTTCCTAAAAACAAACCTTACCATTCAATATCCCTGAAAAATACCCTCATCTTTTCAAAATTTGCTTTGCTAAAGTTTAAAGTCCTAGTTGAGCCAGTATAGGGCTGTTTGTAGAAACTGATATTGAATGTGACCATATTGTGGTCGCTGTTTCCTATGGGTTCCCCTACTATAATACCCGATACCAAATCCTGATTGTTTGTTAATACCAGGTCTAAGATTGCATTGTACCTAGTTGGTTCCTCAATTAGTTGGACTAGGTAGTTATCATTTAGTGTGTTTAAAAACATACTGCCCCTAGCAGTATCACATGAATCGTTTTTCCAGTTTATCTCTGGATAGTTAAAATCTCCCATCACTACTATGTCTCCTACTCCTGCTGCTTTTTCAATTTGCTTTAGTAACAATTCATCATCAGATGCGTTGATACCAGGCGGCCTATAGCATACACCCAATACTAACTTTTTTGTTCCTTTTTCCCCACATGCAATTTCTACCCATAATGTCTCAACAGTGTCTACAGTCCCCTCCTGAATATCTTCCCATATATTAGGTTTTAAAAACGGCTTTACGTACAGACACACCCCTCCACCCTTTTTATTTAGTCTGTCTCTCCTAAACAGTGTATAGCCCTCTAGATTGACTGTCCAATCATGAGATTCATCCCACCAAGTTTCAGTAATGCCTATAATATCATACTGTCTGCTTGCTGCAAGTATTTCTAGTTCACCCTTTTTACCAGTAATGCTTCTGGCGTTTACATACATACAACTAAGATAAGTATTTTCCCTTGCGTTAGGGACATCTTTCACCTTATGTGGCAAGGATGACCTGTAATCGTCATTGGTTAGTGCTTTGGTAAAATCCCTTTTAGTACCCATGTTAGTAACCTTTCTGCCTGCTCTTACCCTCCCCCCAACTTCTCCCCCATTTCGTTTACTACCGCCATCCCCACTATTCTCACTGCATGACCCGTAGTTTCTAGCTAAACCCTCCCCCCAGGCTCCTAGTTTAAAATCTCCTCCAACCTTCTAACCATCCTTCCCCCCAGCACCGCTGCCCCCTCCTCAGTCAGGTGCAATCCGTCACGACAAAAGAGATGGCGCCTGACTGAGAAGTCCGCCCAGTGTTCCAGGAACACAAACCCCTCTTTCCTGCACCAATCCCTAAGCCACACATTTACCTCCCTAATCTCCCTCTGCCTCCCTGGACTAGCGCGTGGCATGGGTAATAATTCCGAGAATATTACCTTAGATGTCCTTGCCTTCAGTTTCTTTCCTAAGTCCCTATAGTCTTTCTTAAGGACATCCCACCTTCCGCTAACTTTGTCATTGGTGCCAAAGTGCACCAAGACCGCCGGGTCTTTGCCAGCCCCTCCCAACAATCTATCTACCCGGTCCGCGATGTGCCGTACCCGAGCACCCGGGAGACAACAGACTGTACGGCGATCATGGTCCCGGTAGCAGATTGCCCTATCTGCCTTCCTGATGATAGAATCCCCTACCACCACCATTTGACTAGGTACCTCTCTATCTTTTATCCCAACCGCGCCAGAGGGACCGCACCTCTGGATGCTAGAGGGAGCAGTCTCCTCCGGCACCGTCATTTCTTCACTATCATCCTCCGATTCCTCGTCCAATCGGGCAAATTTGTTCGGGTTTGATAGTTCGGAGATGTCGTGCCTCCCCCTCTTTTTCTTCCTTCTAACTGTGACCCAACTGGCTACCTGATCATCATCCTCTTCTACCAGTGACCCCTCCCGCAACTCCTCCACTGTTCTGTCTAAACTACGCTCGAGATTGTGAATCTCCCTCAGTCGCGTAACGGTTTGCTCTAGATCAGTTACCTGGGCTTCCAGGGCAACCGTTCGCACACACCTCGTGCAGATGTATTCACACTGGGCCGGTAGCTCCAGGTGTGCATACATCTTGCACGACATGCACTGAGTGAGGTCCTCAATCACAGCCCCTCCCATATTGTTTGTAAAGTCTAACTCCCTGTTACACTCAAAGAAAAAGCAGCAAAAATAAAAAATAGAAGACAAGCAATATCACTTATACAATAATTAAGCTGGCTTATACTTATCTATCTTTGTGCGGTTCTTGGTCCTTCACTTTTATGCAGCCGTAGTACTCTCTCCTGCGGCACCTATACTCCACTTAGCAGTTGCAGTTGTTCCAGCTCACTGCTCCTCCTTTTCACTCGGCTTCCAGCTCCTTTTTACTGTTTCCAACTCTCACTTAGAAATCCCAGCAGCACTTGGAAGAGACCAGCCCCACAGAGAGGTTGGTTTCACATCAACCAACCTATTGCGGTTGTCACCAACACTTCTGCTACTTAAAAGTCTTTGGATGTTGTGAGGGCTTTGAAGGTGTATGTGAAGAGAACAGCTTGTCACCGAAAAACGGACTCTCTGTTTGTTCTTTATGATCCCAATAAGATTGGGTGTCCTGCTTCAAAGCAGGCAATTGCACGCTGGATCAGACTTCTTATCCAGCATGCTTATTCCACGGCAGGTTTGCCATGTCCAAAATCTGTACAGGCCCACTCTACTGGGTCGGTGGGTTCTTCCTGGGCGGCTGCCCGGGGTGTCTCGGCTTTACAGCTCTGCCGAGCAGCTACTTGGTCAGGTTCGAACACGTTTGCTAAGTTCTACAAGTTCGATACTTTGGCTTCTGAGGACCTTCAGTTTAGACAATCAGTTCTGCAGGAACCTCAGCACTCTCCCACCCAGTTTGGAAGCTTTGGTACATCCCCATGGTACTAAATGGACCCCAGTATCCTCTAGGACGTAAGAGAAAATAGGATTTTAGTAACCTACCGGTAAATCCTTTTCTCGTAGTCCGTAGAGGTTACTGGGCGCCCGCCTTCTGCTTTGTTCTTCCTGCAATGTTACTTGGTTAAGTATTGTTGGTACAGCTGTTGCTGTTCCTGTTTCAAGTTTGGTTAGCTTGGCTTTCCTCTTGTTGTGTGTGTTGGTTCGGAATCTCACCACTATCCTTATCTATCCTTCTCTCGAAGTATGGCTCTCATTCCGAGTTGATCGCTCGCTGCCGTTTCTCACAGTGCAGCGATCAGGTTACTACTGCGCATGCATATGCACCGCAATGCACACGCGCGTCGTACAGGTACAAACAGCATCGTTGCTGTGCAATGCTTCTAGCGACGAATCCATTCGCACAACCTATCGCAAGGAGATTGACAGGAAGAGGGCGTTTATGTGTGTCAACTGACCGTTTTCTGGGAGTGGTAGAGATAACACAGGCGTGTCCAGGCGTTTGCAGGGTGGGTGTCTGACGTCAATTCCGGGACCGGACAGGCTGAAGTGATCGCAAGGGCTGAGTAAGTTCAGACCTACTCAGAAACTGCAAAAAACTTTTTTGTACCGCTCGGCTGCACAAGCGATCGCACACTTGCAAAGCAAAAATTCACTCCCCCGTGGGCAACAATTATGCATTTGCACCGCTACTAAAAGTAGCTAGCAAGCGATCATCTCGTAATGAGGTCCCATGTCCGTCTCCTCGGGCACAGTTTCCTAGACTGAGTCTGGTAGGAGGGGCATAGAGGGAGGAGCCAGCCCACACTATCAAATTCTTAAAGTGCCCATGGCACCTAATGGACCCGTCTATACCCCATGGTACTAAATGGACCCAGTATCCTCTACGGACTACGAGAAAAGGATTTACCGGTAGGTAATTAAAATCCTATTTTCTCCCCACTACTCGCACCATACACACACAGTAGGATCCAGAGGAAGAGAACAGCGCTGCAGAAGGGGATTAATTAAGGACTAATTAAGCTAAATAGAAACTTCCAGTTGCTTAGACATTAAGGGGTGCTTTGGGGTTCTCAAGCAAGTCCCGCTAATTTTTCCTAAAAAGAGATTTTAGGAAAATTATACCTGCTCTGGAGACGCTCTAAAAAAAAATCAAGCACCCCTCCCACCCATAAACCCCCGTTTCCCCCCCCCAAAAAAAACAAAAAAAACCAAAAACAAAACATTTTTTTTCAAAACCTCACACCGAATTGAATACCAAAATGTTTGGGAAAACTTGCATCTAATTGGATATGCATCTTTAACTGAAAGACTTAGGGGCCTATATACTAAGCCTTGGACGGAGGTAAAGTGTACGGAGATAAACTACCAGCCAACTAGTTTCTAACTGCCATGCCACAGGCTGGGTTTGAAAAATGGCAGTTTGAAGCCGATAGGCTGGTACTTTATCTCCAGCCACTCCGTCCAAGGCTTAGTAAATAGGCCCCTCTGTCCAGGGGCACTTTAACAGAGGAGGGGGCCCGTGTGCACCTCCGGGTGGGCCACTCCTCTGCACGGCGCAGCAGTCTCTGGCAATGTTCCGTAGTCTACTGCGCATGCGCAGGTCTCCAGAAACAGGCCGGAGACCAATTTGTCTACTGCGCATGTGTAGTGGCCATTTTGGCTGTGATTTTTACCGCAAGAGCAGCGCCCGATGCTGGACTCTGGAATGGTATTAAAATATGGGTGCGGTGTGGGCCCCACACATTGCACGCTTTATAGAAACGTCAATGCCTCTGTCTCTACCCCTCTCCCTGACTCTCATACTCTCCCACTCTGTTTTGGGATGTGCTAGGACACTGATAGTCTGTGACAGTCACTGCTCTGGAGGTCTCTACCTTCAGCAATGAGTTGCCATGGAGCACGTGACCGATAGCGGTGCTGACTCTATGTTACTGGGCAGGTGGTGTAGAACTACTTTATCTCAACGCAATATAGCAGGTAATTGCCTATCTTTGCAGATATTTTGGTGCTTTTAGCCGGAGCTGTTTGTACTGGCATCTCTGCCTTGTTGAGTTGTGTTGAGATTGGTAACCTATTTATTGAGTCATCTTGGTATGCCACTTACCTGATTCTCACTGTTGCCAGCTGCTTTAAATAGATACCTATTTAACAGAGCTGCCCACTGCCAGTCATAGCGTTCACATGCTAGTATTCTGTGCTCCTGCCTTGAGCTGTTCTTTATCCTGTGTGCTACCTGTTGTCTAACTCATGCTGTATCTCAAATATCCTGTTTTGCTGCCTGTACCAAATCTTTGCTTGTGAACCAACTATTCTGTTTGTTGTCAGGACAAGACCTTTGCCTGTAACCCAAACTATTTTATGTTCTGTTTGGCTTATGCACATCTTTTCGCATTGCAGATCTGTTTGCAATTATGTTTGTATCCAATTCTGAATAAGGCCCACAAGGCCTGATTTTCAGTTTGATGTAAAGTCGATGTCAGACACAGTTGAGCGATATTTTTCTTTTGAACATGCATCTAAGTCGCACTGCGCATGAGTCTAGAGAGTCTAAGGGGTCTATTCATGAAGCAGTGAAAAGAGTGGATAAGTGAGCCAGTGGAGAAGTTGCCCATGGTAGCCAATCAGCTGCTCCATACAGTTGTATGGTATGCAAATTATAAATGTTACTTCAATGCTGATTGGTTGCCATGGGCAACTTCTCCACTGGCTCATTTCTTCACACTTTTCTCTGCTTCATGAACAGACCCCTAAAGAGTCAGTTGTAATTGAGACGCATGATCTTGAAAATGTACTGGATATTTTTGGTTAATGAGGGGAGGTGAGTGGAAAGTGGCTATGTAGACTCACAGAGATTGTCCATCTTATGGGTGTGTTACAAGAGTGTTGTCGGGGTGTCACTGAAGTGGTTGCAAACTCAGATGTAATACTGACAAAAGACAGACGTACAGACACTGCATCGCCAAGAATCAGACCCTTAGAGAGCATTTCCTTGGAGACATCATTATGATGTTAACAAAACTCCTTGCATTTAATAGAAAGAAAGTAGATCTTCTGTAATTACAATGCTGTGGTCCAGTGATTGGAAATCAGGAGACTGAATCTAGTCTTACCCATCTTAAAATACATACATACTTGACTTATTCACCTGCAATTATTCCCCAACTACATTAGTCGCACCATGAGAGCAACGTTAATAGATGTAATCATTGATTTCTCTATGGTCAGCACATCTTCAGTCCACACATTGGGTAATTTATGAACCGTGAAAAATGTTGATCTGCATTTCAAGGTACATATCCATTTCATGATTCTCTGACTGGTCTCAGTTTGCCTCAGAAGCAATCCTACTGTATGTGCTGGGATTTGTGGAAAGGGTTAACTTATTAAACTTTAGCTTCATTTTCCCCCCTCAAAACATGGGCATAAATTATAGAGCTATCTTTATATACAAATTATATATGATCATACATACAATTATTAAAGAGTGGAATTGTTATTCTAATTCTTGTTTTGTCATTGTAAAAATTTAGCATTATACACTGACAAAAATTGATCCCTGTGCCCCTTTATTTTAGTACTAATAATGTAGACCTGGCATATGCGGGGTCATCCCATCCCTGGCTGCTGTAATACTCCGGAATGTCCTGTCTCGGCAGTGGTAGCTAAAATCGAGTGGGAGAAAGTTGCCCTTCAGATCCCACTGCATATGTCTGATTTGGGACAGACCTTGTAGAATGATTATCTAGATTTAAGCAAACAGTATATAATGGTTAATTTAATGATTCAAAGCAATTTTAATCAATTGAAAAATGGCCTTCTAATCAACCTTTAGTAGATTTGATTTGTCAGCCAGGTATCTGTTTAACAAACATAGTGATGTTTTTGATATATGTTCTTAAATATGTCATGTAATTTGCACCTAAATAACATTGGCCCTCATTCCGAGTTGATCGCTCTGTATTTTTCATCGCATCGCAGTGAAATTCCGCTTAGTACGCATGCGCAATATTCGCACTGCGACTGCGCCAAGTAATTTTACAATGGAGATAGTATTTTTACTCACGGCTTTTTCATCGCTCCGGCGATCGTAATGTGATTGACAGGAAATGGGTGTTACTGGGCGGAAACAGGCCGTTTTATGGGCGTGCGGGAAAAAACGCTACCGTTTCCGGGAAAAACGCAGGAGTGGCCGGGGAAACGGGGGAGTGTCTGGGCGAACGCTGGGTGTGTTTGTGACGTCAAAACAGGAACGACAAGCACTGAACTGATCGCACAGGCAGAGTAAGTCTGAAGCTACTCTGAAACTGCTAAGTAGTTAGTAATCGCAATATTGCGAATACATCGGTCGCAATTTTAAGAAGCTAAGATTCACTCCCAGTAGGCGGCGGCTTAGCGTGTGTAACTCTGCTAAAATCGCCTTGCGACCGATCAACTCGGAATGAGGGCCCTAATCAATACATCCATTCCAGCTGCAACAAAACAGTATTTAAGCCAGGCTTGAGTCAGGCATAACACGTGTTGTGCAAGCCTTACAATCAGGGCTGTTTCTAAACAATTTGGTGTGGGCTCGCAGGAAAAGACTACCTTACACCCCAGTTTTTGACCCTGCAACAACAGACCTCGGCCACCACAGGAAAAAAAATATTCCACCATATTAAGCCCCACACAGTAATGCCCCTTGCACCATATTATGCCATACACCAAAATACCAATGATACATTATGACCTACAGTAAAGCTTCAAATTACTTTTAAATTACCTGCTTATTGCCAGGGGTTTCATACGCTGGGTATCATGCTCGTTGCCAGGGGTTTTATGCTCTGAGATCCATGTTCGTTGCCAAGGGGGTGTATATATACGCTAGTGCTGGGTGTCATGCTCGTTGCCAGGGGTTTCATGCTCTGGGATCCATGCTCGTTGCCAAGGGTAATGCTTGTTGTCAAGGGTAATGCTCATTGCCATGGGGGTGTATATTCGCTGGTGAACGCCAGCCTGCCAGCACTGATATCCTGCACCCCCCCCCTCCCTCTTCCATAGTACTCCACTCGGGGGGGTGGGGTGGGGGGGGAGTTTCTTGGAATGAAACAGTTGCAGAGTGACATCATGATGCAACCGCATCATTCCGCAAAACTCTGCCTCCCAAACAGACAACTATGGAAGTGGGAGGCAGGGGATAAGAATAGGAGCCATAAAGTGCTGCGACGGGCGCCCCGTGCGATCGCATGGCTTGCCTGCTGCTAGAAACAGGATTGCTTACAATGGAGTGGATATATGGCTTGATAGTATTACTACTACATTAGAAAATTGGATAACCTTAATTGTAGGCAATATAATATTTAATGAAATGTCTTATACACAAGAGAGTATTGTCTTAACAGTTATTAATAAATGTGAAAATCACATCTTCTACATAGCATGTACAGTATTAGCATACAAACACAAAATACACATTTAAATAGTAATAATCAAATGTGATCTTTTTCCCTGTAAAAGTCTAAAAGCAAAGTAATATAAACAAGGCATCCATAATGCTAATGTTTTAAGTGCCATTATCAGGAGAAACCTCTTGGGTGATGCAATGGTATTTGTCCATACAACAGTGTGTGTGTGAGCAAGCAAGGGGTCGGCACATGGAATACATTTTTTTCTAAATCTTTTTATATTTTTAATATGGATAATGATATAGAATCTCAGTGCAGCACCACTTTTCTCTAACGTCCTAGTGGATGCTGGGGACTCCGAAAGGACCATGGGGAATAGCGGCTCCGCAGGAGACTGGGCACAAAAGTAAAAGCTTTAGGACTACCTGGTGTGCACTGGCTCCTCCCCCTATGACCCTCCTCCAAGCCTCAGTTAGATTTTTGTGCCCGAACGAGAAGGGTGCATACTAAGGGGCTCTCCTGAGCTGCTTAGAGTAAAAGTTTAAAGTAGGTTTTTTATTTTCAGTGAGACCTGCTGGCAACAGGCTCACTGCACCAAGGGACTAAGGGGAGAAGAAGCGAACTCACCTGCGTGCAGAGTGGATTGGGCTTCTTAGGCTACTGGACATTAGCTCCAGAGGGACGATCACAGGCCCAGCCATGGATGGGTCACAGAGCCGCGCCGCCGGCCCCCTTACAGAGCCAGAAGACTGAAGAGGTCCGGAAAATCGGCGGCAGAAGACGTCCTGTCTTCAATAAGGTAGCGCACAGCACCGCAGCTGTGCGCCATTGCTCTCAGCACACTTCACACTCCGGTCACTGAGGGTGCAGGGCGCTGGGGGGGGCGCCCTGAGACGCAATAAAAATACCTTTTTTGTCAAAAAATACATCACATATAGCTCCTGGGCTATATGGATGCATTTAACCCCTGCCAATTTTTCCATAAAAAAGCGGGAGAAAGGCCGCCGAGAAGGGGGCGGAGCCTATCTCCTCAGCACACTGGCGCCATTTTTTCCTCACAGCTCCGTTGGAGGAAGGCTCCCTGACTCTCCCCTGCAGTCCTGCACTACAGAAACAGGGTAAAACAAGAGAGGGGGGGCACTAATTTGGCAGATAAATATATACAGCAGCTATATCAGGGAAAAACACTTATATAAGGTTATCCCTATATATATATAGCGCTCTGGTGTGTGCTGGCAAACTCTCCCTCTGTCTCCCCAAAGGGCTAGTGGGGTCCTGTCCTCTATCAGAGCATTCCCTGTGTGTGTGCTGTGTGTCGGTACGTTGTGTCGACATGTATGAGGAGGAAAATGGTGTGGAGGCGGAGCAATTGCCTGTGTTAGTGATGTCACCCCCTAGGGAGTCGACACCTGACTGGATGGTCTTATGGAAAGAATTACGTGATAGTGTCAGACTGTTGACGACATGAGACAGCCGGCAAATCAGTTAATACCTGTACAGGCGTCTCAAACACCGTCAGGGGCTATAAAACGCCCGTTACCTCAGGTCGATACAGACACTGAAACGGACACTGACTCCAGTGTCGACGGTGAGGAAACAAACGTATTTTCCAGTAGGGCCACACGTGACATGATCACGACAATGAAGGAGGTTTTGAACATTTCTGATACTACAAGTACCACAAAAAAGGGTATTATGTGGGGTGTGAAAAAACTACCCGTAGTTTTTCCTGAATCAGATGAATTAAATGAGGTGTGTGATGAAGCGTGGGTTTCCCCCGATAAAAAACTGCTAATTTCTAAAAAATTATTGGCATTATACCCTTTCCCGCCAGAGGTTAGGGCACGTTGGGAAACACCCCCTAGGGTAGATAAGGCGCTCACACGCTTATCAAAACAAGTGGCGTTACCGTCTCCTGATACGGCCGCCCTCAAGGAACCAGCTGATAGGAAGCTGGAAAATATCCTAAAAAGTATATACACACATACTGGTATTATACTGCGACCAGCAATCGCCTCAGCCTGGATGTGCAGTGCTGGGGTGGCTTGGTCGGATTCCCTGACTGAAAATATTGATACCCTGGACAGGGACAATATATTATTGACTATAGAGCATTTAAAGGATGCATTTCTATATATGCGTGATGCACAGAGGGATATTTGCACTCTGGCATCAAGAGTAAGTGCGATGTCCATTTCTGCCAGAAGAGGGTTATGGACGCGACAGTGGTCAGGTGATGCGGATTCCAAACGGCATATGGAAGTATTGCCGTATAAAGGGGAGGAGTTATTTGGGGTCGGTCTATCGGACCTGGTGGCCACGGCAACGGCTGGCAAATCCACCTTTTTACCCCAGGTCACCTCTCAGCAGAAAAAGATACCGTCTTTTCAGGCTCAGTCCTTTCGTCCCCATAAGGGCAAGCGGGCAAAAGGCCACTCATATCTGCCCCGGGGCAGAGGAAGGGGAAAAAGACTGCAGCAGACAGCCTCTTCCCACGAACAGAAGCCCTCCCCCGCTTCTGCCAAGTCCTCAGCATGACGCTGGGGCCTTACAAGCGGACTCAGGCACGGTGGGGGCCCGTCTCAAGAATTTCAGCGCGCAGTGGGCTCACTCGCAAGTGGACCCCTGGATCCTGCAGGTAGTATCTCAGGGGTACAAATTGGAATTCGAGACGTCTCCCCCTCGCCGGTTCCTGAAGTCTGCTTTACCAACGTCTCCCCCCGACAGGGAGGCGGTATTGGAAGCCATTCACAAGCTGTATTCCCAGCAGGTGATAATCAAGGTACCCCTCCTACAACAGGGAAAGGGGTATTATTCCACGCTGTTTGTGGTACCGAAGCCGGACGGCTCGGTGAGACCCATTTTAAATCTGAAATCCTTGAACACTTACATAAAAAGGTTCAAGTTCAAGATGGAGTCACTCAGAGCAGTGATAGCGAACCTGGAAGAAGGGGACTATATGGTGTCTCTGGACATCAAGGATGCTTACCTCCATGTCCCAATTTGCCCTTCTCACCAAGGGTACCTCAGGTTTGTGGTACAGAACTGTCACTATCAGTTTCAGACGCTGCCGTTTGGATTGTCCACGGCACCCCGGGTCTTTACCAAGGTAATGGCCGAAATGATGATTCTTCTTCGAAGAAAAGGCGTCTTAATTATCCCTTACTTGGACGATCTCCTGATAAGGGCAAGGTCCAGAGAACAGTTAGAGGTCGGAGTAGCACTATCTCAAGTAGTACTACGACAGCACGGATGGATTCTAAATATTCCAAAATCGCAGCTGATTACGACGACACGTCTGCTGTTCCTAGGGATGATTCTGGACACAGTACAGAAAAAGGTGTTTCTCCCGAAAGGAGAAAGCCAGGGAGTTATCCGACCTAGTCAGGAACCTCCTAAGACCAGGCCAAGTGTCAGTGCATCAATGCACAAGGGTCCTGGGAAAGATGGTGGCTTCTTACGAAGCGATTCCATTCGGCAGATTCCACGCAAGAACTTTTCAGTGGGATCTGCTGGACAAATGGTCCGGATCGCATCTTCAAATGCATCAGCGGATAACCCTGTCTCCAAGGACAAGGGTGTCTCTCCTGTGGTGGTTACAGAGTTCTCATCTCCTAGAGGGCCGCAGATTCGGCATTCAGGATTGGGTCCTGGTGACCACGGATGCCAGCCTGAGAAGCTGGGGAGCAGTCACACAGGGAAAAAATTACCAGGGCTTGTGGTCAAGCATGGAAACGTCACTTCACATAAATATCCTGGAACTAAGGGCCATTTACAATGCCCTAAGTCAGGCAAGGCCTCTGCTTCAGGGTCAGCCGGTGTTGATCCAGTCGGACAACATCACGGCAGTCGCCCACGTAAACAGACAGGGCGGCACAAGAAGCAGGAGGGTAATGACGGAAGTTGCAAGGATTCTTCGCTGGGCGGAAAATCATGTGATAGCACTGTCAGCAGTGTTCATTCCGGGAGTGGACAACTGGGAAGCAGACTTCCTCAGCAGACACGATCTTCACCCGGGGGAGTGGGGACTTCACCCAGAAGTCTTCCACATGATTGTGAACCGTTGGGAAAATCCAAAGGTGGACATGATGGCGTCCCTCCTCAACAAAAAACTGGACAGATATTGCGCCAGGTCAAGGGACCCTCAGGCAATAGCTGTGGACGCTCTGGTAACACCGTGGGTGTACCAGTCAGTATATGTGTTCCCTCCTCTGCCTCTCATACCCAAGGTACTGAGAATCATAAGAAGGAGAGGTGTAAAGACTATACTCGTGGCTCCGGATTGGCCAAGAAGGACTTGGTACCCGGAAATTCAAGAGATGCTCACGGAAGACCCGTGGCCTCTACCTCTAAGAAAGGACCTGCTCCAGCAGGGACCATGTCTGTTCCAAGACTTACCGCGGCTGCGTTTAACGGCATGGCGGTTGAACGCCGGATTCTGAAGGAAAAAGGCATTCCAGATGAAGTCATCCCTACCCTGATCAAAGCCAGGAAGGATGTAACTGTGCAACATTATCACCGTATTTGGCGTAAATATGTTGCGTGGTGTGAGGCCAGGAAGGCCCCTACAGAGGAATTTCAACTGGGTCGATTCCTGCATTTCCTGCAAACAGGACTGTCTATGGGCCTCAAATTAGGGTCCATTAAGGTTCAAATTTCGGCCCTGTCAATATTCTTCCAAAAAGGACTAGCTTCAGTTCCTGAAGTTCAGACGTTTGTCAAGGGGGTACTGCATATACAGCCTCCTTTTGTGCCTCCAGTGGCACCTTGGGATCTCAATGTAGTTTTGGGATTCCTAAAATCACATTGGTTTGAACCACTCACCACTGTGGACTTAAAATATCTCACATGGAAAGTGGTAATGCTGTTAGCCCTGGCTTCAGCCAGGCGTGTATCAGAATTGGCGGCTTTATCCTATAAAAGCCCTTACCTAATTTTTCATACGGACAGGGCAGAATTGAGGACTCGTCCTCAATTTCTCCCGAAGGTGGTTTCAGCATTTCACTTAAACCAGCCTATTGTGGTGCCTGCGGCTACTAGGGACTTGGAGGATTCCAAGTTGCTGGACGTAGTCAGGGCCCTGAAAATATATGTTTCCAGGACGGCTGGAGTCAGAAAATCTGACTCGCTGTTTATCCTGTATGCACCCAACAAGCTGGGTGCTCCTGCTTCTAAGCAGACGATTGCTCGTTGGATTTGTAGTACAATTCAGCTTGCACATTCTGTGGCAGGCCTGCCACAGCCAAAATCTGTAAAAGCCCATTCCACACGGAAAGTGGGCTCATCTTGGGCGGCTGCCCGAGGGGTCTCGGCTTTACAACTTTGCCGAGCAGCTACTTGGTCAGGGGCAAATACGTTTGCAAAATTCTACAAATTTGATACCCTGGCTGAGGAGGACCTGGAGTTCTCTCATTCGGTGCTGCAGAGTCATCCGCACTCTCCCGCCCGTTTGGGAGCTTTGGTATAATCCCCATGGTCCTTTCGGAGTCCCCAGCATCCACTAGGACGTTAGAGAAAATAAGAATTTACTTACCGATAATTCTATTTCTCATAGTCCGTAGTGGATGCTGGGCGCCCATCCCAAGTGCGGATTGTCTGCAATACTTGTACATAGTTATTGTTACAAAAATCGGGTTATTATTGTTGTGAGCCATCTTTTCAGAGGCTCCTCTGTTATCATGCTGTTAACTGGGTTCAAATCACAAGTTGTACGGTGTGATTGGTGTGGCTGGTATTGTCACAACTGAGGGCCTGAGCTGACGGGAGGCAGCCTCAGTTGTAGGGGCTGAGATGTAACGGAACCTGGGAGGTTGTATCAGACCCCTAGACATGTAAGTAACATGTAGAATAACTGCCCGAAGGCGTGACCACGACAACCAGGATAAAAGTCAATGATGTTTATTATGACAAACTCCGTAACACAGCAGCAGTAAAGGAAACATAAAAGTCAACAGAGGATAAATACAATTCCTGGGTACTACAGGGTGGCAAGGGCCACAGGCACTGGTAGAGTGAGACAGTTCTTATAATCTTCTAGTTGGAAAGTCCTTACCAGACCTGACTGTAGCAATGGAGAGAACCCAGGATCGTACCAGCTGGTGTTCCAGGAAAGGCTGGGTTGCTGAAGATAAAACGGCTGCTGTGGATACTGGCTGGAACCAGACTGTTGTTGGTACGGAGTGGATACTGGCTGGAACCAGTTAAATAATAAAACGAACTTGAGAGCGATGAAATAATAATGAAGTTTGGAGTTTGAGAGCGGTGAAATAATAATACCGGTGGAGAGTGGTAAACTGCAGAAAGGACACCGGCCCTTTAAGAGAAGCTGTACACTGCTGGAAGCTGGGCTGGAAGCAGGTGATTGATGAAGTTTGGAGTTTGAGAGCGGTGAAATAATAATACCGGTGGAGAGTGGTAAACTGCAGAAAGGACACCGGCCCTTTAAGAGAAGCTGTACACTGCTGGAAGCTGGGCTGGAAGCAGGTGATTGATGAAGTTTGGAGTTTGAGAGCGGTGAAATAATAATACCGGTGGAGAGTGGTAAACTGCAGAAAGGACACCGGCCCTTTAAGAGAAGCTGTACACTGCTGGAAGCTGGGCTGGAAGCAGGTGATTGTTGTAACTGGAAACAGGTGAGTCCAGAATGGATCGGAGAGTCAGGCTACACCGCAGATGGAATGCTGGTGCGGGTCTCTATAGCAGAAGTCTGGAGACAGGAGCTGGAACCTGGAAGACAACCACAGGAGAGAGACAAACTGGAACTAGGTTAGACAACCAAAGCACTGACGCCTTCCTTGCTCAGGCACAGCTTACTTATACCTGCAGCAAGGAAGGGGTTGGCTAGGCAATTATGCAAATCAACAATACAGACAGCAGATTGGTGGAAATGCTCAGATGACAAAATCCAAGATGGCTGCGCCCATGCAGACACTTGGAGGGAAGTTTGGTTTGTAATCCATGTGAGAATTGAAACAGTAATGGCGACGCCGGCCACAGGAGACAGGAGACGCCAGACTGACAAGCGCACATTTAACCACGCGGGCACAGCGGAGGCCGCGGCTGATGAAATCACCACTCTGACATTCTGCATGTGGAAACTCAGGAACAGCGGGATCCGGTCCTGGAACGCTGAGCCAGCCTTAGGAGGCATCTGAAGGGTAAGTAATGGCGTCCAGATACCCGGATCGTGACAGCACCCCCCTTTAGGAGTGGCCCCAGGACACTTCTTAGGCTTTAAAGGAAACTTTGCGTGGAAATTTCGGACCAAGGCAGGAGCATGGACGTCTGAGGCATTGGTCCAAGAGCGTTCTTCAGGACCATAGCCCTTCCAGTCAATGAGGTATTGTAACTGACCGTAACGGAAACGTGAGTCCAAAATCTTGGCCACCTCGTACTCGACTCCCCGTTGAGTCTGAACTTTGGGAGCTGGAGGAAGTGCGGAATGAAACCGATTCAGGATCAGCGGTTTCAACAAAGAAACATGAAATGTCCTGGGTATTTTCAAGAAGGATGGTAACTGTAACCTGTAGGCAACAGGATTGATGACTTGTTCAATCTTGAAGGGTCCGATGTAGCGAGGTGCAAATTTCATGCTGGGAACTCTCATCCTCAAATTCTTCGTGGACAGCCACACACGATCACCCACCTTGAGAGCAGGAACCGCTCTACGCTTTCTATCGGCAAACTTCTTATCCCTGAATGAGGCTTTAAGCAGGGCTGCGCGGACGTTCCTCCAGTTATTTGAAAACTGACGCAAGGTGACATCCACTGCTGGAACAGAAGTTGCGGGAAGCGGTTGGAATTCTGGGACTTTAGGGTGGAATCCATAATTAATGAAGAATGGTGTAGAAGAAGATGAGGAATGGTATTGATTGTTGTGGCTGAACTCGGCCCAAGGAAGGAGTTGAACCCAGTCATCTTGAGAGGAAGACACATATATACGGAGGAAGGCCTCCAAGTCCTGATTCACCCTCTCGGTTTGACCATTGGTCTGAGGATGGTAAGCCGTGGAAAACTTTAACTTGACTTGGAGGGCTTGACACAAACTTCGCCAAAATTTGGCTACAAATTGTACTCCACGATCCGAGATGATCTCTTCAGGAAGACCGTGAAGTCGGAAGATCTCTTGTATAAACACTTGAGCCAACTTGGAAGCTGACGGAAGACCGGTGAGAGGGATGAAATGTGCCATCTTGGTGAACCGGTCAACTACCACCCAGATGGTATTAAACTTGTTGCAGATAGGTAGATCGGAAACAAAGTCCATCGACAAATGGGTCCAAGGTCGACGGGGAACAGATAATGGAACCAGTTGCCCCGCAGGCGACTGGCGGGAGACTTTGTGTTGGGCACACTTTGGGCAGGAGGCAATAAATTCCATAACGTCCTTCTTCAGAGTTGGCCACCAGTAGGACCTAGAAATAAATTCAAGGGTTTTCTGAATGCCTGTATGTCCAGCAAAACGGGAAGCATGGGCCCAATGCATGAGCTTCTTCCTTAGAACTGGCTTAACAAAACTTTTCCCTGGTGGAGGCGTAGAGTCCATCCCTACCGTGGAGAATGCCAACGGATTAATAATAGGATGCTTGTCTGCAGACTCGGACTCATTTTCTTGCTCCCATGAGCGGGAAAGGGCATCGGCCTTATGATTCTGAGAACCCGGACAGAACTGGAGTTTAAAGTCAAACCTAGAGAAGAAAAGTGCCCATCTGGCCTGACGAGGATTCAGACATTGTGCGCCTTTGAGATATAAAAGATTTTTGTGGTCGGTAAGAATGGTGATTGAGTGGGAAGCTCCCTCCAACAGGTATCTCCACTCCTCCAGAGCGAGCTTGATGGCTAGCAACTCCTGATCGCCAATGGCATAGTTGCGCTCAGCTGGGGAGAACTTCCGGGAGAAGAAACTGCAAGGATGTAGATGTCCATCTTTGGCCCTCTGGGATAACACTGCTCCTACTCCAACGGAGAAGGCATCTACCTCTAAGATAAAAGGAGAGTCGGTGTCGGGCTGTTTCAGAACTGGTGCAGAGATGAACCGTTGCTTCAGAAGGTGAAAGGCCTGTGTAGCTTCCTCGGACCACTTGGACGGATTAGCACCTTTCTTGGTTAAACAAGTCTCAGCACAGGAGGGACCCCATGCCAGTATTTGCGTAGTCGTCCAGTCAATTGATGGGTTGTGGAGACGGAGCCATGGAAGGCCTAAAACCACTGGATGTGTGGCTCTTGGAATCACTAAAAAAGAAATATACTCAGAATGAAGAACTCCCACTCTCAGACGAACTGGAAGAGTCCTTAAGGAAATGACTGCGTCAAAAATCTTGCTGCCATCCACGGCAGTCAAAGAGATGGACGAGGACAGTCTCTCGGTGGGTAGGGACCACCGTTTAACATAAGCTTCGGTTATGAAATTCCCAGCTGCTCCGGAATCAAGGAGGGCAATGACGTTCCTGTAACGTTGAGCAATTTGGAGCGACACTGGGAGGTTACAGTCATGAGGAGATGGAGAGGAGATCATTACTCCTAGCCGGCCCTCTCCTTGGCGAGCTAGGATCTGGAGTTTCCCGGACGTTTGGGACAGGCATTGATAGTGTGCGACGGAGCTGCACAGTAGAGACAGAGAGACTCAGAGAGACGTCTTCGGCGCTCAGCGGGAGATAGACGAGAACGACTAATTTGCATAGGCTCATCCTTGGATGGAGAAGGTTGACGAGGAGGAGGAGCAGAAGATTTAGGAGTAGATGATCTTCCTCGCTCAGTTGCTCTCTCTCTGAAACGTAGATCAACCTTCGTGCAAAGAGAAATTAGCTCATCCAACTTAGAGGGCAAGTCTCTGGTAGCTAACTCATCCTTGATGCGTTCTGATAAGCCATTCCAGAATGCAGCATACAGGGCCTCGTCGTTCCATGCCAGTTCGGATGCCAGGATTTTAAACTGTATAAGATACTGTCCCACAGTACGTGTTCCCTGGCGTAAACGGAGAATCTCAGATGAAGCAGATGTTATCCGGCCTGGCTCGTCGAAGATGCGCCTGAATGTAGCTACAAAGTCAGTATAGGAGGATAGCAGGGGATCAGACTTCTCCCATAAAGGTGATGCCCAGTCAAGGGCTGAGCCACTGAGAAGGGAGATGATATAGGCAATTTTGGTACGGTCACTGAAGAAATTGCCAGGTAGAAGCTCAAAGTGGATTTCACATTGATTGAGAAATCCCCTGCAGAACCTTGGAGATCCATCAAATTTTGCTGGCGTTGGAAGATGAAGATGTGGACTGGAAATGGGTAAGGTGGGTGGGGTTACAGCTGGTGTCACTGTAGTGGATGCACCGGACGTGCCAGGTCCACGGAGGGTCGTTTGAATCCCATCCAGCCGTGTAGAGAGATCCTGGAGACAGCGGATGATGTGGCCCTGTGCAGCCTCCTGATGTTCAAGTTGGGCTGCCAGTTCTTGCATTGGCCTGGCCGCTTGATCCTGGTCTCCGGCTGGATTCATTAGGTCAGTGCTTACTGTCACAACTGAGGGCCTGAGCTGACGGGAGGCAGCCTCAGTTGTAGGGGCTGAGATGTAACGGAACCTGGGAGGTTGTATCAGACCCCTAGACATGTAAGTAACATGTAGAATAACTGCCCGAAGGCGTGACCACGACAACCAGGATAAAAGTCAATGATGTTTATTATGACAAACTCCGTAACACAGCAGCAGTAAAGGAAACATAAAAGTCAACAGAGGATAAATACAATTCCTGGGTACTACAGGGTGGCAAGGGCCACAGGCACTGGTAGAGTGAGACAGTTCTTATAATCTTCTAGTTGGAAAGTCCTTACCAGACCTGACTGTAGCAATGGAGAGAACCCAGGATCGTACCAGCTGGTGTTCCAGGAAAGGCTGGGTTGCTGAAGATAAAACGGCTGCTGTGGATACTGGCTGGAACCAGACTGTTGTTGGTACGGAGTGGATACTGGCTGGAACCAGTTAAATAATAAAACGAACTTGAGAGCGATGAAATAATAATGAAGTTTGGAGTTTGAGAGCGGTGAAATAATAATACCGGTGGAGAGTGGTAAACTGCAGAAAGGACACCGGCCCTTTAAGAGAAGCTGTACACTGCTGGAAGCTGGGCTGGAAGCAGGTGATTGATGAAGTTTGGAGTTTGAGAGCGGTGAAATAATAATACCGGTGGAGAGTGGTAAACTGCAGAAAGGACACCGGCCCTTTAAGAGAAGCTGTACACTGCTGGAAGCTGGGCTGGAAGCAGGTGATTGTTGTAACTGGAAACAGGTGAGTCCAGAATGGATCGGAGAGTCAGGCTACACCGCAGATGGAATGCTGGTGCGGGTCTCTATAGCAGAAGTCTGGAGACAGGAGCTGGAACCTGGAAGACAACCACAGGAGAGAGACAAACTGGAACTAGGTTAGACAACCAAAGCACTGACGCCTTCCTTGCTCAGGCACAGCTTACTTATACCTGCAGCAAGGAAGGGGTTGGCTAGGCAATTATGCAAATCAACGACAACAATACAGACAGCAGATTGGTGGAAATGCTCAGATGACAAAATCCAAGATGGCTGCGCCCATGCAGACACTTGGAGGGAAGTTTGGTTTGTAATCCATGTGAGAATTGAAACAGTAATGGCGACGCCGGCCACAGGAGACAGGAGACGCCAGACTGACAAGCGCACATTTAACCACGCGGGCACAGCGGAGGCCGCGGCTGATGAAATCACCACTCTGACATTCTGCATGTGGAAACTCAGGAACAGCGGGATCCGGTCCTGGAACGCTGAGCCAGCCTTAGGAGGTATCTGAAGGGTAAGTAATGGCGTCAAGATACCCGGATCGTGACAGGTATGAGTCTTACCCGGGATTCAAAATCCTTCCTTATTGTGTACGCTCGTCCGGGCACAGTATCCTAACTGAGGCTTGGAGGAGGGTCATAGGGGGAGGAGCCAGTGCACACCAGGTAGTCCTAAAGCTTTTACTTTTGTGCCCAGTCTCCTGCGGAGCCGCTATTCCCCATGGTCCTTTCGGAGTCCCCAGCATCCACTACGGACTATGAGAAATAGAATTATCGGTAAGTAAATTCTTATTTTTCCAACTATGGACTCTTTTCTCCAATCCCCTGCTGCCAGCCTCAAGTCAGTGAGTGAAACATTGTGTCATCCAGTGGAAGATTTGGATAAACAGGCTCAAGTTGAAAAAGAGTCACAATGCACACCAAGGCTGCGTGTATGAGAGCGTGTCCGCGCACACCCAAGAGTGGTATATCTCTTACCTATATGTTTGATATACCGTGTGTCTATATTATATATTTCTCTAACATCCTAGAGGATGCTGGGGACTCCGTAAGGACCATGGGGAATAGACGGGCTCCGCAGGAGACATGGGCACTTTAAGAAAGACTTTGACTCTGGGTGTGCACTGGCTCCTCCCTCTATGCCCCTCCTCCAGACCTCAGTTTGAGACTGTGCCCAGAGGAGATGGGTGCACTGCAGGGAGCTCTCCTGAGTTTCCTGCTAAGAAAGTACATTTGTTAGTTTTTTTATTTTCAGGGAGCACTGCTGGCAACAGACTCCCTGCATCGAGGGACTGAGGAGAGAGAAACAACCCTACTTCTCTGAGTTTCAAGGTCTTGTTTCTTAGGCTACTGTACACCATTAGCTCCAGAGGGAGTCGGAACACAGGTTCGCCCTGGACGTTCGTCCCAGAGCCGCGCCGCCGTCCTCCTCACAGAGCCAGAAGAAAGAAGCTGGGTGAGTATGAGAAGAAAGAAGGCTTCAAAAGGCGGCAGAAGACTTCGTGAGCTTCACTGAGGTAACGCACAGCACGGCAGCTGTGCGCCATTGCTCCCATACACCTCACATACTCCGGTCACTGTAAGGGTGCAGGGCGCAGGGGAAGGCGCCCTGGGCAGCAATATAAACTTCTTATTTGGCAAAAGAGAGCATATATACAGCTGGACACTGTATATATGCATGAGCCCCCGCCAATTTTACACTTTTAGCGGGACTGAAGCCCGCCGCCGAGGGGGCGGGGCTTCTCCCTCAGCACTCACCAGCGCCATGTTTTTCTCCACAGCACCGCTGAGAGGAAGCTCCCTGGACTCTCCCCTGCTTATACCACGGTAGAAGAGAGGGTTTTAAAGAAGAGAGTGGGCACATAATTCGGCGCAGATAATAATAATAACAGCGCTACGGGGTAAACATTAAATTGCTGTGTTTTTCCTGGGTCATATTGCGCTGGGATGTGTGCTGGCATACTCCATCTCTGTCTCTCCAAAGGGCCTTGTGGGGAACTGTCTTCAGAAGAGCATTCCCTGAGTGTGTGGTGTGTCGGTACGTGTGTTGACATGTCTGAGGTAAAAGGCTCTCCTATGGAGGAGATGGAGCAAATGTGTTTGTGGTGTCTCCGTCGACAACGCCGACGCCTGATTGGATATGTGAAATTAAGTGCTAAGATGAATTTATTACACAAAAGATTAGAGAACAGACAGGGAATCTACCCATGTCTGTCCCTATGTCACAGAGACTTTCAGAGTCTCACAACGCTCACTATCCAAAATAATAGACACTGATATCGACACGGAGTCTGACTCCAGTGTCGACTACGATAATGCAAAGTACAGCCAAAACTGGCAGAAAAGTATTCAATATATGATTATTGTAATAAAAGATGTTTTGCTTATCACTGATGACTCATCTGTCCCTGACACGAGGATACACATGTTTAAGGGGAAGAAAGCTGAGGTAAATTTCCCTCCTCTCATGAAGAAAAAGAGCGGGAATCTCCAGACAAGAAGCTGCAGCTTCCCAAAAAGAATCCTCAGGGAGTATCCTTTCCCTAATGGGGCCAGGATAAGATGGGAATCTTCCCCTAGGGTGTACAAGGCATTGACACATTTACCCAAAAAGGTAGCGCTGACTTTACAGCTATCCTCAGGGATCCTGCAGATAGCATGCAGTAAAAGTACTTTGAAGTCCATTTACACACATTCGGGTACACTACTCAGACCGGCGATTGTGTCGGCATGGGTTTATAGCGCTGTAGCAGCGTAGACAGATATCTTATCAGCGGAGATTGAAACCCTAGATAAGGATACCATGTTATTGTCCCTAATATATATATATATATATATATATATATATATATATTTATATGTAAAAGATGTTGTCTTTTATATATATATATATATATATATATATATATAAAAGACATGCCCAAAGAGACGTTAGTCTACTGGGTTCTAGAGTCAACGCTATGTCGATTTCTGCTAGACGTGTCCTGTGGCACATGCAATGGACAGGTCATACCGACTAAAAGAGGCATATGGAGTTGTTGCCTTACAAGGGTGAGGGATTGTTCGGAGAGGGCCTCTCGGATCTCGTCTCCACGGCTACGGCAGGTAAATACATTTTTTTGCCATATATTCCCTCACAATCTAAGAAAGCGCCTCATTATCAAATGCAGTCCTTTCATTCCAATAAAAACAAGAGAGCACGTGGTTCGTCCTTTCTTGCCAGAGGTAAGGGCAGAGGGAAAAAGCTGCACAACACAGCTAGTTCCCAGGAACAGAAGTCCTCCCCGGCCTCTGCTAAATTCACCGCATGACGCTTGGGCTCCCCTGATGGAGTCAGCTCCTGTGGGGGCACGTCTTCGACTGTTCAGCGACGTCTGGGTCCACTCACAGGTGGATCCATGGGCAATAGAAATTGTTTCCCAGGGTTACAAGCTGGAATTCGAAGAAGTGCCTCCTCGCCGTTTTTTTCAAATCGGCCCTACCGAAACAACCCCTGGAAAGGGAGATAGTGTTACATGCGATTCACAAATTGTGTCTGCAACAAGTGGTGGTAGAGGTTCCCCTGCTACAAAGAGGGCAGGGGTACTACTCAACTCTGTTTGTGGTTCCGAAACCGGACGGTTCGGTCAGACCCATTTTAAATTTAAAACCCCTGAACCTTTACTTAAAACGGTTCAAGTTCAAGATGGAATCACTCAGGGCGGTCATCGCCAGCCTAGAAGGGGGAGATTTTTTGGTATCTCTGGACATAAAGGATGCATACCTACATGTCCCCATATATCCTCCTCATCAGGCGTACCTGAGATTTGCGGTACAGGATTGGCATTACCAATTTCAGACGTTGCCGTTTGGGCTTTCCACGGGCCCGAGAATTTTCACCAAGGTAATGGCGGAAATAATGGTGCTCCGGCGCAAGCAGGGTGTCACAATTATCCCGTACTTGGACGATCTGCTCATAAAAGTGAGTTCACGGCAGAAGTTGCTGAGCAGCGTATCACTTTCACTGAATGTGTTACAGCGACACGGCTGGATTCTCAATATTCCAAAATCGCAGCTGAATCCTACAACTCGTCTGCCCTTCTTGGGCATGATTCTGGACACAGACCAGAAAAGGGTTTTTCTTCCAAAGGGAAAAGCGCAGGAACTCATGACTCTAGTCATGAACTTGTTGAAACCAAAACAAGTGTCAGTACATCATTGTACTCTAGTTCTGGGAAAGATGGTGGCAACATACGAAGCCATTCCATACGGCAGATTCCATGCAAGGGCCTTCCAATGGGACCTATTGGACAAATGGTCCGGGTCGTATCTGCAATTGCGTCAGCGGATCGCCCTGTCCCCCAGGGCCAGAGTATCTCTCCTGTGGTGGCTAAACAGTGCTCACCATCTAGAGGGCCGCAGGTTCGGCATTCAGGACTGAATCCTGGAGACCACGGACGCGCGCCTCCGAGGTTGGGGAGCGGTCGCACAGGGAAGAAATTTCCAATGACTTTGGTCAAGTCAAGAGACTTGTCTTCACATCAACATCCTGGAACTAAGGGCCATATACAACGCCCTACGTCAATCGGAGATCTTACTTCGCAATCGACCAGTTCTGATCCAGTCAGACAACATCACCGCAGTAGCTCATGTAAACCGCCAAGGCGGCACAGGGAGCAGAGTGGCAATGGCGGAAGCCACCAGAATTCTTCGCTGGGCGGAGAATCATGTAAGCGCTCTGTCAGCAGTGTTCATTCTGGGAATGGACAACTGGGAAGCAGACTTCCTCAGCAGACACGCTCTGCATCCGGGAGAGTGGGGACTTCATCAGGAAGTCTTCGCACAGATTGCAAGTCGGTGGGGACTACCCCAAATAGACATGATGGCATCCCGTCTCAACAAAAAGCTACAAAGGTATTGCGCCAGGTCAAGAGACCCTCAGGCGGTAGCTGTAGACGCCCTAGTGACACCGTGGATGTTCCAGTCACTATATGTGTTTCCTCCTCTTCCTCTCATACCCAAGGTGTTGAGGATAATAAGAAAAAGAGAAGTGAGAGCAATTCTCATTGTCCCATATTGGCCACGAAGGACCTGGTATCCGGATCTGCAAGAAATGCTCACAGAAGATCCGTGGCCTCTTCCTCTAAGGCAGGACTTGTTACAACAAGGTCCCTGTCTGTTCCAAAACTTACTGCGGCTGCGTTTGACGGCAGTGGCGCACCCAGGGGGGGTTTCTGAGTACCCAGAAACCCCCCTCCACTAAAAACAAATAAAAAAAATATTTTTTTTTTTTTTTTTTTTGCTGCATGAGTATTATTAATGGCTGTCTAGCATCCTCTGCAGCCTGCTGTCTTCCTGGTGGCACTTGTAAGTGCTTAATAAAAGTTTACTTTATTTTAATTATAGTACATATATGTCCATGTGCATACATATATACACATGTATATACATACATACATATAAACACATATATATATATACGTGTATTTATACGTGTACTGTATGTGTATATATATACATAAATATATATGTGTGTATGCATGTTTAATATGCTATGTATATGTGTGTATGTATATATATATATATATATATATATTTATTTGTGTGTATATACGGTATATATACGTGTGGATATGTATACAGGTTGAGTATCCCTTATCCAAAATCCCACATTTTTGGTTCCCCTACTGAGAAAGTGACACATATACATATATATTATATATCTATATAATACATCTATATATACACACAATATATAATATATATGTTATTTTCTCAGTAGGGGACCCAAAAATGGGGGATTTTGAATTTTGTATAAGGGATACTCAACGTGTCAATATATATATATATATATACACACACACACACACACACACACACTAGTTTTACGGGTCCAGCATATACTGGGTCACCTCAGTCCCCACCCCCGTGATTATCTCCACCCAGTTCTGGAAACCCCCCCATGCAAATCCTGCGTTTGCCACTGGACGGCATGGCGGTTGAACGCCGGATCCTAGCGGAAAAAGGTATTCCGGATGAGGTCATTCCTACGCAAATAAAGGCTAGGAAGGAGGTATCATCTAAACATTATCACCGAATATGGAGAAAATATGTTTCTTGGTGTGAGGCCAGGAATGCTCCTACGGAAGAATTCCACCTGGGCCGTTTTCTTCACTTCCTACAAACTGGAGTGAATTTGGGCCTAAAATTAGGCTCCATTAAAAGTTCAGATTTCGGCCTTATCCATTTTCTTTCAAAAGGAATTGGCCTCATTACCTGAAGTACAACTTTTGTGAAGGAGTACTGCATGTTCAGCCTCCTTTTGTACCTCCGGTGGCGCCTTGGGACCTTAACGTGGTGTTAAGTTTCCTTAAGTCACATTGCTTTGAACCACTTAAGACAGTGGAGTTGAATTATCTCACCTGGAAGGTGGTCATGTTGTTAGCCTTGGCTTCGGCTAGGCGAGTTTCGGAATTGGCGGCTTTATCACATAAAAGCCCCTATCTGGTTTTCCATATGGATAGAGCAGAATTGCGGACCCGTCCTCAATTCCAACCTAAGGTGGTCTCATCCTTTCATATGAACCAACCTATTGTTGTGCCTGTGGCTACTCGTGACTTGGAGAATTCCGAGTCCCTGGATGTGGTCAGGGCTTTGAAAATTTACATGGCCAGAACGGCTAGGATCAGAAAAACAGAAGCACTGTTTGTCCTGTATGCAGCCAACAAAGTTGGCGGCCCTGCTTCAAAGCAGACTATTGCTCGCTGGATCTGTAACACGATTCAGCAGGCGCATTCTACGGCAGGATTGCCGTTACCAAAATCGGTTAAGGCCCATTCCACTAGGAAGGTGGGCTCTTCTTGGGCGGCTGCCTGAGGGGTCTCGGCACTACAGCTGTGCCGGGCTGCTACTTGGTCGGGGTCAAACACCTTTGCAAAGTTCTATAAGTTTGATACCCTGGCTGAGGGGGACCTCCTCTTTGCTCAATCGGTGCTGCAGAGTCATCCGCACTCTCCCGCCCGTTTGGGAGCTTTGGTATAATCCCCATGGTCCTTACGGAGTCCTCAGCATCCTCTAGGACATTAGAGAAAATAAGATTTTAAACCTACCGGTAAATCTTTTTCTCGTAGTCCGTAGAGGATGCTGGGCGCCCGTCCCAAGTGCGGACTACTTCTGCAAGACTTGTATATAGTTATTGCTTACATAAGGGTTATGTTATAGTTTCGACGGTCTTGGACTGATGCTATGTTGTTTTTCATACTGTTAACTGGGTAGTATATCACAAGTTATACGGTGTGATTGGTGTGGCTGGTATGAATCTTGCCCTTGGATTAAAAAAATCCTTTCCTTGTACTGTCCGTCTCCTCTGGGCACAGTTTCTCTAACTGAGGTCTGGAGGAGGGGCATAGAGGGAGGAGCCAGTGCACACCCAGAGTCAAAGTCTTTCTTAAAGTGCCCATGTCTCCTGCGGAGCCCGTCTATTCCCCATGGTCCTTACGGAGTCCCCAGCATCCTCTACGGACTACGAGAAAAAGATTTACCGGTAGGTTTAAAATCGTATTATTTATATATATATATATATATATATATATATATATACATATATTTATATAATGTAGCAATAGGAATGGTGGCGCTAATTCTGAGATGACGCAGCGGGTGCGTCCATCTGGAATGCGCATGCAAACTGGCTGCAGCGCGTGGCCTTACACATTGAGACCGCAGTGTAATTGACAGTGATGGGCATTCACGGAGCGGCGTCATAGCATTGGGGGAGTGGGCCGGAACCAGTTTCAGGGTGGCTGCATAACATCACATGCAGCTGCTCCAATAAAAAAATGGCGGCCGACTGCCTGACAGAGCGGCCAGGTTCAGCGCGGCCTTAGTTCCAATGCAACTGCAATATAATTGCGGATGCATCGGGAGGCGGCCTCACACTTGCTGGGAGGCCTTGCCCTGTGCTGGGCGGCCTCCAGCATGTGAGAAGATGGTTGCTGATCTGGCTGCGTATGCAGCTATCAGCGTCCATCTCTGAATCAGCCCCAGTGTGCTGCAGTGGAACCAAGGGTGTTTCGCTATTAAGGCCAGGGAAGTCATGCATTTCAAGGATAAAAAAAGTGTGTCTTACCTGCTTGCTGATTTCAGCTGATTCCTCCCCTGCAGCCTGAAACAACTGAAGGCATGTGACTGATCAAAACAGAGCAGCTGTGAAAGTACTTCCTTAAGAAGGCAAGGTGAGAGTGTTGTTTGACTGTTAGTCTGGGAGGGGGAGTCTAAGGTAAAAAAAAACTGTCTGGGCCATTTATCTTTATGACCGACGCTGGAAAAGTTGGCTGTTGACTAGGGAGTAGATATCTGTTAGTGACAGTTCCATGAAAATTTACTGTGTAGTGGTTACTGGTCTGTGGTCATCCTGATGAAACAGAACTGTGATAAAGTCCGGAGTTAGTGTGTGCTACCATTACAGAGCTTCTTTATCATAATATATATATACCTAGTTACCAGCTTAACAAAATGATGCAACAACATAACAGTAATGTCAGTATCGGCAGCTGTATGTGCCTGGACGGAGCAACACGTGAATTGCACCGTCGGGCACCATCTAATGGCCTCTGGCACGCAAAACACTTGAATTCCCCCCAAAGAGGCGAGGAGCAGCATTAGTCTTTAACTATACAGGAGATATATATATAATATATATATATATATATATATATATAGAGGAGGGGGTGGGGGTACTAGCGACCAACGATGTTTACTAAATAGATATAGATATGAAGAATTAAAAGGGATATGTATATATATAGAAAAGATAATATATTTATTTATACAATAAAAAGTATCTAGAAAAATGGTGTAAAAAAATGGGGGTATATAAATAAGGGCAGGCTAAACAATTATGGTATATGATATTGCTAAAAAATCACATATAAGTAAAAGCTGGAAACATACACAATATTATAAAAGCGTAAAAATTCTTAAGATAAGAGAATAATGCTTATCTTAAAATGAAGAGTCAATTGAGGTACGCCCAACGTGTTTCGTCCATCAGACTTCATCAAGGGGCCCCATTTTTCTAGATACTTTTTATTGTATAATTAAATATATTATCTTTTCTATATATATACATATCCCTTTTAATTCTTCATATCTATATCTATTTAGTAAACATCGTTGGTCGCTAGTACCCCCACCCCCTCCTCTATATTTCTAAATTGCTAGGCAGCTTATCCCTGCCATTTCTTTGGGGGTCAGCTGTCACCTTACATTTTTAAAGGAGTGTCTACATTTTGGTTATTTTTAACCACTGTATTTTACTCTACTCATATACACCTGTGGCGCCATACTCCTACTACTCTATATATATATATATATATATATATATATATATATGTCACAAATGAGGGCTGGTGCTCACTACTGGAAGCCTCAGTTGTAGGGGCTGAGGTATACTTAAATGTGAGAGGCCAGATAGGACTCCTGGACATGCGTGAACCTGCAGTACCTAAAGCCCAAAGGCGTGACCACGACAACAGAGGATATGTTCAACAGGTTTATTAAATGAACTCAGCTCACAAATGATGGCGACAGTTAGCAGTATGGTAACAGAACGACAAGTCACAGCTCTCAGAGATGCACATAGGAAGTCTCTAGGTGTGGTACAATAGAACAGTCTTAAAGGACCTGGAGATGGTGAGCCCTTTACCACACCAATGCACTGAAGAGCTGTGTTAATAATGTTGGAATGCAAACTGTAGCTTGAGAACGAGGAGTTATGTAGGTGATGCTTGAGAGCGCAGGTACAGGAGATGCTTTAGAGCGCAGGTACAGGAGATGCTTGAGAGCGCAGGTACAGGAGATGCTTGAGAGCGCAGGTACAGGAGATGCTTGAGAGCGCAGGTACAGGAGATGCTTGAGAGCGCAGGTACAGGAGATGCTTGAGAACATATACAGGAGATGCTTGAGATCGATGGCGAAATACAGATGATGGAATGGAGATCGATGGCGGAACACCGATGATGGAATGGAGATCGATGGCGGAACACCGATGGTGACTGGAGATCGATGGCGGAACACCGATGGTTACTGGAGATCGATGGCGGAACACCGATGGGGACTGGAGATCGATGGCGGAACACCGATGGTTACTGGCAGGGCAGAGCACCGCTGGAAGCTGGTGTCGGGTAACTGCTGGTCACAGGATGCAATGCTGAGACACAGCAGAGTCAGGCTGCACCGCAAGGTGGTAGCTGGTGCAAGTCTCTAGTGGAACTGAACACAGGATCTGGAATCCCTGGAACAATAGCAGACAACCACAAGCAGGAGAGACTTCTATCACTGGGTTTGACAACTGAAGCACTGACAACTTTCCAGCCCAGGAACAGGATATTTATAGCAGCTGGGAAACAGGGATTGGCTGGCTGATTAAGCAGAGTCTAGAGTGCAGCTGCTGGATAATTAGGCAGAACCAGAGTGCAGCTGATAGGCTGAAAAGTAACGTGATGAAAACAAACATGGCTGCGCCCATGTTTGAACTTGGAGGGAAAGACTGTTTGTAACTTGCATGTGAGCTTTAACTATGAAGCTGCCAGAATCACAGTGAAGAGATTTGAGAGAATGAGATGCAGTGTGCTGCATGCAGACAGTGCAGATGGAATCCAGACTTGGAACACTGGGACAGTCTCAAGAGGCATTTGGAAGGTAAATACTGATAAGGAATTACCTGGATCGTGACAATATACACACAAACAAATATAAAACCACAGCACTCGCCACCCCAGAAGCGGGGTGCAATGTCTGCACTCACCACTCATAGGGTGGGGTGCATGTCGCCCATGGCCACCTACTTAAATATATACAAACAGAAAATTCAGCACTCACCATAGCAGGCTCACCTATCCTCTTATCCTAACGGTAAGCGAGCCTGCTATGGTGAGTGCTGAATTTTCTGTTTGTATATATACTGTGTGTATATATATATATATATATATATATATAGTGACAGTATAACCAAGATGTCGCTGTTGAGCAGGTGGTTCAGTGTTTTGCATGAGGGACCTGCCCCCACACAGGAAAGAAAATGCAGGTGTGAGTACACCTAAGGGCTGCACAGGAAAGTCAGTCTCTAAGACGTCTATAGTCAGAGCTCATTGTGACTGGAGGCTACTGAGGGCCAGGAGACCAGTCCAGACCTGGATGTGGCAGGGTGGGCTACCATGCTCTGTGTATGTGAGTAGCTGTGGCAGCCAAGCAAGGCTAAAGCCTGGGAATATACCTACACTTTGTAAACCAGGCAATGTCTTTGAGACATTGTGAGACTTTGCTGCCCAGGGACAGGGGCAAAGAAGTGAGTCAGTGCCCAGAATGAGGGGCAGGGTTGTTTTTTGTTTGATTCATTTATGCTGAAAGTAAAGCAATATTCCATTTATTCCCTGGAATAGTTGTGTGTGGACTCTGACTTCGCACTTAGACACTGTGCCAATAAACCCCTCTACTGAGCTAATTACATCAGCTTAATGGACATATGGATGTTTACTGCTCCTGCATAATGGAGTGCTCTTCATGTTAGCCACCATGGTGGGCGCCAGCTCCCAGTCATTACTAGGCATCGGGGCCAGTGCGTCACTTCCGCCAACGAGCGTCCTGGTCAGGTCGGTTGCCTGGCGACCAGAGACGCCAGGCGGCTGCTCTGCACTTCATTCCCGGCTGTTACTAAGCAGCCGGGATGCTGTGCTCAGCGCGCAAAATAGCAGCTGATGTAATCACGGTCCTGGGGGCTGGGCTGCCTGGTCCTCTCATTATTGGTCGGCAGGGCCTTTTCATATGGGACTAGAACAGTGCAGCCCCGCCAGTGATCGCTTCCTGTGAATCAGTCTGCCAGCCTCCAGTTGTCTTCAGTTCCAGCTTGTTATTCCTGGTGTTCTGGTTCCCACATCCAGTCAGTAGTATCATGTCAGCTCGCCTTCTGATCTGCTTCAAGTGGAGTTTGCCTGATTCCAGAACACCTCTGAATCCCGGTAGTCTCATGGTACTGTGAGTTTACTGGCTCTGCCGCACTTAGTGACAGAGGCCACATCTTGTTTTCGCTTTCTCTTGTGTAGTTTCTGCAGTGTTTTCCTAACAGCTTCTTTGCTTATTTGTGACGGCGTCACATTATGCGGCTAGGCCGCAATACTTTGGTTGTACTTCTTGAGTAGCGACAGTGTTGCATTCTGTGGTTTGATTCGCTTGCCTGGTTTTTCATGTTTGGGTTCTGGTGGCTACGCCGCACATAGTTGTTTGTTGTTTTTTCTGTATTTTTCTTCCGTGGGTAGTCTCGCTAGTCTTAGCTAACTTTCCCATTATTAACTCTCAGTCTCAGTTGGTGCCTTGTTACCTCGTAAGACCTGGGGGCATCGGAGTCTGGGCAGACCTAATTCACCCATTCAAATGCTGTTGCTGTAGGAGAATACTAGCTCTGTAGGTACCAACCAACTACTGGGAGGAATAACGGAGTCAGTGGTTAGAGTAGGTGTAGCTGCATTTATCCATATCCTGCTGCAGCTCCACACGTTAGTACTGGAACTCCCCAGTCGCCACCCACTCTCCTGAGTTCCAGATACTCAGTTCATAACACATCAAGATGGTTAGTGGAAACAGAAAAAGGCTGTTGAAGTATTTAAACAGAAAATTGTCTGCATATCACAAAAATGTGCTACACAGTTATGAAAAGTCCAAATTTATGGATATTTCAAGTGGTGTAAATACTGTGTCCTTGAAGAGAAATAAGTATTTAACACAGTAAATTTCTGAAAGCAACAGCAAAAGGTGTTTGTGAATTTGTTGCAGCAGAGAAAGGGTTAAAGGAAAAAGTGTGTTTTATCTTCATGAAAACTCAACACTTTGGCTCTCCTGCAGGGCTGTAGTTCAGAGAAATACCTAACTGAGTCTTGTCTGGACATTTCTTTTTGCCGTTAAAGAGAAAGTGCCATGTTATATGCTGGACATTGTAGTGCCACATGAATAAAGTTGTTTTGCTGTATTGAAAATACATTTGAAAACAAAGTGTGGAACAAATGAATGCAAAAGCAATTGCTGTGTTTATGGTGCTATGAAAAAATTCAAGTGTGTATTGTAAACACATAGATATGGGAAATAAAGAGAAATATGCTCCCAGAAGGTGCCCGATGACTGCAAAAGTTCAAACTGAAGAATCGCAAATCCCAGTTGGGAATTTACAGGCTGGAAGTAAAACAGTTGTGGTAACAGAAAATTATATTAAGTTGTACCTCTTGTGTAACTCTTTTTAAAGTGATGATAAAGAGAAAGAGAGATATAAAGTGACAAAGCAAAATAAAACTGAAAGTGGGTGAGGTCAGTGTAAGGTGCTGGGTCTGCCAGGTGAAGACTATGTCAGTATGAAAGATAGTGACCATATGAATACAGTTATGCATGAAAGACAGTCATATTATTATGTGCAAATAAGTGACTTAGAGTAAAAGTTAGCTGCAGACAGATATCTACATAAGCAAGTTGAAGAAAAGTTGCACAGTGACTTGTCCGCTTTAAAAATGTCCCTTAAACAAGAGCAAGAAAAAAGAGAGCTTGCAATTGAAGTTTTTAAAGAGACAGCATTTGAAGTGCAGTTCTGACTGAACACCCTGAGAAGGCTGATGAATTAATATACAAAGCATAAAAATAATCAGCTATTTGCACAGAATAAAGTGTTAGAGCAAGATGTTGAATTCTGCCAAAGGTGTTTAAATCTTCTGCAGGAAGTGGAAGAATTAAGATAATGTAAAAATGGACATCAGAGGGATGCAGAGCACACACAAATAAAAATGGTGGCTTTAGTTCTAGTATTAAAAGAAAAAGACTCCTTAATTGTGTGCAAACAAGCAAAACTTGCAGAGTGTGAGTTGGAAATAAATTGTCTAATGAGGACCGTGATATAAAAACCAAGGAAGTAGTTTGTCTGCAAGCAGTTTTTGGAGAAACAAATACAGATGCTTCATTCCACTTTGACTACAACCAGAGCAGTTTCAGAGGGTCTGATGGAAAGGAATGTATTTCTGGAGGAAAGTCTGCATAAAGCAGCAGAACAAAGTGACGCTTTGGAGAGAAAAATAACCATGTAGATAGTGTTGCTGAAAAATTGCAAGCACAGAGTGAGAACCTTGAGAAATGTCTGTTAAGTACAAAGAATGAGTTGCAAAACCTTCAAATGGAAATGTATGCTAGAAAACTAGAGCTGCAGTGTAAACTAATTGTGTCAGAGTCTGAAATAGGTAGACAAAAGTTGAGACTTCTTGAATTTGAAGATCTGGAGAGCAATCTTCTGCAGTCTGATAACAAGTTGGACAGTGCCATGGGAAAAATTACCCAGCTGAAAGAACAGCTCTATGCAATTCAAGAAACGTTCCCTGTGGAAGTGGGAAAAGCAGAAATGGAAAAGAAGTTGGACAACACTGAAATTGGATTCTGGACTCAAAATGGCATCTAATGTCTTCGCTGAACCTAGTGTGACAAAAGAACATAAACACAAGCTGCAATTACTGCAGGTTGGTACTGGGAAACCGGGAGTGATATGCTACCGATGCAAAGTGAATTGTATAATGAAGAGTAGACAGACATTAATTTGCTTAAACAAAGTAAGATATTCCAGAAGGATGATATCTGTCATCAGTGGTTTGACAATGAAGAGGTCCTCATTGGATGTTACAGTGCACAAAAAGTGACTGGCTTATCAAAACTGGGAAACTCCCTTAAGGATTGTGTTGCAGAAGTGGGTGAGGTACCTTTCAGTGTCATTTAGTGTCCAGTTATAACTGAAGGAGTAAAGTCTTCCCAAAGGGTTATAGTTCCAGATAATGAAGCTGTGTCTAAAGTTGGTGATAAAGAACTAACAAACACAAATGGTGATTGTTTGTCCCTTGAGGCAAAGGTACAGGATGTACAAAAGTCTACAGAGATATTGATGGGGTTGTCACCATGTGATTAGAGTGATATGAATGTGACCCAATCACACCATTTTGCAGTGGAAAGCAGAAATTTACAGAAAGTTAATATGGATAGTCTTGTGAAGAGCAATATTCCTGTAGGTGAAATAATGCATTTATGCAACCCGGATGGAACTTGCAATGCAGCTGAATTTGCCTGTAAGAAGGTGAAGTTGTCTCTCACTGCCAAGCTTGAAGCAAGTAGGCTTGAAATGAACTTCAACCTGTGCTGATGGAACATTTTGAAGTTGTTCATATCTTCAAGGCACTAGAGGGGTCATTCCGAATTGTTCACTAGCTACATTTGTTTGCTGTGCAGCAATGAGGAAAAAAAAATGGCACTTCTGCGCATGCATATGCGGCGCAATGCGCACACGCAACGTACTATTACAACGAGCGATGTAGTTTCACACAGGGTCTAGCGATGCTTTTCAGTCGCACTGCTGGCCGCAGAGTGATTGACATGAAGTGGGCACTTCTGGGTGTCAACTGACCGTTTTCAGGGAGTGTTCAAAAAAATGCAGGCGTGCCAGGAAAAACGCAGGTGTGGCTGGGTGAACGCAGGGCATGTTTGTGACGTCAAAACAGGAAATGAACAGTCTGAAGTGATCGCAAGCGCTGAGTAGGTTTTGAGCTACTCTAAAACTGCACAAAAAAACTGTGTAGCTGCTCTGCGATCCTTTCGTTCGTACTTCTGCTAAGCAAAAATACACTCCCAGTGGGAGGTGGCTTAGCGTTTGCACAGCTGCTAAAAACTGCTAGCGAGCGAACAACTCAAAATGACCCCCTAGAAGCAGATGCTCAAGAAGATAAAAGATATATGAACCTTATTGAAGTGGCAGATAACCATAAAAATCCTGAAATAAAGTTTGTGTGTCAATGAAATAAACATTCAAGCTTGTTATATGGAGAAGAGCGACAGAATCTGAGAGTGGTAGTACCAGTGCGTCCTCTGACATAAAGCCATGGTCTGAAGATTGTGATCCTGGTGGCACTTAGGATAATAGTGATTCTTTGAAAAAAGATAAGTTACCGGTGAGGTATGCCATGTCACGTCTAAGAGTTGGGTCTGGCTTAGGTAGGCTTGGGAGATGAAGGAATCGTGGATGAAGCTGGGAGGCTCAATACAGCTCCTACTCATAGAGCTCTAGAGGAGCCAATGGGAACTACTGGCTAGTAGACTTAAAGGAATAACGTTGATGTTCTAGCAGTGGCTGACCCGAAGGCGTGAACAGGTAATAGCTATATAGTTTATTACACTGGAATAATGGCTGACTTAACCATCCAGGTGATGCTTTGTAAGTAGCGAATGCTTGGTGGATGTTAGACTGGAACTTGGAGAAAGCCATGCTACAACTGAGCTGGCAATTAGTTTGGAGCTGAACTGGAATCTGACTAGTGACTGAACTGGAACCAGACTAGTGACTGAACTGGAACCACATTAGTGACTGAACTGGAACCGGATAGATGACTGGACTGGAACCGGTGAAACAACAGGACTGGAACCTTGCAGTTGTTACTAGGAACAAGTCTCTGAATAACCAGACTGGACCTGGAAACTGGAGCAGAGCAGAGACTTGAAATAAACCAGACAGTAACTGGACTAGGATGGACTGGAACTGTGCTGATACAAAGTACCAAGGAGTTTTGAAAAGAGCTGTTACTATAGCAGAAGTGATGTTAAACTGGCAGTTTGGGCCAGTCATGAAGTTCCATTTATAGGACTGAGTGTACACTCATTGGAAGCTGCAATCATCTGGTCTAGAAGCAGTGGTTGAGGAGAGTTAGTGGCTGATTCCAACATGGCTGCACCCATACTTGTGTTTTGGAGGGAACTCTAGAGTACAGCCTGTGCATCAGCATGCTGAGTGGAATGAAGCGCTGTGGAGAGTCACACTCATGGTTAGCCATGAGTGTGACTTAGCTTGTAATGAGTCAAACTGACTCATTACAAGCTGTCTGATCGAGGAGAGGAGCAGCAGCCTCGGGGACAGTGGAGAAGGAGGAGGAGGGAGGGGGACTCGGGAGCCGCAGCAGCGCACTGTAATTGGTGGCGGTGCCGCTGCAGCTGTCCCTCTCCTTCCACATAGGCTGGCTGCAGCCGCTGTGAATGCTGGGATTACAGTGCGCTGCTGCGGTTTCCGAGTCCCCCTCCCTCCTTCTCCCCTGCCCGGGATCTGCCTGACTGCCAGCACCGAGAAGCCTGACTGTCTGCCGTAATGTATAGAAAGGGGGGCGCTGTCTGCCGTAATGTGTAAAAAGGGGGACTGTGCCGTAATGTGTAAAAAGTGGGACTGTCTGCCGTAATGTGTAAAAAAGGGGACTGTCTGCCGTAATGTGTAAAAGGGGCTCTACCTGGTGTAGTGGTGCTACTGTGCGGCGTAATTTGAATGATGGAGACTACTGTGCACCGTAATATGAATTGGCAGTATTTTGTGGCCACACCCCTTCCCCATGAAGCCATGCCCCTATATTTTGACGCGCACACTGCCCCTATTTTACATAAGGGGGAGGGGGGGCAATGCAGGTTCTTGCACACAGCGCTAAAATGTATAGTTACGGCACTGAGTCCAGGTCAAGAATCGGGACTACAGTTCAGTGTGTTTGGAGGCTAGGAAGCCGGGTTCTTATCTACTGGAGGTAGGGAGAACTCTAAAACTCTGAAGACTGTGAGACTGCATTTGTGAAGCTTGGCAACCAGCCAAGCCAGGCCAGAGCCTGTGATATCCCTGCAGGTAGCAGGCTGGAACCTGTGAGAAACAGGACTGAGACTTTTGTGAAGAGACATTTTATGTTGCAGATTATATGCCCGTATAGAGAGAGTCAGGCGTGAGATAGCGCCTCTCTTCTGCTGGTGCAGGGGGTAGTGAGAGAGCGATCACACATCTCCCCCCCCCCCCACCACCCCACATCCCCCTGGATATGCCTCTGGCTGAGAGGCAAGATGGTACCCCCTGTTATGCGCTTACCTTTGTCTTTTACAAATTTGTACAAGGGGCAGTTGCCGTGCTGCCTGCGATTACATCATGCCCCCAAAAAGTACCTGGGCCCGTCACAGCTCTCTCTTCCTCTGAAGCCACCTAAAACTCTAGCAGGTGAGTTTGTGTGCAGCACTCCACAGATCATTAAGGTCCGAGCAGGCTTTGCTTTGTAACACTGTTCACGACTACATAAATCTTATATAACAGAATGTCTACATATTTTGTACATCTTTTGCCAATTGTCCATAACTACTTTTATATTACACATATATATATATATAAAAATATCAGGTGAAGAAAACAGAAATGTTGTAAAAAATGACAGTAATTGTAAAACATAGAATAAGTGATCCCCAACACTAGAATGCCACTGAAAAGAAAGGTGTAAGGAATGCTTTGCTGAGTGATGCAGAGATTTTGACATTTCGATATGTACCTAAAAGACCTGAGGAGTTGGAAGGTAGATAAGAAATTGACAGACAAGATAGGGGTCAGCAGATGTAAAAGTGAAGGTACCTTTAACAATGAGAGCTGCCAAGCATACATATTAAAGTATATTTAGCAAAATTCATGCAAATTTATTACAGCACCAATGTATTCCTGTCTTTGTTATAGAAAGGTATACTAATTAAAAAAATGTGTCATGTTAAAATCAAGAGCAAGCACTGTAAAATCTATTTTCGAATCGACTTTCAGTTTAACTTTGTAGGTACTATGAACACAACATTATAGGCAAACATCACTGAATACTGTATCACTGTATATTAAGATATGATAAAATACAGAGTTTATTTACAATTTATTCCATTTCAGCGATCAGATGTGTCTGCCTGAAGGGGCCAGCAATCCAGCATTGGTAATGACCAGGGGAACCAACCAGGGGCGGAACTGCCGGAGACAATGGAGACTTTTGCTGCCGGGCTCCAGCCCTGAAGGGGGCACGTTCTCCATTGTCCCCCAGCTGTTCTGTGCCCTTCCCACTATAATATACAGAGGAGCCTAATGTATACAACCCAGGGCCCTACTTATGGCCGCGCGGCCCGCGCCGCACTATTATCCAGCCCTTAAGTGACCCAGCCTGACAGCCTGGGACCGCTACCACCTCCGCTAGCGGTAGCACTGCCAGCGGTGGGGTGCGCCGGGCATCTCGCTCCACCACAGACAGCCGAGAAGCGCTGCAGCTGCCGGCCTGCAAGCTCCGCCCCCTCCTGACTCCTGGCTTCTGCTGCTGCTGCCTGCCAGTCCACAAGTGAAGTGATCTAGGAGGAAACTAGACGCTACCGATCCAGGAGCCAGCTGCTGGAAGTGCCTAGTGGGAAACAAAGAGTATGTAGTGGAGGAAAGTGATTATGACTGTGACAGAGGAGTAGAGAGGCGCAGGTATGGGACGGGAGAACGGCGCGGGGTGCAGGGCTGGGAAGTGGCTGAGCGTTTGGCCTGTTGTTAGGTACTGTACCTGAGTGTTAGGTAACTGCCCACAACGCCCACTGCTTTGACGGTTGGTTCTATATCGGAGTGGGAGAAGGGACCTTCTGACATCACTAGGGGAGGAGACACATCACCAGGGGGAGGAGCTACGGAGAACAGGGTACCCAAAAAGTTCGCTCGCCACGCTTAGAGCTCGGCGCCTCGCTCCGCTCCGCTCGCCACCTGATTACTAAAGGTAATAGTTGGTGGCGGGGATAGTAGAGGAACTATCCCGCTGGCCTAGCTCCTCCCCCTTGTGTTGTGGCTCCTTCCCTGACATAAAAGGTCCCTTAGCCCACTTGAATCTAGCATCTACCCTGCTGTCACAGCTCACAGGGTCCATTTACTAAGCCTGGCTCTGTCTTCCATCTCTCCTGTCCCTGTCACCTAGGTGCTGACCCTGTCATCCCTCTCTAATGACCGTTATGTTCTGTCCCTGATGCCCCTGTCCTGCCCCTGTCACTCCTGTGCTGGCCCTGTCACTCCTGTGCTGGCCCTGTCTCTCCTGTCCTGGCCCTGACCCCCCTGTGCTGGCCCTGACCCCCCTGTGTTGGCCCTGACCCCCCTGTGCTGGCCCTGTCTCTCCTGTGCTGGCCCTGTCTCTCCTGTGCTGGCCCTGTCTCTCCTGTGCTGGCCCTGTCACTCCTGTGCTGGCCCTGTCTGCTGGCCCTGTCTCTCCTGTGCTGGCCCTGTCAATCCTTTCTCCTATCCCTTCGGTTCTGTCCTGGTTACTTTGTCTTGGTTCTGCCCCTGTCACCTCCATTTGGTCCCTGTCACCTCTGCTGGCCCTGTCATCTCTCTCTGCTGACCCTTCTGTTCTGTCCCTGTCCCCTATATCCAGTACCTGACACCTCTGTCCTGCCCGTCACCCCGTGCTGACCCTGTCTCCCCTCTCTCAAGTCCCTGCCCCCCTGTCCTGACCCTGTTAACCCTCTCTCCTTTCCCTTTGATTCTGTCCTGGTTCTGCCCCTGTCACCTCTATTTGGTCCCTGCCATCTCTGTCCTGGCACTGTCACCCCTCTCTCCTGTTCTTTCCCAATGTACTGTCCCTATAATCTCTGTATTGGCCCTGTCACCCTTCTCTCCTGTCCCCTCTGTACTGTCATGGCCCTGTCACCCCTGTCCTGCACCTGTCCCCTCTGTCTTAGTCTGTCCTGGTCCCACTGGACTGTCCCTTTCATCTCAGTACTGGCCCTGTCACCCCTGTCCTGGCACTGGACTCTTGGTCCTGTCACCTTTGTCCTATCCGCAAATTATATATAATTTTCCCTTTTTTGTCGAGGGGTGGGGGCACCAAACTCTATCTTGCCTCCGGGCGTTGGGGATGAACTTACGCCACTGGAACCAACACATTGGAGTAACAACAAAGGTAAGTAGATCTTTATGTTTATCGTATCCTAGTGAACAGTACACTAATAATTGTACGTTGTGGGTAGAATTTCTTTACTGTTACTGCTTTGAAAAATACTTTCTCTTTAAAGCAAATAAGAATATGTGTATTTTGATTGTAAAAGACAGATAATTAAATTAGTGACATAACTGACCATTTAAAATAGAATGCAATAGCTCACAGTGCCAAAGTTTGTCTTCTCAATACATTTCACTAGGATTAACATTAAATGTCCCATCTTTGTAACAGCATACAACTTTAAAAACTTTGATAATTATGATAACTAACTGTGGCAGCAACTGAATTGTTCAGTTACCTTGTACAACAGAACAAAATGTAAGTTGCTCAAATCAATTAGGAAGTACAATTCAGGTGCATGAAAGGGAGGGGGTAGTCTGGCTAGAAATACATTGGGGATAAACCTCTGGTGTCCCCCAGCACACCGAGCTGTACCTGTACCAAGACATGAAAGACTATATATATACATATAATAGAAATCCAGAGGTCTTAGTTACATACAGTTTGCAAACGTATGATAAGCCATCAGGCCCCGACAAGGCTCCTCTGATGCTGGTGGTCCCTAACTCTAGGTCTGGGCCCGGGGTGCAGGACCCCTCAAACCGGCAAAGGCCAGCTACCCCAGGGCAGCACAACGCGAGAAGGTAAAGTGTTAGTATGTGTTAATAAAAGGAAAACAAAAACTATATACAAAATTAATATACTAGTGAGAGTGTAATTAAAAGACCTGAAGGATTAATACATGTGTTAAGGGGGTGCTAAATAAGATCTCGCAGTGTGCTACCCCAGAGCAGCCCAGCCCCACCAATCCAGGGGGAACCGCACCCCAGACCCACCCCAGGTACTAATAATAATAATAACAACCCTTCCGGGTAATATAACATGATGCCACATGATAATGGCATCTGAGCAAATGTATCCAAATTGAGAGCTAACTAACTTACCTGAAGATACCCCCGGGATCTCCAAATGGCAATTCAGAGACCAGCATACCCTCCAAACACTGGTCCGATCCATGCCCCTCATACTAACAGAACAAAATGTAAGTTGCTCAAATCAATTAGGAAGTACAATTCAGGTGCATGAAAGGGAGGGGGTAGTCTGGCTAGAAATACATTGAGGATAAACCTCTGGTGTCCCCCAGCACACCGAGCTGTACCTGTACCAAGACATGAAAGACTATATATATACATATAATAGAAATCCAGAGGTCTTAGTTACATACAGTTTGCAAACGTATGATAAGCCAACAGGCCCCGACAAGGCTCCTCTGATGCTGGTGGTCCCTAACTCTAGGTCTGGGCCCGGGGTGCAGGACCCCTCAAACCGGCAAAGGCCAGCTACCCCAGGGCAGCACAACGCGAGAAGGTAAAGTGTTAGTATGTGTTAATAAAAGGAAAACAAAAACTATATACAAAAATTAATATACTAGTGAGAGTGTAATTAAAAGACCAGAAGGAGGACTTCCGGTTCCGGGTTCGCATGGGCTAACAGGCTAACACCGGAGCTCCGCTTCCCGCCCGCTAACGACACCTTCTAACGGCTGTTTACAGCCTCCAACACCGCCAGCTTACTACTGCGATCCGGGTGCCACCCGATGGATCGTTTTGTGACATCCGGAGCTCAGCCGGGACAGCCCGCGCCGCGTCAGGAGAAACGCCGCTCTGAGGGGAATATGGCGCCGGAGCGAGGCACGGACGCTGCAGCCCCTGCTTCTAAAAAGACGGCCGCTGAGCTGTCAGACTCACCTCATAAGGTATGCCGCTCTCCTGACTCCCCTGTTACCTATGGGGATGTGGTGGAAGCAATACGGTCCACCATGGCACCGCTCCTCTCCCAGGCTGTAACAGATATCTCCTCCCTATTGAAAGCCCTTACACATAGGGTGACCCAGGCTGAGAATCAACTGGGGGCTACTTTGCATGAAGTTGCTGACATGCGTCACAGTGTTAAAGCATTAACATCTGATAACTACCAGATATGGAACAAGCTAGACGATATCGAAAATCGTTCGAGACGTAATAACATCCGTCTAGTCGGTTTACCTGAATCCATTAAAGGGCCAGCGATTGCTCATTTTGTCAGAAACACGCTACCTGATTTATTGGGAATTGCTCAGGAATGCCGGGACTTAGTGATTGAACGGGCACACAGAGTGGGCCCTGCCCCGACTCCCTCGAAACCGAGACCACGTGTCACGCTATTTAGATGTCTAAACTACCTACACAAAATGGCGTTTTGGTCGGCATCCCGACGAGTCAAAGATCTTCAGTGGGAGGGAAATAAATTGTTCATTTTCCAGGACTACTCCGTGGAACTGACTAGGGCTCGTAAGGCTTTTTCTCCGTTATGTTCGAAGCTAGTCACTGAGGGCCGCAAATTCAGCTTGCTATACCCAGCTCGTTTACGGATTTACGATGGCTCCACCCACAAAGATTTCCTCTCACCTGAAGATGCTGAGGACTATCTGCGGGAACTCCATCGGGACAATGCTACTGACATCAGTGACCCCGTGTCCCTGCCTCCCTGATTGCTGCCCAGCAACCTTTCTACTGTCTCTAACACAGATGAGTGTTCTTTAGTCACTCTCGAGCAGAGTATATGGTTCCACTCAGTTGCTTACAGTCATTCTATGACCCCTTATGCTAGCTATGTCACCATATTAACATATGTGTTATCCTGGTTGGTCCTCACTACATGTTACTGTATGGTATTGCATTGTCTGTACAGACCTCATTGCTGCACTGCTCAATTTATTTTTATTTTTATTTTATTTTCTCGTTTCCACCACCATGATTTGGAATACGGTTGATGCTACACCCACTATATCTCGACGATATCGAGCTGGTGGTAGTATTCATTTTTTGTTAATTGTTATCCAGTTCGCGGAGGAAGGGAAGCTCCTCACTCCCCCATGCGCCTGCAGAATATTGTTAATACCTATCTCTCCCTTAGGATATTGTTTCTCGTACTCCGGAAGCACAGGGTCCATTGTGTCTTCTGCATTCTGCTTACATGTTATATGTTTTTAGTAAGACTCCCAGTGGCCCCTGTATATCAGTGGTGTCTTATGATTGTTTTTATGTTTTATGTGTGTTTATCTCCTCCCCTCTCCCTCCTCTCCCTTTTTGTTTCTGTCCTGTTGAACACTTCTAGAGAGATGAGTGGCATTACTGTTTCATTTACTGCACTATGTCTGACGTAAAAATAGGGACGTGGAACGTGGGAGGATTCAATTCACCGGCTAAGAGGAGAAAGGTACTTCTTTACCTTAACAAGCAGAATATAGACATTGCTTTTCTACAGGAAACTCACCTGATCCCCGCGGAAGTAACTAAACTTGCCATGCTGGGTTGGTCAGTGATGGCCTCCAGCCCGTATTCCTCCAGAGCCCGGGGGGTAGTGATTCTGATCAAGCGGCACATTCCCCATACCATGTCCTGCACTATCCAAGACCCAGACGGCCGTTATATTATTGTATCCCTGACTATGAAAGGTAAACCACTGATCCTTGGGAACATATACGCCCCTACATCATACTCAAAACGTTTCTTCCAAAAATTGATTGGTTTGCTAACCCCTTACTTAGATATACCTATGGTTATTGGTGGGGACTTTAATCTGGTATCATCTCGGCTCCTAGATAAATCGACCTCCCCCATTTCCACCCACCACTTGCCCAAATTGGGAATTCCATCACTCTCAGATCATCTCCAGTTAGTCGACATATGGCGGGCTCACCATCCTACTGACAGAGACTATACATGCATGTCTGCCGCCCACTCTACCCTCTCACGTATAGACTACCTCCTCATCTCCCAATCTCTATTCTCCTCTGTAATGGACTCCTCCATCGCCCCAATTGTCATCTCAGATCACGCTATTGTGTCAGCTACCCTAACTCTAGACTCCTCTACCCCTACACCTAGATTATGGAAATTCCCCTCTTACTTAGCCAAATCTCCTGATTTCTGTTTACGTTTGTAGTCGGCTTGGAAGGACTTCGTCCAACTCAATGGATCCCACTTGGACTCAGACCCGATATTATTTTGGATGACCGCAAAGACGGTTCTTAGGGGTGACATCATCTCCTTCGTGGCACACTCCAAACGGCAGTATACCTCCAAATATCTATCGCTCCAGTCAGCTCTTACACTTAATTTTCAACAATTTAAAAGCTGTCCTACCCCTACCAATAGACAATCTTACCTACAATCCAAAACACACTTTGAAGAATATATGGGATCTATGGGTGATCGACACATGTTCTCGGTCAACTACCGATTCCATAGGTTCGGCAATAAAACCGGGAAATTACTCACTAACCTCCTCAAGGGCTCCCGTCCACCCGCGCTGATTCATCCTCTCCGCAAGACCCCAGACGCGCTCACTGTTTCTGATCTAGAAATTGCTGATGTCCTTAGTGCATTCTATAGTCGGCTGTATTCTGATCCTCTCCCTCCACCCTCACCCTCCACGCCTGGCTCGCACACTGATGCTTCATTTTGGGAGACCATCCACCCTCCTCGACTCCTTCCTAGGGATGCGGAATTGCTTATGGCACCCATATCCCTCTCCGAAGTGGAGAAAGCCATACGCCATACTAAGTCCGACAAAGCCCCGGGCCCAGATGGCTTTAGCGGGGACTTTTATAAAGTCCTTCTCCCCCATGTAGGTCCAGTCCTCGTCACCACCCTTAATTCTATGATGTCCTCACTCAGAACGCCACCCCATTTTAATTCTGCCACCCTCAAACTACTGCCTAAACCAGACAGGGATCTGTCACTACCTGAAGCTTACCGCCCTATATCACTATTAAACTTAGACTACAAATTACTCACAAAAATACTAGCAGACAGATTGAAACCTCTCATGCCCCTTTTGGTCCACCCAGACCAATCGGGTTTCATAGCTGGGCGCCACTCCGAAATTAACATCCATCGGGTCCTTTCAGCCATTTCTGTCTCTGATGCTTCCCCCCTAACTTCCAACCTGTTGCTTTCACTAGATGCCGAGAAGGCATTTGATCATGTAGACTGGCAACACCTATTCCTTACCCTGGATAGATTTGGGTTCCCCCCTCACTTTATTTCCATGATCAAATGCCTTTATTATAATGCTAAATCCCAAATTTCCTGCAACGGCCTTTTATCAGCCCCTTTCGAAATTAAAAAAGGCACCAGACAGGGATGCCCCCTATCACCCCTATTATTTGCCCTAGCCCTGGAACCTCTAGCCATTGCCCTCAGAACCTCCCCCAATTTCACCGGAATAAAAATAGGTATCAAAGAATTAAAGGTCTCACTATTCGCTGACGACATGCTATTATTCATATCTGATCCCAAACGCTCTATCCCTGCTATTTTAGAATTGATCCACTCTTTTGGCAATATCGCGGGTTACCGCATTAATATTTATAAATCGGAGCTGCTTTGTTTAGGCGATACGCACAAGGCCTTAGCCTCTTTTCTCTCCTCCCTCCCATTTCGCTCCTCTAACACCTCCATTAAATATCTGGGGATTCACATACCATCTACGCTTCCACGACTCTATCCCCTAAACTTCTCACCTGTCATTGCTAAGATCTCAACTCTACTGCTAGGATGGAAACTCCTCCCGATATCTCTTCTAGGCCGAATTGCTGTTATACAAAGTATAATATTCCCTAAAATCTTTTATGTGATGCAAAAACTACCAGTATCATTGAATGCACACGATTTAGGGGTTCTGCGGAGGTTGATGACTTCTTTTGTGTGGACGGGGAAGAAACCTAAAATTGCCCTTTCCAAACTCATAGGTCCTCGCAAGGCGGGGGGTGTGGGGTTACCGGATCTACCCTCTTACTCTCACTCAATCATGTTTAGATATGTTACTGACTGGTTATCACACAAATCTACATTTACTGATATCAGTGTCGATGAGGCCCTTTTCTACCCCTATTCACCAGCCGCTTTACTCCTAACACCTCCTGCTCTTCTCCCCTCTCACGTAAAAACACATATTTTATTCAAGGACATATTTTGGTCATGGCAAGGGGTAAACAAAAGGTTAAAGAGGAATCCGCTGCATGCCGCCTCTATTCCACTATGGGGTAACCCAGCTTTCCCACCTTCTATTTCCAACGCCCGGTTCCGGCTCTGGAGGGATAGGGGACTGACCGACTCAACCAAAGTCTTTGACCCGGGTGGTAATTTTGTCCAGTTTGCTGAACTAGTAGTCTCTTATGGGCTTCCACACTCCCATTTCTATATGTACCTCCAAATGAGACATTACCTTTCTTCTCTTAGCTGGTCTACCTCCTCGCGAACCTCCTCTTCACTAACTGACCCATTACAGCCGGTGATGATGCATAGCGCCCGGAAAGGATACCGTATCAGTTCCTTGTACTCTCTCCTTACTACAAATGGCTCGGAGAAGCGATGGGAAGGTGTCAGAAAGTCTTGGGAAAAAGATCTGATTTTCCACATGCAACCAGACCAGATGACTAATCACTTTCTTCAGGCCTTGAAAACGCTCCAATCATCGTACTTACAGGAGGTTCATATTAGAACACTCCACAGGGCTTATATCTCACCAGCACAATACGCTCATTTTAACCTGGCTAATTCTGCTGAATGTATTAAATGCCACTGTGCTACCGCCACCTTTCTCCATTGTATGTGGGATTGCCCGCACATTCGCCGCTTTTGGTACAAACTCCTTAATTATATCAAACGCATTTTCAAATTTGCTCCAGATCTTGACCCCCTAGCTTGCCTACTGGCGGACTTTACGAACTGGAATCTTGGCTGGAATAAATATACCTTCACCCCTTTATTGACGATTATAGTTACTGTTGCAAAGAAAATGGTCCTGACGCATTGGCTAAAACGCACCTCCCCATCGCTCTCTGAAGTACACCAAAAGATGTTGCAACTCATGTATTTTGACAGGAGAACTGCTTTGTCTAATGTCATCACTGGAGCGACCACGTTTCATAAGAAATGGGTTTTATTCATACTCTCTCTTAATCCAGAAACACAGAACTCCATATTCACGCTATTCGACAGCACCGAATATTCTCTCCATAAAAGTATCTCTATCACTCTCACGCAAGCCACCCCCCAGTGATTGCTATAATACTCTTGTATGTTGACAATTAAGGATGATTGCCCTCCCTCTCTCTCATACCTCCCTATTTCTCCCCTTCCTTTCTTCCCTGTGTCTGTGTCTCATTCCCCCCCCCCCCCCCCCCCCATCTCCCTGTTACTAAATTCAAGTTGTACTTTGGATATCAATTATGTGCAGATATGCATTTCTAACGACCTCACTGATGACACAATGTATGTAATAGTTTAAAGTCTGATTGTTCTATCTCATTGTATGGGATCTCCTGAGTTATCACTTCTGGTCATTTTTGATACTGATATCTTGCATTTGATTGTATATACCCCCCTTCTTTATTGAAAATCTAATAAACAGAATTTAAAAAAAAAAAAAAGACCAGAAGGATTAATAAATGTGTTAAGGGGGTGCTAAATAAGATCTTGCAGTGTGCTACCCCAGAGCAGCCCAGCCCCACCAATCCAGGGGGAACCGCACCCCAGACCCACCCCAGGTACTAATAATAATAATAATAATAACAACCCTTCCGGGTAATATAACATGATGCCACATGATAATGGCATCTGAGCAAATGTATCCGAATTGAGAGCTAACTTACCGGAAGATACCGCCGGGATCTCCAAATGGCAATTCAGAGACCAGCATACCCTCCAAACACTGGTCCCATCCATGCCCCTCATACTAACAGAACAAAATGTAAGTTGCTCAAATCAATTAGGAAGTACAATTCAGGTGCATGAAAGGGAGGGGGTAGTCTGGCTAGAAATACATTGGGGATAAACCCCTGGTGTCCCCCAGCACACTAAGCTGTACCTGTACCAAGACATGAAAGACTATATATATACATATAATAGAAATCCAGAGGTCTTAGTTACATACAGTTTGCAAACGTATGATAAGCCACCAGGCCCCGACAAGGCTCCTCTGATGCTGGTGGTCCCTAACTCTAGGTCTGGGCCCGGGGTGCAGGACCCCTCAAACCGGCAAAGGCCAGCTACCCCAGGGCAGCACAACGCGAGAAGGTAAAGTGTTAGTATGTGTTAATAAAAGGAAAACAAAAACTATATACAAAAATTAATATACTAGTGAGAGTGTAATTAAAAGACCAGAAGGATTAATAAATGTGTTAAGGGGGTGCTAAATAAGATCTCGCAGTGTGCTACCCCAGAGCAGCCCAGCCCCACCAATCCAGGGGGAACCGCACCCCAGACCCACCCCAGGTGTTCGTTGCCATGACGACCTGCTTCACATAGCAACAAGACCGGAAGTGACGTTGCGCCGTGTAGCGCTGGAAGGGAACCTGCACGAACGAACAGGTCGTCATGGCAACGAACACGCCCACCCGCTTCCCCACGATTAGGATTGGAGTTGCTATGGACGCCTCTAGCAGAGGATCATGGAACTAGTAGCATGATTTATGTATAGGATCCAGCTGGGCGCCTGGCACTTTCATTGGTGGCTTGGATGTTTAAATATCAGCACGAAAAGAAAGGGAAGTATTCAGACTTTAATACCTTGAAAAAGACCCCAACTAGGGGTAGAAACGCGTAGGTTGTTTCCTGACAAGCCTGGGGATGGAACGAAAAGACCAGTATCCAGTAAGAGCTTATGCCTGCATGGTGGGACTATCCGGAAATCCCTAATTACATCTTCCATGCGCTTTCAGAACTGTCTAATCACAGTTCTGATTATCTGGTAATTAGCCTGTCCTCATATTGCTTGAAGGGATTTTTGCAATATCTGATTCATATTTTATGTATTGTGTGTTTTATTCATTGTGTGTTATATATGTCCTACTATTAAACCAGTATTTCACTATATGCACTTTTTTTATTCATATGATACTCAATTGTGAGTGACGGAGCCTTGTGGAACAACAAGTACCAGCAGAAGTTAAGAATGCGCTAGTTAAGTCTCAGTTTCCATTTTTCTCTTGTTGTGCACTGTATTGGTGAGGGGTGAAGGAAACCTCCAGGATTTTTTGAGACTATACAAGCTGCTTTATTGCGCACAAAGTATTCCTATATATTTGCACTAGGTATGGACCGGTATCTGCGGGGGAGCCGGGTCTGGATCGCGTCTGTCGGTACTTCCGGTTGCGTGCGTCACTTCCGGTGATGTCAGTACTTGGTTATCAATTTGTTGCTAGCAACAGGTGCGTCGTTACTATGGACCTGCGTTGGGACGCTGAGATGCCTCCCCGGCTCCCACTGCAGATAAGGGGAAAAACAAAATGTGACTACATATTGACCACATATTACAACCTATGGTGAAAACTACCAAGTCTTATCTAAAAGATACCATAGCTACTATAAATAAGTTGATGATGGTGGAATGGAGACCAGATTTTCTATTAGTAACAGTTGATGTTACATCTCTGTATACGGTTATTCAACATCAACTGGGACTAGATTCTTTGGCCTTCTTTATGGATAGAGAGGGAATACCGGTAGAGAAGAGGAATTTTGTCCTTGAGGGCACTTCCTTAATATTACACAATAACTTTTTTTGGTTCGACAACTCCTTTTACCTCCAGTTAACGGGTACGGCAATGGGCACCAGACTGGCACCCAGTTTTGCTAACCTCTTCATGGCACACTGGGAGGAGGAACATGTGTGGAGTGGCCATGAATGGGGCGCCAGTCTGGTGTCCTGGAACCGTTATATAGACAACATCATATTCATTTGGAGAGGCGACCGTGCCTCTTTGGATCTTTTCTGTGGACAGCTTAATAATAATTTAAAAAATATACACTTGTCCTTTAGCATTAGTGAAAAAGAGGTACATTTCTTAGATTTACGGATCTATATTGAAGATGATATTATAAAGACATGCAATTTTACCAAACAGACTGATTGTAACTCTTTTATTGATTATAAAAGTAATCATCATTATAATTGGCTAAAAAGCATACCTGCAAGCCAATTCCAGGGGATTAGGCGTAATTGTTCTGATGTAGATGTGTATTGGGAACAGGCACACACACTACAGGAACAATTCAAGTAAAAGGGTTGTGATCAGTCTTTGGTACAAACAGCCATGGAAGAAATGGGTGGAAAGGATCGTAATTCCATGCTTACTAAGATGTCTGATGAAAATAAAACCGTTTTGAGTGATATTCCACTCGTTATGGACTTCAATAGTCAATACAGGCAAGTGAAAAAAGTAATAAGGCGACATTGGTCAATATTGAATAGGGACCCTTTACTGAAAGATTATATATCTGAGGCACCAAGATTTATTTATAGACGAGCAAAAAACTTAAAAGAGAGTATTGTGAGGAGTGTAGTAACGGCACCAAAGATGGCCACTAGAAACAAGTCAAAAGGCTTCTATAGGTGCGGCACTTGTATAATGTGTCGAGCGTGTAAGAGTAAGGAAAGCAAAATCACACAATATATGTCCGCACAAACGAAGAGGGTTTATCCCATAAAGGACTTTATCACATGTAATACGAAGAACTGTGTGTATTTACTTGAATGCTCCTGTGGCTCCCAATATGTGGGGCGCACAACCCGTATGTTGAAAACTAGATTGGCAGAACACGCCGAAACATAAAACAGGGCTTGGCAACCCGCAATGTATCATTACACTTTAGCAAGGTTCATAAATGTGATATGGACCAATTGGTGAGTTTTTGTGGGATCAAAAAAGTCACCCCTAATTGGAGAACAAATGATAGTGAAATTCAGTTAGCAAAAGTGGAAATGAGAACCATATACGAACTAAGGACCCTAGACCCCATGGGACTTAATATCGAGTTTGAAATGAAGTGGATTCTATGAATGTTGGGAAATTTAGATAGCTCCTGGTAAATACACAAATACTGTTAATATACTGCAAATACCTTTGTGAGCCCCTATATAAGGAAAGGTGAAATATACTGCGGACTGAATAAGAATGTTTTCTCACAATATGTAATTTATTACATTTAGTAACTTTGTGTATCATTTATGTTTTCTCTTGTTTCTGACGCTATGAGTTTACTGGACTTTTAAAAATCGAGAATCGGCAAGATGGCGGTGCGTGTCAACACCAGACATTGTTTGCGTTCCAGAGACCGGATGTATCCGTACGTCACTTCCGGTCATGAACGGAAGGAATGTGACGTTACACATAGGAACTAATAAGACAGATACATGTTGCCCCAGGGACTTATGAAAGCGGACACATCCAATAAGGTCACTTCCGGAGGAGTGATCCTTGTACTATTCCGGTAGGGAAGAAAATGAGGCACCGAAATCCGGACTGCACACATATTCACTTAAGGGACTGTATATATAATGGAGATCCACAGGAATCCATCTCTGGAAATGTGTATTACCAATCTGTTTTTAAAGTTTAATTAAGATGTTTTTTTCAGGGGTTTTTATACCTAATCTGTATGAAATTAAGATTATATGAATAAAGTGAAGAGACAGTTTCGATATCACAGTTAAAAAACAAGCAGTTAATGTATACTCAATGATGTGGAATCTGATTGGCTGTGGGAACTATGAGAGTGGAGCAGTTGGTATAAAAAGCCCAGCGTGTTTGTTCTGAGATATGCCCTGAGGAAGGATAGCTACATCCGAAACGCGTTGGTACCTATTTTAAAACTCCCTATCTGTAAATTGTTCTTAATTGTTTGAACCCTGTGCGTGGTCCGTGAATTCAAATTAATTGATATAGTATCAGAATTCAATCGGTTCCTGAGGGGATATAACAGAACAAACTGAAAATAGTGGAGATCTTTTAGATTGTGTTTTTAAGTTTTTGTTTTGTATTTTTAATAATTTTACTATGGAATAAAAAACATCACCTTGTGGTGAGCTAAAAGAAATTCCGCTTAAAAAATTCCTTTTTGCACCTGAGTTACCGCACCCACTGCAAGTTTCTGTTATCGTGACCGGTACTGGGAATCTGGATGAGACCAGGGTGGTGATAAAGAAACCTTTCAAGGAACATAGGGAACAGACAAGAGGTGAGTGTCCATTACAAGGGACGGGATGATGTCCAGTTGATAGATTGTGAAGTGATGTGGAAGATTATCTAAAGATACCTTTTGATGTACATCCCATACTGAGTGGAGGTCAGTTCGAGGTGCGAACCTTATTGTGGCGGAAGAAATTATCCCTACAAATTGGAGACTCTATTTCCGAATATAGTGACTAAACCTGGGAGGAAATCCTCTGGAGATTGTTTTTTATTTAGAGGCGCTTGTGGACTACTCCTTTGTTTTTGTATTTGAGGATAAATATATATGACTGTACTGTCACTGTCCCCTAGAGCGGTAACCATAATATGATGGACCAACTCGCTGCTATAGACTGGACTGTTATGTTAGAAGGTTGGTGTCCAACAATATTACAGTCTCTCTCAAAGGGAAGTGGTCTTTCATAAAAAAGCATTCCAATTATGACGCTAATTGAGACCCGCTGGATGTACTGTATTCAAGCGGTAAATCCATGCGCTTTCACATCGTAACAATTTTCCGTTACGATCTCCTCGTAACTACTGCGGGATGTGATCTATTAGCATATGTTTTAGTGACGATAAAGGATGGGCAGCTTGTAGAAAGTGACGTGCCACTGGTTGATCGGAGGTACCACTTGCAATTGCTTTGGTAATTGCCGAGCGATGAAGTGCCATGTGGTCTCGTGCCATTCTGATGGTTTTGCCCATGTAGTACAGTTTGCAGGGGCAAATGATGATATAAACAACATGGGTTGATAAACATGATAAAGTGTGTCTGATGGTGAATACCTTAGATGAATGTGGATGGTTAAAATTAGTCCCAGTGATCATGTGTGCACAAGTAGTGCACCGGGGGCATCTATAGCATCCTGGAGGTTTCGTTAGAAAATGAGCGGGTGGATGAGATTTATCAAATCCAGTGATGTCCATGTGGACAACCTTATCCTTAATATTGTGGTCCCTGGTGTAACATGCCATGGGTTTTTTTCTTTCTGAAACAATTGAGATCTTTATCAGAGGCCAAGATTGGCTATAATACCTTGCTGGCCCGTTGGACCACTTGACTCGAAGTGGTAAACTCCATTTTCCACGTTATAACTGCATTTTGATTCTTCACCTTTTTTGAAACAATGCATTCCTGTCTGTTGCAAGTACCTCCTGTTTTTGTTGTTGTAACAACAACCTGTAATCGTACCCTCAGTATACAAATCTGTCAATGATCTTATCAATACTTCCTGTGGCAATTTCTATGTCACTTGCAATACATGCTATCCGCATCATCTGAGATTTTGGTAGTCCCTTCTTTAAGGGTTTTGGATGGTGGCTCGAAAATTCCAGCAGAGTGATTCTATCTGTTGGTTTGGAAAACACCTCTGTGCGCAATCCATTAGCTGTTATAGTCACCAAATTGTCCAGATAGTGGATTGACATCTTACTGTACTGAAATGTAACTCTGATAGGTGATGGTCTCATGTTGATATAATTTGTCAGACGTAATAGGGACTTCTCGTCACCAGTCCATAATATAAAGAGATCGTCAATAAAACGCATATAGGTTTTAATAAATGGTGTTAGATCAGGAGATTGGAAAAACATAACTTCTTCCACGAAAATAAAAATGTTTGCGTAGCTGGGCGCTACATTACTTCCCATAGCACAGCCCTCCAGTTGTTTATAAAACTCGCCATTATAAATAAACTAAGTGCGCATTAGTGTCAGTTCAAGGAGTTTCATGAACAGATGGATATTTAAATCTGTGATCCCTTCTTTTACATAAAAGGATCTAGTTGCTGCTGGACCCTGGCTGTGCGGAATGGAGGTATAAAGGCTATTGATATCCGATGTGCACAGAATGGTGTTCGTAGGAATGTCCTCCATGGATATCAAACGGGTTAAAAAGCTGGTAGTATCTTTAATGTAGCGCGGATGCTTCATGATGTATGGTTGAAGGATGCTGTAGGGTATGAAGGATGCTATACAAATACATAGCAATAGGCTAATAGAGTGATTTCCTTGCGGATGTAATCGGACATCCTGGAGGGTTAACCAGAGACTTATGGGTCTTCGGAACGGTGTATAGGATTGGACTCACTGGATGAGGTTGTTGTAATGCTTTAAATAGTTTTTCTTCCAATAGACCCTCAGTTTTCGCTTTTTGTAGGATTTCCATGAGTTCAGATTGGTATACAGTAGTTGGATCCCCTCTTAGCTTTTCATACACAGTTGTATCGGACAACTGCCGTTCGATCTCAGCCTGATACTCTTTGAGATCCAAGATCACAAGGCCACCCCCTTTATCCGCCGGGCGGATTACTACATCACGATATTCCGATAGGTTTTTCAATGCCTGGTGTTCCTGACGATTTAAATTTTGGTGCTGTTGTGATGGTTGCGCCTGAACAAATTTGCTCACCGAGTCATCCACCATTCTGGTGAATGTTTTAATTGAATGGTTATGAGAAACTGGATCAAATGTGGAATGGCTTCTTTTCATGCGGAACTGCTGGGTGGGTGTCTTATTGTCCGTGGTCAAAGCTGGTTCGTTTTGAAAATGTTCTTCTAATCAAAGTTTCCCTGAAAAGTGATGTAATTCAACATTCCACTTTAGGTTGTTATGTGTATTTGTGGGGACGAATGAGAGTCCCTTATTTAGGACTCGTTCTTCCACTTCCGTCAATGTGCGAGATGAAAGATTATAAATTAATTTTCTGCTGCGGGGTACACTGGGCTCCACAAGTCTGGACAATGGGGTGTAGAGTAGGATCTTGATCCGAGGCACCAACAGGCTCAAAGCTTTGACTGTTCCCAGAATGCACAGCGCCGCCTCCTATATCACCCCGCCTCCCAGCACAGGAGCTCAGTTTGTCAGTTGGTGCTGCAGTAAGCAGGCACTTAACAGAGGGGCTGCTCCAAGCAGCCCTGAGAAAAGCTTTTTATGAGGGAAAAAGTGAAGACTTCAAGGGCAGCAGTGGTGGTAAATGTCTTGTGACATTCACTGCTGCAGCTCCAGCTCTCCCCAGCGGCGCTGTACACTCCCGAGCCCTGGTTGCCGGGTACCTACAGCGGAGGCTCCGGTTTTCTTCATTTTAGACACACACGGCTGGGGCTCTCCAGAATCGCGTGTCCGCGCTTCGGGAGGTGGTAAGTGGGTCACGCTCGCGAGACCCAGTCTTTATTGCGATCTGGCGCGGTCAGTGGGAGGCGGGCCGGGCGCGCTGGCAGTGGACACTGTGGATACAGGCGATCCCACTAGATCACCAGGGCATGGGTGCAGGTCAGGTTTTCTCTTAAAACCGATTTTAATATCGCCCACAGTACCCGGTGGTTTTGCCAGCAAGGGGGATAATGCTTAGACCTGAAGCCCCTCCCCCAGCCCCAGGGCACCATTTCCAGCAAGTGTTCCCACCCTGGAGCTGCATCTCTGTCCTTTCCTCACTCCCTGTCAGTGTCTGCGGCGCCATTACTCCTCAGCCTACTGTTCCTGGGACTGCTTGGGCAAATCCTCCTATGTAAAGCCGCCTGGTTGTCAGCGCTGTGCCTTTACATGACACTTAAGTATTCTACCTGCCTTTTTAGTCAGTGTTAGTAAGAAAGAGTGCACTTAGTCAGGGTTTCCTAGTACAATTACCCTGTGATATACATCCAGTTTCTTACTGTGTAGTGTTATACCTATTGGCTATATAGCTGTGTAAGCTAGTCCAGTGCAGTATTATTGTTTGTAATAACCTCTGCATTGTACAAACTGTGACTATTTGTGTGTGCATTGACAGCTGAGTGGTGTCCATGTCGTGTCTTTCACTCAACTTGCTATCCCTATATTCTATAACCTGAGGGGGCTTGATGCGTCAGGTGTTATTTAATATAGGATTTTTACAAAGATATACTGTATTACGTATTTTTCTCTGTGATTTAGTCACCATATCTCTCCTTTATCTCTGCTGGTGCTGACTACACTGCGCAGGGGTTTGGGTAACTGTGTTACCTCATACTGCAAGTTATATCATGTCTGTTTCTGAGGGTAACGGTTCTGGGGCGGAACACACTGCTGGTGTTGCTGAAGCCACAGGCACATATGGGGAGAATATAGCAGCTGTGGGCTCTGGTTCTGGGGGCTCCTTGCCCCCCAGTGGGACTGTGGCAACGGAGGCACATACTGACCCTCCGTGGGCCGCTTTTTCCACGCTTCTGCATACGCTAGTTCATAAACTAACACCCCTTATGGGACCCCCAATGCCGGTACAACCGTATGTGGTCCCGGCAGCTAACCCGCCGTGGGCGGACGATTTATCTGCTCAATTAAAGAAGTTGAACCAGTCCCTGACTACTAAAAAGTCTGACCATCGCTCGCCTAAGTCTAAGAGGTCCTCTAAGCGAGCGCTCGTCTCCTCACAATCCACTGCTGTCACTGACACCTCATCTGATGAAGACAGCACATACACTGACCCCACAGGTTCTGACTCAGATACGGCTGATGGGGAGGGTAGTTCACATGTGGATGTTCCTGATCTTGTGGAGGCTATTAAATTAATCCTGCAGATTACGGATGATCCCGAGCCATCCGTTCCTCCTAAGAAACCAGATAGGTTCAAGCGTCAGAAGGTGATTAAACAAGTTTCACCTCACTCTGACCACCTAGTGGATGTAAGTCAGGAACCCTGGCAAAGCCTGGGTACGAAGTTTGTGCCTCAAAAGAAGATGCTGGCTCGCTATCCCCTCGTGCCAGAGCTGTCTAAGAATTGGGAAACGTCTCCTCCAGTAGACTCACATGTGGCTAGAATAGTGGTTTCCTCAGCTCTACCTGTCACTACCGTCACGTCTCTAAAAGAGCCTACGGATAAACATGTCGAGGGTTGTCTAAAAGCGAATTACACCCTCACGGGTGCTGCACAAAGGACCACTATTGCAGCTACATGGGCGGCACAGGCTATTGAAGCACGGGCCTTGGAGTTAGAAGCTGAAATCTCCTCTGACCATGCTAGACAATGCTTGTCATATATTGTCACAGCTTCTCGCTATATTAAAGAGGTGGCTTCTGATGCCGGTATCCTAGCAGCCAAGGCCTCTACTACGTCAGTCCTGGCTCGCAGGATATTGTGGCTGAGATCCTGGTGGGTGGATCTGGACTCTAGAAAAACCCTGGAGGTACTCCCTTTCAAGGGGGATATTCTGTTTGGGGAGGACTTAAATAAGATAGTGGCTGACTTGGCTACTGCCAAAACTGCCTGTCTGCCTAATACAGCTCCTTCTGTGTCGAAGGCCAAAGGCACGTCCTTTCGCCTCTTTCGTCCTTCAGGTAAAGCAAAAGGTCAGGCGTACCATAAGCAGGCTCGCACTTCCAAACCTGGTAAGCTGAAGCCCAAAAGAGCCTGGGCTGCCCGTCAGCCAGCAGCCAAGACCGATAAGCATGCCGCATGATGGGGCGGGCCTCCCCCTGGGGTATCCCCAGGAATGGTTGAAGACCACTTCAGATGCCTGGGTACGGGAAGTCGTCACTCGAGGTTACACCATAGCCTTCAAAAACCGACCCCCTCATCGATTTTGCCAGACAGATGTCCCGTCGGACCAGACAAAGGCAAACACTCTGCATTCGGTGGTACAGACCCTCCTGGATACAGGAGTCGTAGTACAGGTGGGGCCGGGGGTACTATTCTCCGCTGTTTCTAGTCCCGAAACCGAATGGGTCCTCCCGGCCCATTCTCAACCTCAAGGCACTGAACAAGTTTGTGAAGGTTTCCAAGTTCCGTATGGAAACCCTTCGCTCTATAGTTCTGGCCTTGGAACCTGGGGACTACATGGTCTCCCTTGATAATGCCGATTGGATTACCTTATAACCTTCACTATATACAGGTAAGAGACTCAGTACGCAATTGACGTATGGGGTACCGTAAGGGTACGCACTTAGCGTAGCCTACGCTCAGCCGTGATCGAGACGCACATGCGACACGCTCGCTCACAGCTTAATGCGTGGTGTCGAGCACGTTATAGGCGGCTGACTACCGTAATGCTACGCTACCAGCGTAGCGGACGCTCGGGTCCACGAGGAGAACACGAGCGGCGCAGACGCTCACGGGATGACACTCAGTAAACCTTGAATGTAACACACAGAAAGGATACTCTTATACTGTAAACCTTGTACTGAAATACTGTAGCGATGTAACGCTGCTTAACCTTGTTAATATTAAAGCTGCTTGGGCGATTGAGACGCTCCTATTACCCTCTGCAATGTAATAAACACACGATACCTTGCTAAGGTTCCAACACCTTTACTAACAAGCTTTTAGTTATATTGAAAAGGGGAAACAGTTTACAAGTCATACACTACAAGCTAACATATCATTCTAACAGAATATCTAGACAGAAATATACAATAGCGTCACAATCTTATACTATAACAGAGAGAGAGAGAGTATGGCCAATACAAACAGGGAACAAGTTGGTTACAGAGAATTACTTACACACACTGGTAAATGATCGCTGCGCAGCTCCTGGTACCAGCTCCAAGTTAGTCAAGATGAAAACCGTTTGTGGAGAGTCAGAGAGTGAGCTGCCCAGGCAGGCTGATCTTATATACACTGCATACAGTACACTACAAAGGGACCTATAATCTCATTGTTCATTGGACACAGGAATGTCTCCTCGCATCATAACAAAAGGTCATAGGTGGATTTGAACAGGTGGGCTGTGGCTATTACAAACTGCTCAGGTGGGAGGGAATCGCCGGATTCCCGCCGCATGGATAATGAACTGCAAATATGAGTAATGTCCAGAAACTACTAATGGGCATAACTATATGCAGGAGCGATTAATCTTTACCTAACCAACACCGGATTGTTGCTGTTAAAATACTCTTCGGTTAGGTACCAGACACCACTGTTCAACCTTAATCAGACCCTTTGTACCACGTAAAGAGGGATTCCCAAGTCCGTGAACAAGTCACATTAAACAAACTTACAGTTATCATTAAGGGGAACATTACCTATAAAACATACCATTTGGTTTTATTATTTAACGATTGAGTCGCCCGCTAGACGCACACGAACTCTACCGTAAATGCACATGCCATGCGCTCGAGCGCACGCCCGTAGAGGCGCCGTCACGCAACTGCGAATATGTGCACGCAGAGAAAGTGCATGTGCAGCGGGCAAGCGCATAAGGTGAATATATGGCAACGTGTAGCATGATATTTTTCCGACTTTGACACCCTGGACATACAGGATGCTTACCTGCATATTCCTATAGCAGTGTCACATCAACAATACCTGAGGTTCGCTATTGGCAACCTCCATTACCAGTTTCGGGCGTTACCTTTTGGTTTAACAATGGCTCCACGAGTCTTCACCAAAGTTATGGCGGTGATGACGGTGATACTCCGCCGTCAAGGGGTCAGGATACTGCCGTATCTGGACGACTTGTCAATCCTGGCACATTCCCCAGATCTTCTCCTGCGTCATCTGGATATGACGGTCCGGTTTCTACAAGCCCACGGGTGGCTCATCAACTGGAAGAAATCCTCCCTGGTCCCTGCTCAGAGCATGGTGCATCTGGGAGCGCTGTTGGACACTCACAACCAGAGGTTGTTCCTGTCTCAGGAGAAAGTCCTGAAACTTCAGGACAGGATTCGTTGCTTCCTTTCTCGTCCGCAAGTGTCGATACATTCGGCAATGCAGGTGCTGGGCCTCATGGTATCAGCATTCGACATGGTGGAGTATGCTCAATTCCATTCTCGCCCCCTCCAGAAGCTGATTCTAGCCAAGTGGGACAGCCTGCCTCACCGGATCAGGTCTCAAATGATCTCTTTGACTCCGGAGATCCGTCTGTCGCTGCTCTGGTGGCTCCAGAACCGACAATTGTGCAGAGGCCGTCCCTTCTGGATATCCAACTGGGTCCTGTTGACGACAGATGCCAGTCTAAGAGGTTGGGGCACGGTGCTGGAGCAGCACTCCTTGCAGGGTCGGTAGACCAAGGAGGAATCTCTCCTCTCGATCAACATTCTGGAATTGCGGGCGGTCTTCAATGCGTTGAACCTAACCCAGCATTTGATTCAGAACCATCCTGTTCAAGTACAGTCGGACAACGCCACCACAGTGGGTTACATAAATCATCAAGGTGGCACTCGAAGCCGTTTGGCAATGAAGGAAGCCTCACGGATTCTACGTTGGGCAGAACGCCATCTACCGCCAATATCGGCAATATTCATTCCGGAAGTCCTGAATTGGGAAGCGGACTCTCTCAGTCGTCAGGACGTGCATGCCGGCGAGTGGGGCCTCCATCCAGAAGTGTTTCAACTCCTCGTGGAAAGGTTGGGTCTTCCAGACGTGGATCTGATGGTGTCTCGACACAATCACAAGGTTCCGGTCTTCGGAGCAAGGACAAGGGATCCTCAAGCAGCATTCATGGATGCGCTGGCAGTGCCGTGGAGGTTTCGGCTGCCGTACGTGTTCCCTCCGGTGTCACTCCTGCCCAGGGTAATTCGGAAGTTCAAGCAAGAAAAAGGAAATCTTCTTCTCATAGCTCCGGCGTGGCCCAGACGGCACTGGTTCTCAGACCTGCAAGGCCTATCGTCAGAGCGTCCACTTCTACTTCTACAACGCCCAGACCTCCTCGTTCAGGGCCCTTGTGTCTACCACCTAGCCCGGCTGTCTTTGACGGCGTGGCTCTTGAAGCTTCCGTCTTAAGAGCTAAGGGTTTTTTTGAAGAGGTCATTAAAACTATGTTGCGGGCCCGGAATCCGGCCTCTGCTCGGATTTACCATTGGGTCTGGCATTCCTACTTTGTTTGGTGCACATCTAACCATTATGACGCTTCCAAGTTTAGTACAGCCAAACTTTTGGCTTTTCTACAGCAGGGCCTAGATTTAGGCCTGCGTCTGGCCTCCCTCAAGGTTCATATTTCTGCCTTGTCGGTGTGGTTTCAGAGAAAAATTGCGACTTTACCTGATGTTCATACTTTCACTCAGGGTGTGTTGCGTATCCAACCTCCCTACGTCCCGCCTGTGGCTCCTTGGGACTTGGTGGTTTTGGAGGCGTTGCAGGAGCCTCCATTTGAACCTCTTGTTTCAGCTGACCTTAAGTGGTTTTCCCTTAAGGTGGTGTTCTTGCTGGCTATTGCCTCTGCTAGAAGAGTGTCGGATTTGGGTGCCTTGTCTTGTAGTTCCCCATATCTGATTTTTCACCGTGACCGGGCGGTTCTTAGGACTCGTCCCGGATATTTCTTCGTTCCACCTTAATCAGGAGATTGTGGTTCCAGCTTTTGTCTCTCCTGATTTGTCTTCCAAAGAGCGGTCTTTGGATATGGTACGGGCTCTCCGTATCTATGTGAAGAGAACTGCTTCTATTCGAAAGTCTGATTCTCTCTTTGTTTTGTTTGGATTTCACAAACGTGGCTGGCCTGCTCACAAGCAGACCCTGGCCTGGTGGATTAGAATGGTGATTGCGCATGCTTATGTGAAGGCTGGTCTGTCAGCTCCTGTTCACATTATGGCCCATTCTACTTGGTCTGTTGGACCTTCTTGGGCGGCCCAACGTGGTGCGACCCTTGATCAATTGTGCAAGGCGGCTACGTGGTCCTCCGGAAACACGTTCATAAGGTTCTATGCCTTCGATACTGCCGCTTCCCAGGATGCTTCCTTTGGATGCCGGGTTCTTGTGCCCGCTACAGTGCGTCCCCTCCCATAAGGAACTGCTTTAGGACATCCCCATTGTCCAGACTTGTGGAGCCCAGTGTACCTCGCAGCAGAAAACGGGTTTTATGGTAAGAACTTACCCTTGTTAAAACTCTTTCTGCGAGGTACACTGGGCTCCACAGGGCGCCCACCCTGACGCACATAGCTTCTTTGGGTTGATATGGCATTAGCCGCTGACACTTCTCTTGTCGTGAGAGTGTGGTGTATGTGGCTACTAACCATTGTTGTCTCTTTTCCTGCTACTGCATTGGACTGGTTAACTAAACTGGGCTCCTGTGCTGGGAGGCGGGGTGATATAGGAGGCGGCGCTGTGCATTCTGGGAACAGTCAAAGCTTTGAGCCTGTTGGTGCCTCGGATCAAGATCCTACTCTACACCCCATTGTCCAGACTTGTGGAGCCCAGTGAACCTCGCAGAAAGAGTTTTAAGAAGGGTAAGTTCTTACCATAAAACTCATTTTTCTTTTTGGAGTTGCCTCCTTTTCTTCCTCATGTTTTGACCCCCGCGACGGGTGGTTTTGAACTTACAGTGGGGTCTTGTGGAGATAATTCGTTGATCCCCAAAGGGGCTGAGGTCCCCTTTAAAGGGTCATTGGAGTTCCTCACAGCAAATTTGCTGTCACTGTTTGAAGTTGGGAGAACTCTCCCGCTATTTATTCTTCGACGACGCCAGCTTTGTCTGGATCCCTGTGTTGGCATTCTCTGAGAGATCTAGCATCACCCCCCCATAAGCCAGTGATAGATGCGATTGGAATCATAGTCCTGTAGGACTGTCTCATACTTTTTTAACTTAAAGCTGGATAATTCTTTCTGGTACGTCTCTATAGTTTGTTGAATTTTTAAGATCCAATCCGTGTTCTCATCATTAGTCCGTATAGTTTGATTGATGTCCTCAAATTTGTTGATTTTCTCTCTAGACAATTTAAGTTCTCTGTCTGCTTCCTTGATGACTAGGAGCATCAAGTCAAACCCACGTTTATTGATGATTCCAACCCATTGTTGGCAGAATTCGGGGTTATAACGGCCTATTGTTGGTGCATTGCGCGCGTGGGATCATCTTTTCCCTGAAGTATTTGGTAAGGGATACCCTGTGCATTAAATAGTCCAGCTCACTTTTTTTTTACTTGATTAATTGATGGTAAATATCTTCTGCCGAAAGGTTAGAATCCGTAGTGGGCCACGGTACTTTAAATAGAATGTCCTCTGCTTCCTCATCCGTAAAACTGTGTAAAAAGCCTTTAGTAACAGGCATTCCTTTACATCCCTTATTGTATCCGGATACTGAATCGGTATTAGACTCCATTCTGTGTAATGGGGTCCCTTAGCTTGGTCCTTCAATATAAATACAGCGGCGGTGCTTCGTTCCGTGTGGAGTCTGGTGAATCACAGTGGACAGTCCTTGCGTGGTTAACCAGCACTCGTTGCTTGTTATTTTAAGTGCAGGGTGCCTTCAGTGAGAATCAAGTACAGTATCCAAAAGAAAAGCTGCGGCACTCCCAGTATTTCAAAGTATAATTTAGTGCATAAAAAAAATTACATCCAAGTCATGTGACGACGTTTCGGTGCTGCTAAAGCACCTTTTTCAAGACTGACAAAAGATGTACAAGATAAGACAACAATAAAGAACTGACCTAAATATAGGTATGGACCCGTATCTGCAGCGGGAGCCGGATCTGGATCGCATCTGCCGGTACTTCCGGTTGCGGGCATCACTTATGTTGACGTCAGTACTTGGTTACCAATTTGTTGCTAGTAACAGGTGCGTCGTTACTATGGACCCGCGTTGGACGCTGAGATTACACAAAATGTGTAAACACACGGTTGTGTAAACGTGACTACTTTTAAACAAATAACATTTAGTGCTGGCCCATGATATTACTATGCTAATGCAGCACTGGCCGTGTTACATCGTGTGAGAGTATACCATATGTACCTCAATCCAATCCTGTGTACAGAAAACATTAGTATTAGATATAAGGAAGATGCAGGGGCAGAAGAAGGGACAAAAAACTGATAGAGAGAAACAAAAATGAGGGACAAAAAATTACATAACAGGATAAATATAAATGACTGTACTATCACTGTCCCCTAGAGCGGTAACCATAATATCATGGACCCTAGCTTTTCGCCAATGCACATCAACTCGCTGCTACAGACTGGACTGTTATGTTGGAAGGTGGAGAGTGCAGGGTTCTCTCTCTGTATATGTGTATATATATATATATATATATATATGGGTTGGGAGACTAGAAAAAGCTCTTTGGTGTGTAGCGGTAGGGGGAGAGCGCTGTGTAGTGAGTGTGTGCACAGCGGTATGCTACGACCCCTTATACGTCCCAGCCGCAGCGCGTCTTTGAAGGGATACTCACAGCCGCCTCGGCTTCCCTTGGGGTGCGGACCGCCTTTCGCTCGGTCCCGCTATTGCTTTGTCCCCAATCGCAAGTCTCATCAGCACTCTATGCGGCAACGGGATCAGTTTGTGAAACAGCTCCGGGCACCGGAATCCAAGTAGTGAAGCCCCTCTAAGAGGGACGTATAAGGGGTCGTAGCATACCGCTGTGCACACACTCACTACACAGCGCTTTCCCCCTACCGCTACACACCAAAGAGCTTTTTCTAGTGACTGTAACAACTTGGCTGGATACAAAAGAGACTGCTCTATCTAATCCAATCTTATTTCCACGATAACGTGGCTACAGTTTGTTACAATTAATGTGAACCAGCGGAGGTTGAATGGACCTTTTTTACATGAATAGACATTCATTAATTTGAGCTCAGGGCATGGGATTGAATACTAAGTGCACTATATTGTTTTAATATCCGGATATTATCCTTGATTTTATCTGCTGTTTATATGTGGATTGTAATAAATGTGTGATATAAATTGACCCTGTTTCAGCGCTCCCTTGTTTAATATAATGTATGCTTTCTAGTAATTGGTGGAACAGTACCACTGGTGGGAGCAGCAGAGATTTGGTGTTTTTTAATTATTGTTAGTAATTAACAGATTTCTTGGTGGTATAATTATAGCGCGCTGTGTTTCCTAGATTCATTCTGTTAATACAGACCTGTGGTTTGAGGTTTGGAACCAGCAGGTTTTTGGTAAATAAGCTGGGCGGACCATATGAAACTCTTATTCATTAGTCACGGATCAAATACAGTGGAATAAGAGGTACATCAGACGGTCAGGTAAGGACTGGCAATAGGAGACCGGATGCCAAGGACGAACGCCTGGGAGGCTTTGGTAGCGAGGAACTGCAGCAAAACGAGGCTGGGTGCACTGAAAAGAGCAAAGGTTTGGCAGATTAGCAGTATGAGTCGGCTCAGATGCTTTGCCTGCAAATACTGTTAGCATAGGTAGCTTCAAGGAAACTGGATGCTGCACAAACAGCACTGTGGAGCACAGAGAACAGATGCACACATTCCTGTGTGTAAGACGTTGCACTGGCAATCTCTTACCCAGAATTCCCCAGCTTTGTACCTGCAGACTGGATTCTATTGAATGAGCAGCACTGGCAAGTGATTGGAGTTTACAAGTCAGCTGACCTATCCAAGATGTCGCCGATCCCAGACCTCTGCAGCTGCAAGATGACTCCTCTCTGCCTCTGCTCCCTGTCTCCCCCAGTGAAGCCTGCAGCCTGCGCCTGCTGACAGCAGCATGCGCCCCCCCCCCCATGTGGGACCCCTCCGGAGCATCCGTACGGGTAAGTGTTGGCGCTCCCGCTACCTGACCCACTGAGCCGTGACATTAGCCCCCCTTTTTGGGCTGGCCTAGGTACAGCGGCCAGGTTTGTCAGGATTCTCCTCATGGAATTTGCGGAGTAGGGCAGGAGCATGAAGATACTGCAAGTGACCATATCTAACTCGAGAATCCAAGACTTTTTTGATCTCAAACTCAACTTCACGATCCTTAATGACTCTTGGAGACCGAGGAAGAGCTTTACAAAACTTGTGTAGTATTAACGGTTTTAGTTGAGAAACGTGGATGGTTGGGAACATTTTTAAGTAAGGGGGCAATTTAAGCTTGTAAGTCACAAGGTTGATTACTTCTTCCACTGAAAAGGGCCCAATATAACGGGGTGCAAATTTCATCGATGGCACTCGTAACCTTAAATTACAGGTTGACAGCCAGACCTGACTCCCAACTGTCAGTTTGGGACTACTCTCCTCTTCTTATCTGCCCAAAACTTGTAACGAGCAGAAGCTTTTCTTAAGTTTTGATGGACTCTTCTCCATATCCCAGAGACTCTCTTGAGGGAATCCTAAACCGCAGGAAGGTTGAGAGCGGGTAAATCTTGGAATTGAGGAACCCGTGGACGAAGACCATATACAGTGTAAAATGGTGTATGACCAGTAGAGAAGTGATATGAATTATTATGGGAAAACTCCCCCCATGGTAAGTATTCAAGTCAATTATCCTGAGAGGAAGAGACATGAATTCTAAAGAACATTTCCAAATCTTGGTTGATCCTCTCTATACTACTATTGGTCTGAGAATGGTATGCAATTGAAAACTTCAATTGTATCTGTACAGTGGTATAGAGAGCTCTCCAGAATTTGGTCACAAACTGGACCCCACGATCTGAGATGATCTTTAAGAGAAGACCGTGATTTTTGAAGATTTCCGTGATGAAACGCTGGGCCAATTTTGTTGCTGTGGGAAGACCCTTGAGGGTCACAAAATGGGCCATCTTAGAAAGCGGTAAATGATTACCCAAATGGTAGTAAATCCCTTTGAAGGTAATTCAGTAATGAAGTCCACGGAGAGGTGAGTCTATGGCTTTGGGGAACGGACAAGGGTATGTATTCTCCTGCAGGACGCTGACGTGGAATTTTATATTGTACACATTTTGTGCAAGAGGCAGTGAAAGCAGAGACAACAGCCTTTAACGAAGGCCACCAGTAGTAGCATAGAATAAAGTCAGTAGTTTTATGGATACCAGTGTGTCCAGTGAACCGAGTAGTATGGGCCCATATTATTAGTTTTTTATGCAGATGAGAAGGATCAAACATCTTTCCTATTGAGATTTGAATCTTAGTGGTAGAAAAGTTTTGTGTCTCCAATACAGGCTGAGAGGATAACGATTCCCTGGTTTCTTCAGAAGAGAATGATCACGAGAGAGCATCTGCTTTTCTATTTTGACATCCAGGATGAAAAGTCACTGAAAAGTTGAACCTAGAAAAGAACATAGCCCATTGGGCCAAACAGGGATTCAAACACCGGAGGTTCCTAAGAAAAATTTAAGTTTTGTGGTCAGTGAAGAGAAAAGAACATAGCCCATCGGGCCAAACAGGGATTCAAACACCGGAGGTTCCTAAGAAAAATTTAAGTTTTGTGGTCAGTGAAGATAGTGATTGGAAACTTGTCTCCTTCCAAAAGATACAGTATCGCCATTCTTCCAACGCCAATTTGACTGCTAAAGGCGCCTGTTCTCCTATCATATAATTCCTTTCGGCAGCTAGAAACTTTTTGGAAAAGAAACCACAGGGGTGAAGCTTGTTATCCTCTAAACGTTGGGAGAGGACTGCTCCCACGGCTTCAGAAGATGCATCTACTTCCAAAAAGAAGGCCTAAATGACGTTGGGTTGTCTCAGAACTGGAGCAATTGTGAAGGCCTGTTTCAAGAGCTGGAATGCTGAGTCAGCGGCTGTCGACCACCGTTTAGGATTGGCGTCTTTTCGGGTGAGGGCGGCGATTGGCGCTACTATAGTAGAAAACCCCTTAGTGAATAGCTGGTAAAAGTTAGCAAACCCCAAAAAGCGCTGAATTACCTTCAAGGTTGTGGGTTTGGACCAGTCGAGAACTGCCCGTACTTTAGAAGGATCCATCTCTAAGCCAGAACCAGATATTATATAACCCAGTAACGACATGGAGGGTTGCTCAAAAACGCATTTTTCCAGTTTGCAAAAGAGATGGTTTTGGCGAAGTCTTCATAGTACCTCTTGAACCTGAAGACGATGTTACTCCAAGTTGGCTGAAAAAATCAATATGTCATCCAAGCAGATGACGACTGACCTATATAGTAACTCTCTGAAAATCTTGTTTACAAAATTCTGAAATACTGCTGGCACATTGCTGAGGCCAAAGGGCATAACGAGATATTGAAAAAATGTCCGTCTCGAGTATTAAATGTCATCTTCCATTCGTCCCCGGCTCTGATTCGGATCAAATTATACGCTCCCCTGAGATCTAGCTTGGTAAAAATTTAATAATTCTGTTATCAGTACTAATGGGTATCGGTTCTCTATGGTTATTTCATTCAGGCCCTGATAATTAATGCATAGACGAAGGCCACCATCCTTCTTCTTAACGAAAAAGAACCCTACCCCAGCTGGAGGCATAGAGGGGCGAATGAAGCCTCTAGCGAGGTTCTCCTTAATGTATTCTGACATGGACTCAGTCTCAGGTGCTGAAAGTGGGTAGGTTCGACCTCTTGGAGGGGTTTTCCCTGTTATTAGGTCAATTGGACAATCCCAAGGTCTATGAGGCGGTACGGTCTCTGCCCCTTGTTTACTAAAGACATCTGTGAATGATGAATACTGAGATGGAACTTGGAGAATGGACTTGAATTGGCTTTTATTCAGTGGTTTAACACAGGGTAAACAAGACCAGGAACAAGACTCCCCCCAGGACAAAACTTGCATATTTTCCCAATTAATTCTTGGGTTGTGTTTCTTCAGCCAAGGGTACCCTAGCACAATCAGACTGGTACCTCATATTGTTGCCAGTAATACCAGTACATGTGCCTCATGTCTCACATTGTTACCAGAAATACCAGTATATCTGCATCACATTGTTGCCTGAAATACCGGTCCAAGCCTAGTGCCTCACATTGTTGCCAGTAATACCGGTCCAGCCCAGTGCCTCACATTGTTGCCAGAAATACCGGTCCAGCCCAGTGCCTCACATTGTTGCCAGAAATACTGGTTCAGCCCGGTGCCTCACATTGCTGCCTGAAATACCAGTCCAGCCCGGTGCCTCTCATTGTTGCTAATACTACTGGTCCAGCCCGGTGCCTCACTGTGTGGCGAGCAATACCGGTTTAGCCCGGTGCCTCATCTTGTTGCGAGCAATACCAGTCCAGCCCGGTGTCTCTTCTGTGTTTCTTTTCAGGTCCAACTGTATCTTGCCAGTGTTCCAGCCCTCGATCCCCAGATTGCCTATAAGGGTTGTATGTTCTTGTGGATCTCCAGCTGGCCCAGACAGTTAACACATCGTTTTCCAAGTCCATCGCATCTGGACGTTGCCAGTGACCTGAGGTGGCAACTAACTACAATTAAACACAAACAACAGTTATCACTGCTACCCACAAGTTCATGAAAAAGAGCTATATACAACCACCTCGCTTCTTACTAACACTCATTGCTGCTAAACCGGCTTTTAGGTCTGAGTCTGAGCATACTAAAACACCAGCCATGACAGTAACATTATGTGCAGCACCGGGCTCCACAGTGTAGGAGCCAGTACTGCAGCCCGCACCTCCTGGACCCCGGCGTGACAAAAAAGGGGGGAGGGCCGTGAGGCCACGCCTCCTCCCGACAAGTCTCGAGCGCCAAAGGAAACTTTCGCCATGAACTCCACAAGGTCTAGAACCGACCTTGTATACCATGAGAACAAAAGAGCAACATACACTGGAACAGGTGAGACAGCCCTTCTTAATAATGCTTATAGTGACACTGCTTTTAGCGCTCAAATTAGTTGCCATGATAGGTGAAACGTACAGGGCTTCTCATCCTATGGTTTTCATGTCAGTGGTTTTCTATTATTATTCTATCCTAATCTGTTGTATTATACAAACTAATAAAATCATTATAATTTATATTAAAGTAGCATTATTTTCATCACACTCTATTTAATTATAACATTTTGTTGACCAAAATTTAAATTATTCACATGAAATAAATTGTTAAAAGAAAACTGAACCATGTACAGTTCAAAACTATACATTGTTTGCTAGAATCTAGGTAAAATTAATTTCTTAATTGTAAGTTGTAGTGTGAATTTTACCAACTGGATAATTAAATACTATAAAAAATGCAACAAATTAAACACTATAAAATTAAGCACTTTATTGTGTTTCAAGATGTAAACACCATAACAGCTATTTTGCAAGCAATTCTTTTATAAGAGCAGTTTTCATGAACTAAATGCATTACTGCTAACTTGATTTTGTGAGCAATTCAGAACATCAATAGCAGGCAGGTCAAAACAAAGAATGCTTAACTTAGTCTCTGTCTTCTGATTGGCTGAGAGTGTTATTGTGACGCCTGTAGGCAAATTCTCTGTGCTCTTCCGACAATCTTTTATCTCTGAAAAGGCTTCTTTGGAAGGACCCACACCTCTGACATTTAAGCAACAGCGCTATAAACATCTGTGGAAGTCTTTGTCTAACTTCTCTTTCTTGAAGCCTGTGCTGACTTCTGAAGTTCACAAAATACTTGTTCATAATGTAGTAACTGTAATATTAGTTTTCCTAATTCAGTAACCTTTGACTCTGCTAAATACATAATAGACTTTTAAATTCATTTTTTTAACTTTTAATATCGCTAAAGCTAAAATGCTTATGAATGGCGCTAAATCATCTCATAGAAACATAGACCAATAAACTATTGAAAAATGTAAACTCTAACTTTCCAGTTTAATATATTGCCAGGTTCAAAAGGGTCCATATTAAGTGTTCAGCAGATTTATCACACTATCCTTTTTTTGTGTACTTAAGTTACTCATGTACCCAGACATGTAAATGTTCTCTGATGTTGCATAATTCTCACAATTCCCTGTTGTCATCAGCATTCTCAGGAGAGTAAGATGTTCTAGTAAAGTGACAGATATACGATTGCCATGGTTTAAGTATGGCATCTCTCACCATAGCTGAAACTCATTTATGGGGAGGATTTATATAGTTTCATTATTTGTCTGCTGATCTTTTTCATGTAAGTCTACACATGAGTCCAGTTTGTTTACATAACCTTTATGGACAAGTTGCAGTGAGAAGCCGAAGTGCATATACTGTATGTAAAAAGATTTGTGTGGATATCATTGTAAAATTAAATATGGCGGGTGTATAACAATTTCCTATGCTAGTTCAATCATTTGCCTTATCATAGTTGATGTCTATAAGGTATAGTGTGAGTGAGAGTTAAAGTCCATACACACTAGACTGCGTCGCTCTATGAGCGATGTCATCTAGTGTTTCCCCTCCCGGGCTGGGTGATCGGCGGCTCAGTGACGCCACGCAGCGGCCGGACGTGCATGCAGCTCCTGGACAAAAGTCCAGATCGAGCATGCATGCACTGCCGACAGCGATGATCGTTGCCGACCTACGGGGCTGCAAATCGATCGTTGCTGGCGGCATACACATTTGCTGAGAAAATGTCACTCAGGAAGGGGGAAAATTAACAACGTCGCTCATTTTCTCTGCAACTGTGTATGCACCTTTTAGGTTTACATAGTGACAACTGTGTAGAAAATTAATATTTTGTATGTTTTACTGCATAAAATCTGTATTATACCCCTTTCACACTGCCAATGCCGGATCCCCACGGGAATTGGAAATGGGTCCTTCCCGGGTGGGATCCGGCATTGGCCGCTGCTGCAGGCTTCCCCAACCCGGCGGGTTACCATAGCAGCAGGGGGCGGTGCTGGCGGCGAGGGTGGAGGTGGAGGCGGCGCTGGGAGATGAGGTAATCTCTGCACCGCCTCTTCCTGCTGTAGTAAATGGGTCCCGGGACGCATCGACCCGGGAGCCCGTTTACGCAGCCACTGACCCGGTATTCAAGCCGGGAATAAAGCAGTGTTATACCCGGGTTGAATTGCCGGGTCAGGCGACCCGCGATTTCGGCTATGCCCCTTTCATACCGCACGCTGACCTGCGTCGACCCGGCAATATGCCGGGTCGATACCGGGTTATTTATGCGGTGTGAAAGGGGTATTATTTACCAACTGCTTTGAAAAAATTTAACATTTGTTTTTAGATAATTTTAATTAAATAAACATCTATATCTAAAAACAATCAATCCAATTAGGTGTGAATCTGCAAATACGAGTTTGTTTTATGAAACTCGCAGACTTTGCATGAATGCATATACCCAATTAGAATACCTATTTGCGGTACACATGGGAAGGGTGCACACGTTTTCTACTAAATGCAACCTGGAAGAAGTGCATGAAAAAGAGGGGAGGCCCTCCTTGATCCCAAAAAGTGACAAGTTTGTTAGTAGACTCATAAAGAAGGCTGTTAGTGGGCTTAAGGAAAGTACTGGATGCTCTTAAGCCCTTCAGTGGTCACTTTTTTGAATTTGGTCGCACCTCCCAGGGTGGGTTTTTAATTTTTTTTACTTGCACGTTGCCAGGGATTTCATGCGCGTTGCCAGGGGTTTTATGCGCGTTGCCAGGGGTTTCATGCCTGTGTCATGCGTTTTGCCAAGGGTTTTATGCTCGGATCTATGCTCGCTGCCACAGGGAATGCTCGTTGCCTAGGGGTAGCTAGGGATGGCCAGTGGTGATTCAAAATCATTGATGGTCTATGACCAGTGTCGAATACTTTTACCATCGATTGGGGAGAACCAGATGGTTTCCTGCCATCGATGGTTCAGTGATACCAAATTGTTTTTATTTTTTTATTGTTTTTCTCAAAGTGTCAGGGCACAACCGGATTGCGTCATTCTTCAACAGTCCACTGGGTGAGTGGAGTGCAAGGAGGAGGGAGGGGGAGCAGTGGCATGCACCAGAAAATTTCCGGGGTAGCCAGTCTGCACAGCGCAGCGGGCATACCACTGAAGCGGTTAAAAGGTATAAAATAAAGTAAAAAAATAATAAAAAGCAAATAATTTAATTACAAAGTAAACAAAAAATGCAAACAAAATTAGAAATAAATTTAATTTGTGGGTAAATTAAATTAAACTTTTTAAAAAAGTGATAAAATTATAAAAAGCAAATATTTTTTCATTGAAATAAATACTTAAATTAAATTTTTGGGTGCATAAAAAAATAAAAATTTAGATTTTGGGGTAATTTGAGGCCATTTGTTTAACCCCAATAATGACTAGAGATGAGCGCCTGAAATTTTTCGGGTTTTGTGTTTTGGTTTTGGGTTCGGTTCCGCGGCCGTGTTTTGGGTTCGAACGCGTTTTGGCAAAACCTCACCGAATTATTTTTGTCGGATTCGGGTGGGTTTTGGATTCGGGTGTTTTTTTTCCAAAAACACTAAAAAACAGCTTAAATCATAGAATTTGGGGGTCATTTTGATCCCAAAGTATTATTAACCTCAAAAACCATAATTTACACTCATTTTCAGTCTATTCTGAATACCTCACACCTCACAATATTATTTTTAGTCCTAAAATTTGCACCGAGGTCGCTGTGTGAGTAAGATAAGCGACCCTAGTGGCCGACACAAACACCGGGCCCATCTAGGAGTGGCACTGCAGTGTCACGCAGGATGTCCCTTCCAAAAAACCCTCCCCAAACAGCACATGACGCAAAGAAAAAAAGAGGCGCAATGAGGTAGCTGACTGTGTGAGTAAGATTAGCGACCCTAGTGGCCGACACAAACACCGGGCACATCTAGGAGTGGCACTGCAGTGTCACGCAGGATGTCCCTTCCAAAAAACCCTCCCCAAACAGCACATGACGCAAAGAAAAAAAGAGGCGCAATGAGGTAGCTGTGTGAGTAAGATTAGCGACCCTAGTGGCCGACACAAACACCGGGCCCATCTAGGAGTGGCACTGCAGTGTCACGCAGGATGGCCCTTCCAAAAAACCCTCCCCAAACAGCACATGACGCAAAGAAAAAAAGAGGCGCAATGAGGTAGCTGACTGTGTGAGTAAGATTAGCGACCCTAGTGGCCGACACAAACACCGGGCACATCTAGGAGTGGCACTGCAGTGTCACGCAGGATGTCCCTTCCAAAAAACCCTCCCCAAACAGCACATGACGCAAAGAAAAAAAGAGGCGCAATGAGGTAGCTGTGTGAGTAAGATTAGCGACCCTAGTGGCCGACACAAACACCGGGCCCATCTAGGAGTGGCACTGCAGTGTCACGCAGGATGTCCCTTCCAAAAAACCCTCCCCAATCAGCACATGATGCAAAGAAAAAGAAAAGAAAAAAGAGGTGCAAGATGGAATTATCCTTGGGCCCTCCCACCCACCCTTATGTTGTATAAACAAAACAGGACATGCACACTTTAACCAACCCATCATTTCAGTGACAGGGTCTGCCACACGACTGTGACTGATATGACGGGTTGGTTTGGACCCCCCCCAAAAAAGAATCAATTAATCTCTCCTTGCACAAACTGGCTCTACAGAGGCAAGATGTCCACCTCATCTTCACCCTCCGATATATCACCGTGTACATCCCCCTCCTCACAGATTATCAATTCGTCCCCACTGGAATCCACCATCTCAGCTCCCTGTGTACTTTGTGGAGGCAATTGCTGCTGGTCAATGTCTCCGCGGAGGAATTGATTATAATTCATTTTAATGAACATCATCTTCTCCACATTTTCTGGATGTAAACTCGTACGCCGATTGCTGACAAGGTGAGCGGCGGCACTAAACACTCTTTCGGAGTACACACTTGTGGGAGGGCAACTTAGGTAGAATAAAGCCAGTTTGTGCAAGGGCCTCCAAATTGCCTCTTTTTCCTGCCAGTATAAGTACGGACTGTGTGACGTGCCTACTTGGATGCGGTCACTCATATAATCCTCCACCATTCTATCAATGTTGAGAGAATCATATGCAGTGACAGTAGACGACATGTCCGTAATCGTTGTCAGGTCCTTCAGTCCGGACCAGATGTCAGCATCAGCAGTCGCTCCAGACTGCCCTGCATCACCGCCAGCGGGTGGGCTCGGAATTCTGAGCCTTTTCCTCGCACCCCCAGTTGCGGGAGAATGTGAAGGAGGAGATGTTGACAGGTCGCGTTCCGCTTGACTTGACAATTTTGTCACCAGCAGGTCTTTCAACCCCAGCAGACCTGTGTCTGCCGGAAAGAGAGATCCAAGGTAGGCTTTAAATCTAGGATCGAGCACGGTGGCCAAAATGTAGTGCTCTGATTTCAACAGATTGACCACCCGTGAATCCTTGTTAAGCGAATTAAGGGCTGCATCCACAAGTCCCACATGCCTAGCGGAATCGCTCCGTGTTAGCTCCTTCTTCAATGCCTCCAGCTTCTTCTGCAAAAGCCTGATGAGGGGAATGACCTGACTCAGGCTGGCAGTGTCTGAACTGACTTCACGTGTGGCAAGTTCAAAGGGCATCAGAACCTTGCACAACGTTGAAATCATTCTCCACTGCACTTGAGACAGGTGCATTCCATCTCCTATATCGTGCTCAATTGTATAGGCTTGAATGGCCTTTTGCTGCTCCTCCAACCTCTGAAGCATATAGAGGGTTGAATTCCACCTCGTTACCACTTCTTGCTTCAGATGATGGCAGGGCAGGTTCAGTAGTTTTTGGTGGTGCTCCAGTCTTCTGTACGTGGTGCCTGTACGCCGAAAGTGTCCCGCAATTTTTCTGGCCACCGACAGCATCTCTTGCACGCCCCTGTCGTTTTTTAAAAAATTCTGCACCACCAAATTCAAGGTATGTGCAAAACATGGGACGTGCTGGAATTTGCCCATATTTAATGCACACACAATATTGCTGGCGTTGTCCGATGCCACAAATCCACAGGAGAGTCCAATTGGGGTAAGCCATTCCGCGATGATCTTCCTCAGTTGCCGTAAGAGGTTTTCAGCTGTGTGCGTATTCTGGAAAGCGGTGATACAAAGTGTAGCCTGCCTAGGAAAGAGTTGGCGTTTGCGAGATGCTGCTACTGGTGCCGCCGCTGCTGTTCTTGCGGCGGGAGTCCATACATCTACCCAGTGGGCTGTCACAGTCATATAGTCCTGACCCTGCCCTGCTCCACTTGTCCACATGTCCGTGGTTAAGTGGACATTGGGTACAACTGCATTTTTTAGGACACTGGTGAGTCTTTTTCTGACGTCCGTGTACATTCTCGGTATCGCCTGCCTAGAGAAGTGGAACCTAGATGGTATTTGGTAACGGGGGCACACTGCCTCAATAAATTGTCTAGTTCCCTGTGAACTAACGGCGGATACCGGACGCACGTCTAACACCAACATAGTTGTCAAGGACTCAGTTATCCGCTTTGCAGTAGGATGACTGCTGTGATATTTCATCTTCCTCGCAAAGGACTGTTGAACAGTCAATTGCTTACTGGAAGTAGTACAAGTGGGCTTACGACTTCCCCTCTGGGATGACCATCGACTCCCAGCGGCAACAACAGCAGCGCCAGCAGCAGTAGGCGTTACACGCAAGGATGCATCGGAGGAATCCCAGGCAGGAGAGGACTCGTCAGACTTGCCAGTGACATGGCCTGCAGGACTATTGGCATTCCTGGGGAAGGAGGAAATTGACACTGAGGGAGTTGGTGGGGTGGTTTGCGTGAGCTTGGTTACAAGAGGAAGGGATTTACTGGTCAGTGGACTGCTTCCGCTGTCACCCAAAGTTTTTGAACTTGTCACTGACTTATTATGAATGCGCTGCAGGTGACGTATAAGGGAGGATGTTCCGAGGTGGTTAACGTCCTTACCCCTACTTATTACAGCTTGACAAAGGGAACACACGGCTTGACACCTGTTGTCCGCATTTCTGGTGAAATACCTCCACACCGAAGAGCTGATTTTTTTGGTATTTTCACCTGGCATGTCAACGGCCATATTCCTCCCACGGACAACAGGTGTCTCCCCGGGTGCCTGACTTAAACAAACCACCTCACCATCAGAATCCTTCTGGTCAATTTCCTCCCCAGCGCCAGCAACACCCATATCCTCCTCATCCTGGTGTACTTCAACACTGACATCTTCAATCTGACTATCAGGAACTGGACTGCGGGTGCTCCTTCCAGCACTTGCAGGGGGCATGCAAATAGTGGAAGGCGCATGCTCTTCACGTCCAGTGTTGGGAAGGTCAGGCATCGCAACCGACACAATTGGACTCTCCTTGTGGATTTGGGATTTCAAAGAACGCACAGTTCTTTGCGGTGCTTTTGCCAGCTTGAGTCTTTTCAGTTTTCTAGCGAGAGGCTGAGTGCTTCCATCCTCATGTGAAGCTGAACCACTAGCCATGAACATAGGCCAGGGCCTCAGCCGTTCCTTGCCACTCCGTGTGGTAAATGGCATATTGGCAAGTTTACGCTTCTCCTCCGACAATTTTATTTTAGGTTTTGGAGTCCTTTTTTTTCTGATATTTGGTGTTTTGGATTTGACATGCTCTGTACTATGACATTGGGCATCGGCCTTGGCAGACGACGTTGCTGGCATTTCATCGTCTCGGCCATGACTAGTGGCAGCAGCTTCAGCACGAGGTGGAAGTGGATCTTGATCTTTCCCTAATTTTGGAACCTCAACTTTTTTGTTCTCCATATTTTATAGGCAGAACTAAAAGGCACCTCAGGTAAACAATGGAGATGGATGGATTGGATACTAGTATACAATTATGGACGGACTGCCACGGTTAGGTGGTATAAAAAAACCACGGTTAGGTGGTATATATTGTAATACAATTATGGATGGACGGACTGCCTGCCGAGTGCCGACACAGAGGTAGCCACAGCCGTGAACTACCGCACTGTACACTGGTTGATAAAGAGATAGTAGTATACTCGTAACAACTAGTATGACACTATGACGGTATAAAGAATGAAAAAAAAACCACGGTTAGGTGGTATATATTATAATAATACAATTATGGATGGACGGACTGCCTGCCGAGTTCCGACACAGAGGTAGCCACAGCCGTGAACTACCGCACTGTACACTGGTTGATAAAGAGATAGTAGTATACTCGTAACAACTAGTATGACTGACTATGACGGTATAAAGAATGAAAAAAAAACCACGGTTAGGTGGTATATATTGTAATACAATTATGGATGGACGGACTGCCTGCCGAGTTCCGACACAGAGGTAGCCACAGCCGTGAACTACCGCACTGTACACTGGTTGATAAAGAGATAGTAGTATACTCGTAACAACTAGTATGACTGACTATGACGGTATAAAGAATGAAAAAAAAACCACGGTTAGGTGGTATATATTGTAATACAATTATGGATGGACGGACTGCCTGCCGAGTTCCGACACAGAGGTAGCCACAGCCGTGAACTACCGCACTGTACACTGGTTGATAAAGAGATAGTAGTATACTCGTAACAACTAGTATGACTGACTATGACGGTATAAAGAATGAAAAAAAAACCACGGTTAGGTGGTATATATTATAATACAATTATGGATGGACGGACTGCCTGCCGACTGCCGACACAGAGGTAGCCACAGCCGTGAACTACCGCACTGTACACTGGTTGATAAAGAGATAGTAGTATACTCGTAACAACTAGTATGACACTATGACGGTATAAAGAATGAAAAAAAAACCACGGTTAGGTGGTATATATTATAATACAATTATGGATGGACGGACTGCCTGCCGACTGCCGACACAGAGGTAGCCACAGCCGTGAACTACCGCACTGTACACTGGTTGATAAAGAGATAGTAGTATACTCGTAACAACTAGTATGACACTATGACGGTATAAAGAATGAAAAAAAAACCACGGTTAGGTGGTATATATTATAATACAATTATGGATGGACGGACTGCCTGCCGAGTGCCGACACAGAGGTAGCCACAGCCGTGAACTACCGCACTGTACACTGGTTGATAAAGAGATAGTAGTATACTCGTAACAACTAGTATGACTGACTATGACGGTATAAAGAATGAAAAAAAAACCACGGTTAGGTGGTATATATTATAATACAATTATGGATGGACGGACTGCCTGCCGACTGCCGACACAGAGGTAGCCACAGCCGTGAACTACCGCACTGTACACTGGTTGATAAAGAGATAGTAGTATACTCGTAACAACTAGTATGACACTATGACGGTATAAAGAATGAAAAAAAAAACCACGGTTAGGTGGTATATATTATAATACAATTATGGATGGACGGACTGCCTGCCGACTGCCGACACAGAGGTAGCCACAGCCGTGAACTACCGCACTGTACACTGGTTGATAAAGAGATAGTAGTATACTCGTAACAACTAGTATGACACTATGACGGTATAAAGAATGAAAAAAAAACCACGGTTAGGTGGTATATATTATAATAATACAATTATGGATGGACGGACTGCCTGCCGACTGCCGACACAGAGGTAGCCACAGCCGTGAACTACCGCACTGTACACTGGTTGATAAAGAGATAGTAGTATACTCGTAACAACTAGTATGACTATGACGACGGTATAAAGAAAGAAAAAAAAATACCACGGTTAGGTGGTATATAATTATACAATTATGGATGGACGGACTGCCTGCCGAGTGCCGACTGCCGACACAGAGGTAGCCACAGCCGTGAACTACCGCACTGTACTGTGTCTGCTGCTAATATAGACTGGTTGATAAAGAGATAGTATACAACAATATACTACTATACTGGTGGTCAGGCACTGGTCACCACTAGTCACACTGGCAGTGGCACTCCTGCAGCAAAAGTGTGCACTGTTTAATTTTAAATTAATATAATATTATGTACTCCTGGCTCCTGCTATAACAACCTGCAGTGCTCCCCAGTCTCCCCCACAATTATTATAAGCTTTTATACATTGATGTGCAGCACACTGGGCTGAGCTGAGTGCACACAGACTGAGTCACACTGTGTGACTGCTGTGTATCGTTTTTTTCAGGCAGAGAACGGATATAGCAGAGAACGGATATATTAAATAAAAGTTAACTTAACAACAACTGCACTGGTCACTGTGGTAAACTCTGTCTGCACAATCTCTCTCTCTCTCTCTCTCTTCTAATCTATTCTAATGGAGAGGACGCCAGCCACGTCCTCTCCCTATCAATCTCAATGCACGTGTGAAAATGGCGGCGACGCGCGGCTCCTTATATAGAATCCGAGTCTCGCGAGAATCCGACAGCGTCATGATGACGTTCGGGCGCGCTCGGGTTAACCGAGCAAGGCGGGAAGATCCGAGTCGCTCGGACCCGTGAAAAAAAAAGTGAAGTTCGTGCGGGTTCGGATTCAAAGAAACCGAACCCGCTCATCTCTAATAATGACATGTAATTATTGTCCCAATTCAGCTAATTGAAAACTTCCAAATGTCTAATAGTCATTAGGGGGGGTATCCAAGGGGTTCTGAAGAAAGTCAGTGGCCCCCCGATGGGCCATTTAAAAAAATTTTTTTTTAGAGACAGAGAAAGCTGTGTCTCCATCTCGAGACAAACCGCAATCGTGGAGGTGCTGCTACAAAGAGCTCAACAGAGCCCTCTGCAACATACAGAAAGTCTGGTGCAGGTGTTTCCTACCTCTTCACACAGTGCCCGCCAGTCTAAACTCAGTACAGACTAGGTTATGTGCATATAGTGTTTGTGTATACTGTATGTAAGTACTGCATGTGTGTATACTGTATGTATGGTGCATGTTTATGTATGTGTTCACACCCTCAGGAAGGCACGCACCAAAAAAAAAAAAAAAGAATTTCCTCTAAAAGAAGCAATGTGAGTTTTGGAATTAGGTTTGCAAGCGCAATTTGCTGTGCCAACTCGCATCTAATTGGACAGACCCCTATTTTCTAAATACAAGTTCCTTCCTGTATGTTGTTGTTGGTTGGTTAGATACGCCGTTATTGTTTAATGCTGGGTACACAATAGATGACATGCAAAAGATACAATGTTGCTCACGATTATCCTTGAACAAACGATTATCCTTGAACAAACGATTATCCTTGGACAAACGATATTGTGTGTACACACTGAGCGATTTCACAAACGACCAAACTTTATACTTCAGTCGTTTGACACTACCAGATTGTTGGGTTTCAGCCTAATTTAACATATCGTTTGTCGTTGGTAGCGTACACACTGCACAATTTGCTCCTAGACCAGTGGTTCTCAAACTGTGTGCCGCAACACCCTGGGGTGCCTCAGGACACTTGCAGGGGAGCCCTGGGTTGGTGGTCCAGCACCAATTCAAATTATTTATGGTCAATGTAATAGGCAAAACCAGTGCTGGTGGCTGCCAGTCATATAATATGTGGCCAAACAGAAGCAAATCTTGTCCCTCACCACACAATTAAACCTAAGGGTGAAATATAAACACAATTTACTTAACTTAATATTTCTTTCTCAATTTCTCAATATGAAACTTTTGGCCGAGAGGTGGCATGAAAAAAATCCTGATGCTCTAGGGTGCCGTGATTCAAAAAAGTTTGGGTACAACTGTCCTAGTCGTTAGCGTCATTTTAGAAGTTAATTTGCATGCACAGACAACAGACGACGAAGCTAGCGCACTGCTGGAGCATGCTCCGCTAACGATATAGTGCGTACACACGAAATGATTAAAACTATTTGTCGTTATCTGCAAATTTTTTAAAATGCCGTCTGGCGTGTATCTGGCTCAAGCTATCTGAAGAGTGTTTCACTACCATGACACTTGCCCACAGTTGTGAAATGACTAGCCTGATTAGATTTTCAAGCTGGTGGATTAAAACCCGTTGACTGCAGACACCCAGGGCTAAATGTAATAGCCTGAGAGAAGCAGGAAGAGCAGGATTTCGTGCCAGTCTTGCCAGATTTTTAAAACGCCAATCAATTACACAGCAAAACCAAACTGGTTATGTTGTGTAATTGGAAATGATTGCCGTTTTATGCAAATTCCTGGAATTGTTGATGTTTTATCAATTGGGATTTTGGCCCCTCAGCTAGGGGTAAATCCAGAGGGGGTGGTCGCTCCCCCCTACACACCCGCACAGGCAGAAGAAAGCAGGGAGGCTGCTGCCTCCCTGCAACACCACAGACCTGCCAACACGCAGCAGCGTGTGCTGACTGTAGCACAATGCTGCTGCTGTTGCTGGCAGGACGGGGGAGCTTCAGAGCTGGGACAGAGCGTCTATTCACCGCTGCTCTGCTAAGCAGAACAGCGAGTACAGGAGCTTCCCAACTGCCCCCCCCCCACCCCACCGCGGGACACTGCGGCCCATGGGTGGGACAGCGGGACAGACCCCAAAAAATGGGACTGTCCCGCAAAAATCGGGACAGTTGGGAGGTATGGGGTGTGTGTGAGGGGGTATGCCATACAGACAGACGGGCACCGGCTCACTGTGTGCTTCACCCCCCACATCAGCATACTCAGCAGGGGCTCTCGGGCGCGGAGGAGCGTCACTTTCTGGCACTCTCCACGCTTCTTAGCTGCAGTTTTGTGGGGCACCTGCCGCTGTGCAGGTTCCGTACTGCCTCTGTTATCTCCAGCCCCGGCCACCCCACCGCTAGCTGCAGCGCTGCTGCCCGCAGTGAGGTGCACCCAGCTCCTTCACTCACTTTAGCCGGCGGGCAGCGCTGCAGAAGTCCGAGCTGCTTGCAGGCTCCGACCTTCTCCTCCCTCCAGCCGCAGCGTCTCCTGGGAGCTAACCAGTCACTCCCAGTCTCCCCTTACCACAGTGCCCGGCAGCCGCGAGGTCCGCGCCGCGTGCATGCTATGACCCCCTCCTCCCTCCAGCCGCAGCATCTCCTGGGGACTAACCAGTCACTCCCAGTCTCCCCTTACCACAGTGCCCGGCAGCCGAGCGAGGTCCGCGGTGTGTGACTGAGGAGTGGGGGGAGGGATGCTGACGGGCAGAGGAAGGACTCCAGCCTGAGAGAGTCAACCATGCCAAGTCTCCACCAGCAGCAGATCCCAACAGGTTGGAGTGGAACAGCAGCAGCCAGCAGCAGTGACTCTGGTAAGACACATCTCTCTGTCACCACTGTTTTGTCCCTAATACCTACTGGCACCCATGCACCCGTCCCTCCACAACCTACATCGCCTCCGGACCCCCTACCCCACCCCCGGCACCACCGCCCCTTCCCATCCCACAGCACCTCCGGAACCCTTCACCCATCCGCAACATCCCCGCAACATCCCCGCACCTGCCCCTCCCCCACCCGTGACACCCCTGCCCCTACCCCAGCTGCAGTGCCTCCGGTCCCCTCCCCCATCTGCAGCCCCCACTCCTCTGCCCCTCCCCCACCCGCAGCACCTCCGGACCCTCTACCCCACCCCCGGCACCCCATGCCCCTTCCCATCCCACCGCACTTCCGGAACCCTTCACCCATCCGCAACATCCCCGCACCTGCCCCTCCCCCACCCATGGCACCCCTGCCCCTCTCCCACCTGCAGTGCCTCTGGACCCCTCCCCCATCTGCAGCCCCCACTCCTCTGCCCCTCCCCCACCAGCAGCACCTCACGACCCTTCCCCATCCGGGCCCCCCCGCGCATCCGCCCCCGTCCACCTGCAGCATCTACAGACACCCTCCCCCATCCGCAGTCCCCCCCGCACCCGCTACATTCTGTACATCGTGCCCTGCAGGTGCTGTTCACGCCGTCGCAAGGGGCTGCGCCTCCTTCACCATCGCACGCCCTTTCATTGTGCAATATTTAACTACTAACAAAGGAATGCAGGTAATACTCCATATAATACAAATATTGAAATATTGAACCCCAGAAAGGCATGCAAGGGTTAAGGGGGCGTTGCCCCTTGCGACGGTGTGAAGAGCGCCCGTAGGGCGCGATGAAGCACCTAGTTACAATATAATTAATTTACACATTTATGTCTTTGCTGCGCATGTAACAGACTAACATTTTTCTTGCTTACATAATAGACTTTTACAGTATTGACAGCAAGGGAAGCATTTCCATTATTACAAACAATTCTATTACTTACACTATGTAAAGAACAGTACTACTAAACACCTCATCATTACAGCATTGGGCTGAGTTTATAAACGGATTTTAAATAAGTGCTTTCCGTTACTTTAATGTAGGCTTTCTTAATGACATCCTGTAACACCACATTTTGTCTATAAATATTTAAGTACACTATTATACATAGATTTTTCAAGTGAATGTTCCTTTTTTAACTTTTTATCTCTAAATGATATCTATAACAAGGTCAGTTTTACAAACAGAAGTCTCTGCTGAAATTGTAGATCTGTCTACACCCAGATCTCTGATACTCACTGAGCCCCTCACAACACACACTGAGCCCATCATAGCTCATTCATTGCCCTCTACAGCACACACTGATCCCATCACTGCCCCCTAAAAGCTTTCACTGTTCATCTTATAGCACTCACTTGACCTGCTCTTTGACAGTTTCACAGCACTCACTGACATTTACAGAACTCCCTGCCCCTTTTACCGTCCACCTCACAGCACACACCCCTGCACTGTCCAATTGCCCCCTTCAGAGTCCACTTGATACTGAGCATACTAGAGACAAATATTTAATACATATAGCATCCAGTTGATAAATATACAATACAGAGAGCTTCCTAGTGACTGTTATACATTATATAGAGCATTCTAATAACAAATATTTAATACACATAGCATACAAGTGATCCATATACAATACTAAGAGCATCTTAGTCACTTATATGCAAATACACAGAGTATCCTAGTGACAAATATTCAAAGCAGATAGCATCCAAGTGATAGATATTTGGTACAGAGAGCATTCTAGTGAACAATGTACAATACAAGGAGCATCTTAGTGACTGCCTTAAAATACAGAGACCAGCCTGGTAACTGATACGAAATACAGAGAGCCTCCATAGTGAGTCACCACCAGGTAATACAATGCGTTTCGGATAGGTCATCCTTTTTCAAGTGATATGCACTTGAAAAAGGATGACCTATCCGAAATGTGTTGTGCCAACATCGGGACTCTTACCATTTCTGGACTCCCACCAGTGATTTGCTGTATCCATCTGCATTGGGCAAAGTTTGTGGTATGTTGCTGGGCTGCCTGTTGGGAACCTACCTTATAACATCAATGCACACACCACATACCCAAAACGGTATGATCCAAAAGTTCTGTATCTACTTAAGTATTTTGAACACATAGACTACCTTCAAATGTTTACACGCTAATGTTTACAAAAGGGTCTGTGCAATACATTGTTTTTTATCCTTGTATTTTATATACTGTTTGTTGAATCCATGCTTATGTGCACTGTGTCACTTTATAATCATGGAAATTTGTCCTAAATAAATTACATGTCTTTTTTGTTATAAATCAGACTTTGTTCATTTGGATTGCAAATTCCCTAAAAAGAATAGCGCTCACTATAGATACCAATTTTTCCATATATTTCAAGATTTCGGCACTTGTGTTTGTGCTCAACTGGTATCGTAATAGTCTGCGGCAAAATTCTCTTTAAAGAGCGCACCATTCCACCAAATCACCTTTCTAGCCAATGGATTTTTGTCCATAGCAATGTAGTAGTGCATTGTGAGGTGTGGAGGAATTGCTATGAGTCTCCACCTAACTGTGGAGCAGATGAGACTGCCCGTGAGACTTTTATGCTGGCATTTCTGGCCCTGTTGTAAAAGGTATATTTATTTTGCCCTGGTTCGACAAAGCTGCTGATCATCTGGGATGTGGCTTGCATGTCACCAAGCATTATGTGGATTCTGGAAGGCAGGTGCCAGATGTAGGCAAGTGTGTTCCCATCATGCTTACAGTTGTACTGTTGTTGTGCATAAATGGCTTTCATTAGCATCAAATGCCAACATCCTTGCTCCTCCCTTCCGGGGTCCACATATAGTACTACTTGTTAATCTGAAAAAGCTACTTGTGATCAGTAGAGTTGACAAACAGTGACATACTAAATATATACCTAAGACTCTGGGGGTTGGCACAAAAAAGGTGCTCACACATAGCTATTGCATGTCTGTCGCACAAAAAAGTGTTAAAATAGGATTTTAATTACATACCGGTAAATCCTTTTCTCGTAGTCCGTAGAGGATGCTGGGGTCCACATTAGTACCATGGGGATGTACCAAAGCTCCCAGAACCGGAGGGAGCGCGCGGAGGTTCCTGCAGAACTGATGGCCCAAACTTCAGGTCCTCAGCGGCCAAAGTATCGAATTTGTAGAACCTTGCAAACGTGTTCAACCCAGACCAAGTAGCCGCTCGGCAAAGCTGTAAAGCCGAGACACCCCGGGCATCCGCCCAGAAAGAACCCACCTTACTAGTAGAGTGGGCCTTAACAGACGTAGGACACGGCAATCTTCCGTAGAATATGCATGCTGGATAGTGAACCTGATCCAGCGAGAGATCGTCTGCTTAAAAGCAGGACACCCAAGTTTCTTGGGATCATACAGGACAAACAGAGAGTCCGATTTTCTGTGATGAGCAGTCCTCTTCACATAGATTTTCAGAGCCCTTACAACAACCAAGGACTTTGATAAAATTGAGGAGTCAGTAGCAACTGGCACCACAATAGGTTGGTTGATATGAAATGCCAACCTTCGGAAGGAACTGCTGACGTGTCCGGAGCTCAGTTCTATCTTCATGGAAGATCATGTAGGGGCTCTTACAAGACAAAGCCCCCAACTCTGACACATGGCTAGCAGAAGCTAAGGTCAACAAAGTGACAGTCTTCCATGTGAGAAATTTGACCTCAACCTCTGGTAGAGGCTCGAACCAATCCGATTGGAGGAACTGTAACACCACATAAAGGGAGGCTGGATGTGCAGAACCCCTTTCAGAAAAGTCTGAACCTCGGGGAGGGTAGCCAACTGTTTCTGGAAGAAAATGGATAGGGTCGAAATCTGGACCTTTACGGATCCCAACCTCAGGCCCATATCCACACCTGCTTGCAGGAATAGGGGAAACCATCCCAGTTGAAACTCCACCGCAGGAAACTTCTTGGACTCACACCAAGATACATATTCTTTCCAAATACGATGGTACTGTTTAGACGTTACTCCTGTCCTAGCCTATATCAGGGTAGGAATAACCTTGTTCGAAATGCCCTTCCGAGCTAATATCTGGCGTTCAACCTCCATGCCGTCAAACGGAGCTGCGGTAAGTCTTGATAAGCGAACGGCCCCTGCTGAAGCAGGTCCTCCCGAAGAGGAACAGGCCTCGGCTCTTCTAGCAGTAGAACCAGAAGATCCACGTACCAAGCCCTCCTTGGCCAGTCCGGAGCAATGAGGATTGCCTGAACTCTTGTTCTTCTTATGAGTTTTAGAACTCTTGGAATGAGTGGAAGTGGAGGAAACACGTACACCGACTGGAACACCCACGGAGTCACTAGGGCGTCCACCGCCACGGCTTGTGGGTGACCTGGAACAATACCGCTGAAGCTTCTTGTTGAGACGAGAGGCCATCATGTCTATTTGAGGTACACCCCAAAGATCTGCCACCTCCGTGAACACCTCCGGATGGAGTCCCCACTCTCTTGGATGGAGATCGTGTCTGCTGAGGGAGTCTGCTTTCCAGTTCCCAGTTGTCTACTCCCGGAATGAAGATTGCTGACAGCGCCAATGCTTTTTCTGCCCAGAGGATGATTCTTGTTACCTCTGACATTGTAGCTCTGCTCTTCGTTCCGCTCTGTCGGTTTATGTAAGCCACTGTCGTTACATTGTCCGACTGCACTTGAATGGCTCGATCCCACAGAAGATGGGCCGCTTGGAGAAGACCGTTGTAGACGGCTCTTAGTTCCCAAATGTTTATTGGTAGGCTGGATTCCAGGCTTGACCACCTTCCTTGGAAGGTTTCCCCCTGAGTGACTGCACCCCAGTCTCTGAGACTTGCATCTGTGGTTAGAAGGATCCAGTCCTAAATCCTGAACCTGTGGCCCTTCAGAAGGGGAGGTAGTTGTAGCCACCAGAGGAGTGAAATCCTGGCTTTTGGCGACAGACGTATTCTCTGGTGCATGTGTAGATGAGATCCCGACCACTTGTCCAGGAGATCCAATTGGAAGGGCCGAGCATGAAACCTTCCGTACTGTAGAGCCTCGTAAGAGGCCACCATCTTCCCCAGAAGGCGAATGCACTGATGAATCGAAACCCGGGCTGGCTTCAGGACATCCTGGACCATAGTTTGTATCACCAACGCTTTTTCTCCCGGAAGACACACCCTCTGCACTTCTGTGTCGAGGATCATTCCCAGAAAAGACAACCTCTCGGTCGGCTCCAAATGTCATTTTGGAAATTTCAGTATCCAACCGTGTTTCATGAGAAGATGAGTCATGAGAACAATGGACTGCAACAACCTCTTCCTGGACGATGCCTTTATCAGCAGATCGTCCAGATATGGGATCATGTTCACCCCCTGTTTGCAGAGGAGAACCATCATCTCTGCTATCACCTTGGTGAACACCCTCGGTGCTGTGGAGAGGCCGAATTATAGTGCCTGGAATTGATAGTGACTGTCCAACAGTGCAAATCTGAGATAAACCTGGTGAGACGGCCAAATCAGAATGTGGAGGTACGCATCCTTGATATCCAGGGTGTCAAAGTCGGAAAAATATCATGCTACACGTTGCCATATATCCACCCCATGCGCGTGCCTGCTGCACGTGCACATTCTCTCCCGTGCGTACGGATACTCGCAGCTGTGTGATGGCGCCTCCTCGGCCATGCGCTCGAGCGCGTGGTATGTGCATTTAAGGTAGAGTTCGTGTGCGTCTAGCGGGCGACTCAATCGTTAAATAATAAAACCAAATAGTATGTTTTATAGATAATGTTCCCCTTAATAATGACTGCAAGTTTGTTTAATGTAAATGGTTGCTGGACAGAGGAATTCCTCTTTGCATGGTACGAAGGGTCAGACAGGGTTTGAGCAGCTGTGTCTGGTACCTAACTAAAGAACATTTTATTAGAAACAATCCGGTGCTGGTTAGGTAAAGATTAATCGCTCCTGCGTATAGTTATGGCCATTAGTATTTTCTGGACATTTACTATATTTGCGATTCATTACCCATGCGGCGGGAATCTTCAGATTCCCTCCCACCTGAGCAGTTTGATAAAGTCACAGCCCACCTGTTCAAACTAACCTATGACCTTTTGTTATGATGCGAGGAGACATTCCTGTGTCCAATGAACAATGAGATTATAGGTCCCTTTGTAGTGTACTGTACGCAGTGTATATAAGATCAGCCAGCCTGGGCAGCTCTCTCACTCTCCACAAACGGTTTTCATCTTGACTAACTTGGAGCTGGTACCAGAAGCTGCGCAGCGATCGTTCCCAGTGTGTGTAAGTAATTCTCTGTAACCAACTTGTTCTCTGTTTGTATTGGCCATACTCTCTCTCTCTCTCTGTTATAGTATAGGATTGTGACGCTATTGTATATTTCTGTCTAGATATTCTGTTAGAATGATATGTTAGCTTGTAGTGTATGATTTGTAAACTGTTTCCCCTTTTCGATATAACTAAAAGCTTGTTAGTAAAGGTGTTGGAACCTTAGCAAGGTATCGTGTGTTTATTATATTGCAGAGGGTAATAGGAGCGTCTCAAACGCTCAAGCAGCTTTAGCATTAACAAGGTTAAGCAGCGTTACATCGCTACAGTATTTCAGTACAAGGTTTACAGTATAAGAGTATCCTTTCTGTGTGTTACATTCAAGGTTTACTGATTGTCATCCCGTGAGCGTCTGCGCCGCTCGTGTTCTCCTCGTGGACTCGAGCGTCCGCTACGCTGGTAGCGTAGCATTACGGTAGTCGGCCGCCTATAGCGTGCTCGACACCACGCATTAAGCTGTGAGTGAGCGTGTCGCATGTGCGTCTCGATCACGGCCGAGCGTATGCTACGCTAAGTGCATACCCTTACGGTACCCCACACGCCAATTGCGTACTAAGTCTCTTACCCATTTATAGTGAATGTTAAAAGATAAATAGTTAGCTTTACCAATTGGCGGCTCGTCCGTCCTCCACATATCCGCACTAGCGAACACAGACTTTATCTGTCAGCAAGGGCGGGAAGGCAGAATCCCTTCGTATCGGGATACAGTAGTGCTGGCTAGATAAGCGTCTGTTTCGCTACGTTGAAGGAGTGCTGGTGGAGTCCGGAACCGGAGGTAAGAACAATACGCTATTGTCTTTTAAAACTGTTTATTTCTGTTTTGCGTACGCACACACGCACGCACGCACACACCTGTATTTCTTTTCATTTGTGTATTTTCACATATCACTTTCCTGTTTGCCATTTCACAATTGATAACGTGCTGAGAAAGATGTGTTGCTATTGGTAGTTAAAAGTAATATTAATACGTTAAGGAGTAATTTGTAAAACACGCGCACGGCTTGCCTAAGATACAATGAAGTTCGGTGTGGTGTTCGGTAGATGATTACAGTTAAAGATCATCTACATTGATATAAACGTGTTAATTGTATTTCTGTGGATATACCTGGCTTGCGTACACGTGTCTCTAACAAAGGGCGGGACTAGCGTACGCGACGCAAGGGCCGATGCACGGAGCGTATATTACGCAACGGAGCGTCTGGGTACGCCCACATAATACAAATCACACGATAGTATTGTTTTAGTTAGGCGATAAGGAGGCAACGCGATAATAGCGCAAATCGATCTCAGTGTCCAAAATTTTAAGCTAATAGATCCTTCTCTAGTTGCAATTCCTCGGGATTAGCCTGCGATACTGAATGAAAGGGATTTCTGCGCAGAAGCGAAAGTAAAAGAGTATATGAGGTGAAAGAGTGTGTATACATATATATAAGTTTCTAATTTTTGGGGTTGAACCACAGGAAATCATCGAGTTCTCGTGAGGTACATACGTGTAAGTGACTGCACGGTGGCTTGGGAGGCATCCCTTGTTAAACATTTAAAAAAAGAGCATTAGAGTATAGCAGACCAGGAGGTCTACTGTAGCACAGACCAGGAGGTCCAGACAGACCAGGAGGTCCAGGTACAGCAGGCTAAGAAGTCCGCTATAGATAAAGAGTAAAAGAGCACAACACCAGAAAGGGTTGGTGCGGTACCCATATAGGCCATTAAGCTCAGGCTGAAGGAATTCGCAGCCACAATTTTCGATTCCACTGGTCGCTCCGCACATAAGATTAGTTGCTTATGTGCAGAATGATTGTACCGCACGTAATTGTGTGCATTAGTTAGTAACTTGACCCAGTACCATTTGCGTACGCTAGAGGGGTCATAAACGCTATTTGTACATTCTAACGTGATTTGTGTAATTTTTTTTTATTTTAAGGGAGGTTCGCTGGTCACTTGGGAACTATCCAACAACCAATAGTTACTGGAAAGGGTTAAGTGCTCTGCGGATCACACCCACATGTTCCAGTAAATAGAGGTTCAGGTCGCAGGGGCCCTAGGTCGAGTACGCCAGCGCTAAGGCAGTGTGTGGGCGTATTGGTCGACGTGGGCGAGTGACTGGAGTACTCGGTAAACTTCCGCCGCCGGCCTACCCCGGACATCTTGGTTTTTGTAAGGATTCGCTGAAGACCCTGATTTGAAGGTCAGAGGTAGTGAAAGCAACACCTGCAAAGATGGGGGCCAGTTGTTCAGGTAGGGGGCGATCAACCTCGGTTCGGGTTGACTTAGTAAACTGACCAATCGGGTCGGCAAGGTATGTAATGTGTGAGAAATACGGTTCACACACAGAAGTTTTGTGCGATGAATGGGAAAGAATGACTGTGCACGATGGGGAAAAGTTCCCACGGGTAGGCAGTTTTAGTCCTGAGGTGTTACAGAATCTAAGGAGAAGGATATGTCTCATTAAATCTGCAAAGAGACGGATCAAACATTATGATTATTTACAGTTATGGCAACAGGAAGGTGAAATACAAAGAGGATTGTCTCAAGCGGGTGGATCTAACCCTATCAGAAAACTGATAGCCACCGCACCACCACCACCATACATAATGGGAGAGAAGGTGGTTGCAGAGAATGGCACACTGGTGAATGATAAACATGCACTTAGTAACTGTATAAATGTTAAGACCAATGTAACCAGGATTGTTGATGCCAATATTAACCCGTGCAAGCTGTACCCTGTTTTAAACTTTCCCCAGGATTGTGACCAAGAGGATGAGCCAACAACAATATCGGCACTCTCTCTAGCAGCCACCATAGCAGAAACAACAGTGGGCACGTCCCAACCAGTAAGAGCAGTATCAAAGGCCCCTAGTGGAGGGACAGGTGAGGTCGTATCAACTGGTAAGTACGGCACCATACAATATGCTGAAACCATTTCACCACATGCTGTAGAATCTACTCAGAATGATGTTATTGAACTTAATCCCGTTAGGGTAATTGCAGTGCCAAATGGGAAAACTGACACTTCAGGAGTCACTCCTGTCAGACACATCACCATGCACTGCCCCTTTTCTCGAATGGAATTAAGATCAATGGTGTCTGAATTCCCTGATCCTAGGAAAGATCTAGTTGCAAGCCAGAAATACATTAGAGAGCTAGGAAATACTGTGGAGCCCAATAACAAAGACTGGCAGATATTGCTGAGGGCATGTTTACCCTCCAATGTCGACTCAGCGAGATTTTTAGCTGACTGTAAATTAGATGAAGAGGTACCCCTTACGGATGTGTACAACCAAGATAATGTAAAGAGAATAAATTTACAGTTAAAAGAGTATTTTTCAGCTGTTGTCAAATGGAACAAAATTTTCTCCATCAAACAGAAAGAGGGAGAAACAACTACTGATTATTTTCATCGGGCACTACAGGAAATGGCTAAGTATACAGGCATAGAAGACATTAAGACAAATGTGAATCATAGAGAAGTAGCAGTATCTGTGTTAATGGATGGTTTAAAGGAAGTATTGAGGACGAGGGTACAGACCACCCAACTATGTTGGCGAGGTCTGTCGGTGGCTACTTTGAGAGAGGCCGCTATTGATCATGATCGGAATATCACCAGACACAGGGAGTCACAAAGTGATAAGTTAATGGCCGTAAGTATACAGGCCCTGACCACAAGGCCACCTCTGTATAAATCTCCGACCCCTGTGGGTAAGTCAAATGTGGTAACTTGTTATTACTGTCATAAAGAGGGACATTTTGCACGAGACTGTAGATCAAAGAATGCACAAAAATCATATCAACCCCCTAGACAACGACATGACACACGAAATTGGGATCAAGGACCGCAGAGACGGAGTTATGAGCCACACGCAGGGGAAACAAAAAAATATCCCCCAAAAAGAGACTGGCAAGTCACTGATAGTTCCCATTTACCCCCTTCACAGGTAATAGCTGCCAGCACAATGCAGGGAGGCCACCACGCACCATAGGGGCGAGGCCATACCTGTAATCTGCAGCCAGTGAAATTAATTGCGAGCCTTGGAAGTGAACCCGAGGTCACAATTGATGTAGCTGGTAAATCTCTAAATTTCCTTGTAGATACGGGGGCGGCCAAGTCAGTGATAAATTCGACCGTGGGCATGAGAACCACTGGTAAAACAATTCCAGCCATGGGAGTAGCAGGAGTAGTACAGCACTACCCTTTAAGCAAACCTGCAGAGATTACGATAGGGCCTTTGCATACCAAGCATTCTTTTCAGCTGGCTGCATCGGCTCCGACTAATCTCCTAGGGAGAGATTTACTGTGCAAAATGGGATGCATCATATACTGTACTCCTGAAGGTGTGTTCTTGGACATACCCGAAAACCACGCTCAGGAAGCGCAGGATATGCTAGACTCCCCAACAAGATTAATGTCACACACTGTTGTTGTAAATAGGTGTCCGTCCAAGGTAGAGGAAATGATTTCCCAGATACCGGAATCACTTTGGACCAAGGATGGACAAGACACTGGATTGATGGCAAACGTAGCCCCAGTAGTTGTGCAAGTAAAAGATGGTAGGATAGCTCCAAAAATCCCACAATATCCTCTGAAGCCAGAGGTGGAGTTAGGAGTTTTCCCTGTAATAGAGCGCTTGCTACAACAGGGCATTCTGGTAAGAACGTCCAGCACTGCCAATAGTCCCATCTTCCCTGTTAAAAAGAGTGGGGGGAGGGGTTACAGATTAGTGCAGGATCTAAGAGGGATCAACAAAATAGTTGAGAGTCAATTCCCCGTAGTGCCAAATCCAGCTGTCATCCTTATGCAAATCCCTCCCACTGCAAAATTTTTCACTGTGATTGACCTCTGCTCCGCCTCCTTCTCGGTACCTCTGCACCCTGACAGTCAATACTTATTCGCATTCACATACAGAGGAGTTCAGTACACTTGGACTCGATTACCACAAGGTTTCATAGACAGTCCAAGTATTTTCTCACAGGCCCTACATGATTGCTTACAGTCTTTCCAACCAGAGAGTGGATCAATATTGATACAGTATGTGGATAATTTACTGCTGTGCTCAGATTCACTGGAAGCGTCCCTGAAAGATACGAAACAACTCCTGTTTCATCTTTCAGACACAGGACACAAGGTTTCCAAGGACAAGTTACAATTATGCCATGCCCGTGTGAAGTATTTGGGACACTGTCTAACAGAAGGACTGAGACACCTTACCGCTGATAGAATTCAAGCAATTCGTGACATGACCCTGCCACAAACCCAGCAACAGATTAGAACGTTTTTAGGAATGTGTGGGTATTGCCGTAACTGGATCCCAGGTTTTTCCATACTAGCCCTACCTTTGCAGGAGATGGTCTCCTCAAACAAACCTGATCAGATTTCGCACACAGACGAATCTGAGATGGCATTTGAGAGACTTAAACAGTGCCTAACGCAGGCACCAGCATTAGGTATGCCTGGCTATGGGAAACCCTTTGAGCTGTACGGAACAGAGAGTGCTGGGTGCGCAGCAGGTGTCTTAACCCAGAAGCATGGTGATGCCAGCAGGCCGGTAGCCACCTATAGCGCTCAGCTAGATATGGTAGCGCGATCCCTCCCCACATGCTTGCGAAGCATTGCAGCAATAGCATTGCTAGTCACAAAAAGCGAAGATGTAGTGCTAGGACACAACCTCACAATTCATACACCACATGCAGTGTCAGCCTTACTGAATTCTGCCCAAACCAGACACGTCTCATCAGCGCGGTTTACAAGATGGGAATTGGCATTGATGGCCCCCGTAAACATCACCATAAGGAGATGCAGCGCATTAAATCCTGCAACGTATCTCCCAGGTGTGTCTGGACAGGCACAAAGGGTGGAGGATGAGAGTGATGGTGAAGGAGGATTTAATACAGGGGATGACACGCATGATTGTATGGAATATTTGACCCAAAATTTCACGGCAAGGCCTGACATCAGTGACAACCCACTGGAAGATGTAGATTTTACCTTCTACACTGACGGTAGTTGTCACAGACAGACGGACTCGGGAGACTTGTGTACTGGATACGCAGTCGTAGATGACCAAGGTACCATAGAAGCAGAACCGCTAGGCCCACCACACTCAGCACAAGTTGCTGAACTGGTTGCCCTAACCAGAGCATGTGAATTGGCTAAGGGCAAATCAGCCAACATTTACACAGATTCTAGGTACGCCTTCGGAGTAGTCCATGATTTCGGGGCCCTATGGCGCCTCAGAAATTTCATGACGGCAGCTGGCACACCCGTAGCGCATGCAGCCCACATCAAAAGACTTCTGACAGCGATACAGGAACCCGACAGAGTGGCTGTTATTAAGTGTAAAGCTCACACATATAGCCAAGACCCGGTATCACTTGGTAACAGCCGAGCAGACGAAGCTGCTAAATCAGCAGCCGGTAACCCCATACAAACAGATAGTACACGACTGATGGTATTTAATACTGTAAACACACAGAAATTGTGTGAAATGCAAAATTTGTGTTCCCCACAGGAAAAGGCAGTCTGGAGGTCAAAAGGATATGGCCAGGAGTCCTCAGGACTCTGGACAGATGGACATGGTAAGCCAGTGGCACCCAGAGCATACCTTCCAAGTCTAGCGGAAGCAGCACACGGGCTGACTCATCTAGACAAAGAAGGAATGTGTAAGCTAGTATGAGCTTATTGGTGCGCCCCAGGATTTTCCTCCCATGCGGGTAAAAGAGCAATGACATGTCTCATCTGCTTGAGGAAGAATATCGGAAAGGCAATACCGACAGAGCCATCCCATATCCCTCCGACAGATGGCCCTTTCCAGGTAATACAGATTGATTTCATACAATTACCACCTTGTAGAAATTTAAAGTATGTTTTGGTCTGTATTGATGTATTCTCAAATTGGGTCGAAGCATTTCCCGCGGCCACAAATAACGCTGTGTTTACTGCAAAGAAAATTGTGCAGGAATTTGTGTGTAGGTACGGTATCCCTAGAATAATTGAAAGTGATAGGGGTACCCATTTCACAGGTGAAGTCTTTCAAACAATGTGTAAGTTGATGGGAATTAATAGTAAGCTGCACACTCCGTACCGCCCCCAGGCGAGCGCGAAGGTGGAAAGAGTAAACAGCACTATTAAAAATAAATTGAGCAAGGTAATGACTGAAACAGGACTGTTATGGCCTGAAGCTTTGCCAATCGTATTATACAGCATCAGAACCACCCCCAGGTCCCCTCTTAATCTGTCTCCTTTTGAAATTCTGTTTGGTCGACAACCCCATGTTATGATTAACCCCCAGGATGATTTGAAATGTAACAATGAAGTAACTGTAAAGTACTTGGTTAAGATGAGTAAGCAATTGAGGAATCAGAATGATAATCTAAAGTTGGTGATTCCTGATTTGCCAGACAGTAATTGTCATGACATTGAACCTGGGGATTATGTAATGATACGGAATTTTCTACGTTCAGGTTGCCTTATTGACAGATGGGAAGGACCATATCAAGTCTTATTGACCAGCACAACTGCTTTGAAGGTTGCCGAGAGAGAGACTTGGGTTCATTCGTCTCATTGTAAAAAGGTCACTGACCCAGAGAGGTCCCGTGATAAAGAACAGACGGTAGAGGTTGTATCACTAGAGTGTCTGTTCAGGGAGGATTGAGACGACACCTGAGCGCTGAGAATAATAAGACCGGAAGCTTGTCGAGCCAGATTTCTTTTTCCCATTTGTTATTTTCTCCAGTTCCCACCTCCCTCCTATTTCCTTTCCGCCTTCTTATTTTTCTCCTTTTACTCCTCTAAGATGGACTTGCCCCAAGAGACTGTGATCCGGATTTTCCTGTTAACCATGATGTTGACCAGAGCAGTCTGTTTCGGTGAGAGTACCATGGAGGTCGAGAAAGGATCGGGAATGGGTTCTGATGACCAGGATGCAGGCGTAGATTTCCAAGAACAACATAATCACCGAGTAAAGGCGAGTATCAGAAAACGATCTGGTAGCATTGACAATAGAAGGAATTGTGAAGGATTGTTAGCTGAAGAGAACTGCATCTGTAGGCATTGTGACAATATAGTTGAGGATGGGTGCATAAAGAAATGTCAGTCCAGTTTTAATGTCCACATGGACCGGCATCCATTGAGTGACTATCACTCCTTAGTGGGTAAAGTGTTAAATCAGACAGACTGTTGGGTATGCTCTCAAGTACCTCAAGGCCATAGCAAATCAGGACTAGTACCATTCCCTTTAACTGTAGGAGAGGTACTTGAGCTAAGTGGTGGGAGGCCGGTGGACAAGAGGTTTAATATCTCTAGTCCTCCTAGTTTGAAGCTCCACCAATATCATGTGGATAGGTCCTTAGTATGCTCTAACATTTCCAATCCCCGAAAGCCGGGAAATTGGGAAGTGTCATGGAGTAATCAAACCATGACCTTTTCATACAGACCGGACAGAATGCCCATAGACACAGAACTTATACGCCAGATAGCCGACCATAGGAAATTTTTCCGGTATAGGTACACCTTAGGAAGTAGGACCATGCGAGTTGGAGAAGTATCACCAGGATACTGTGCACAGATCGTACAAACTGATACGTGTACTAAACAGATGGGAGAATTAGGGTTAGGAGATTTCACATGGAAAATTTGTAACATGATAATGTCATACTCCGTCCCATATGTTCTCCCCGATGATGCATATTTCATATGCGGGAGGAAGGCGTATAAGTGGCTTGCCCCAAACTCAGAGGGATTGTGCTATATTGGAAAAGTACTGCCTGAAGTAATGACTGTAACCCATAACAAAATGAAAGATATTCACCGCAGTGCCCAAGCTCCTTATACTCACACTCATTACGAGCACGTCGTTAAACAGCACCTAATAGAGAGGACAGAGCATTCAGCCTCTGATCTGATCCATGAATCCACCGGGATTCAATTGCTACTCGCGTTAGATATCACTCGTACCGCCAGAGGAGTGATAAATTACAAATATATATCTGCGCTTGCAAATTTATTAGACAATATCACCGAAATGTATGACGACACATTCAGGTACACTGGGAAAGAGTTACAAGCCTACAAAACAGAACTGGTTCAGCATAGGATGATTCTCAATTACCTCACAGCTGTGACAGGCGGGTATTGTGTTACCCTAGCAACTCAATATGGAATAAAGTGCTGCACGTACATTACAAACAGCACGGAGGACCCAGCCGAGGTCATTGACCAAAAGATGGATGACATTTTACAATTAAAGTGGGAGTTTCGAAGGAAACACAATCTCACACTCGCTGCTGTGGGTAATGAGCTGACCAGTTGGGTGTCATGGTTGAACCCACGAAATTGATTCTCGGGCTTAGGAGAATGGGCCCAAGGTATTATTATGGATGTAGGGAAATTTCTTTTGTGTACTCTGGGAGTCGTCATATTGGTTGGCCTGATATTTAGATGCGTTCGGGTTTTATCGAGGTGTAAAGGTAGTACTTGGGTGATGAGTCTGAGGAGCGAGGACACTGTACTAACAACAACTAATTTGATGTATGACCCAACGATAGAGACAATGTTGTGATGACAATGTGATTCCACGGTCCGTTTCTTTCACCCGTTTCTCCTTTGTTTTCATCCAAGGTACAAAGACATCCGCTTGGAAGAAGAATTTGACAACCTCTTTTATACAGACCATTGATGAACTATGCTACAAGCCCCATTTTCCCTAGTGACTTTAAATTTTACGATAGCCCAAATATTTTAGTGACTAACTTTCTGGACAATGGAAAAACTTTTGCCGTCATTTATAGCAAAAGCATCAGGAGACTACAGTCAACATGTACATCGAGACAAGACACAAGACAAGACCTCAATCGGCAAATGTATATTAAACTCACATAGTTTATGACTGCATTTACCATAATTGCTTCTTATCTTCATTTCTACAACCTTCAGGTAATGACACACATAGTCAATAGGGAATATAGGCACAGATATCAGCACTCACATATCCCCCCATTCATGTATCATAAACTAAAATGTGCTCCCCCATTTTGTTACAACCAAAAGCCGAAAAGAGCTCGGTAAAGTTTGACAGCCCATCCACAGACCCTTGATACGGGATAAGAAGGAATTCAAATGTATACTTCGCAATACCTCGAAGCTTGATTTAAAACACGTACGGCACGATCATACATGACCCCTCAAACATGGATTCATACACACATGCTTCTACTATCTCACTAGGTCATACCTTTTTCCCACCTGCTCCTCTCCTCCCTTTACCCAATCATAAAATGGTATTTACATTATGACATATATTTTTCTTTTTTGAACTGTTTTAGGAAGTGGCAGTTATTGATGACTGCCAAAGGGTGGACTGTCAAAGTCAGAAAAATATCATGCTACACGTTGCCATATATCCACCCCATGCGCGTGCCTGCTGCACGTGCACATTCTCTACCGTGCGTACGGATACTCGCAGCTGCGTGATGGCGCCTCCTCGGCCATGCGCTCAAGCGCGTGGTATGTGCATTTAAGGTAGAGTTCGTATGCGTCTAGCGGGCGACTCAATCGTTAAATAATAAAACCAAATAGTATGTTTTATAGATAATGTTCCCCTTAATAATGACTGTAAGTTTGTTTAATGTAAATGGTCGCTGGACAGAGGAATTCCTCTTTGCATGGTACGAAGGGTCAGACAGGGTTTGAGCAGCTGTGTCTGGTACCTAACTAAAGAACATTTTATTAGAAACAATCCGGTGCTGGTTAGGTAAAGATTAATCGCTCCTGCGTATAGTTATGGCCATTAGTATTTTCTGGATATTTACTATATTTGCGATTCATTACCCATGCGGCGGGAATCTTCAGATTCCCTCCCACCTGAGCAGTTTGATATAGTCACAGCCCACCTGTTCAAACTAACCTATGACCTTTTGTTATGATGCGAGGAGACATTCCTGTGTCCAATGAACAATGAGATTATAGGTCCCTTTGTAGTGTACTGTACGCAGTCTATATAAGATCAGCCAGCCTGGGCAGCTCTCTCACTCTCCACAAACGGTTTTCATCTTGACTAACTTGGAGCTGGTACCAGAAGCTGCGCAGCGATCATTCCCAGTGTGTGTAAGTAATTCTCTGTAACCAACTTGTTCTCTGTTTGTATTGGCCATACTCTCTCTCTCTCTCTCTGTTATAGTATAGGATTGTGACGCTATTGTATATTTCTGTCTAGATATTCTGTTAGAATGATATGTTAGCTTGTAGTGTATGACTTGTAAACTGTTTCCCCTTTTCGATATAACTAAAAGCTTGTTAGTAAAGGTGTTGGAACCTTAGCAAGTTATCGTGTGTTTATTATATTGCAGAGGGTAATAGGAGCGTCTCAAACGCTCAAGCAGCTTTAGCATTAACAAGGTTAAGCAGCGTTACATCGCTACAGTATTTCAGTACAAGGTTTACAGTATAAGAGTATCCTTTCTGTGTGTTACATTCAAGGTTTACTGATTGTCATCCCGTGAGCGTCTGCGCCGCTCGTGTTCTCCTCGTGGACTCGAGCGTCCGCTACGCTGGTAGCGTAGCATTACGGTAGTCGGCCGCCTATAGCGTGCTCGACACCACGCATTAAGCTGTGAGCGAGCGTGTCGCATGTGCGTCTCGATCACGGCCGAGCGTATGCTACGCTAAGTGCGTACCCTTACGGTACCCCACACGCCAATTGCGTACTGAGTCTCTTACCCATTTATAGTGAATGTTATAAGATAAATAGTTAGCTTTATCAAGGGACACTAGAAACTCTCCCTCCTTCAGACATGAAATCACTGCTCTGAGTGACTCCATTTTGAATTTGAACACCCTCAGGTAAGGGTTCAATGATTTCAAGTTCAAAATTGGTCTGACCGAACCATCCGGTTTCGGTACCACGAAAAGGTTTGAATAATAACCCTTGCTTTGCATATGAGGTGAAACTGGGACAATGACCTGTGATTTTTACCAATTTTAGGATGGCTTCCTGTAGGATAGCCCTGTCTGTCAGCAAAGCTGGCAAGCCTGATTTGAAGAATCTATTAGGCGGATGTTCTTGAAACTCCAGTCTGTACCCCTGGGACACAATATCCTGTACCCAGGGATCCAGGCCGGATGTCACCCAGACGTGGCTGAAACGTCTGAGTCTCGCACCCACCAGCCCGTCCTCCAGGCTTTGAGGTCCACCGTCATGCTGAGGATTTTGAGGAACCAAAAGCAGGTCTCTGGTCCTGGGAGCCTGCGGGTGCAGGCTTTTTGGATTTCGCCTGACCACCTCTAAAGAAAATAGTAGAAGGCTTGGGCTTTTTCGTCTCAGCGGTCCGAAAGGACTGCTGCACAGCTGAAGAAAACGATTTCTTCGTAGAAGGAGTAGCAGAGGGAAGGAAAGGTGACTAACCCATGGTTGCTGTGGAAATCCATGCATCCAACTCTTCCCCAAATAGAGCCTGACCTGTGTAGGGTAGGTTCTCCACACTTCTCCTGGATTTCGCGTCTGCAGATCATTGGCGTAGCCAGAGTCCCCTGCGAGCTGATACCGACATGGAGGATATCCGTGCAGTCAGCATAACTAGGTCTTTCATGGATTCCTTGTATGTTACGTAAAACAATTCAATGTCACTACTATCCATTGCATCCAAATCCTCTACTAATGTGCCACCACTTTACTATGGCTTTAGAAATCCATGCACAGGCAATAGTTGGCCTTAAGGCCACTCCTAAAGCAGTGTATATGGATTTGAGCGTAGTGTTAATCTTACGATCAGCTGGTTCTTTCAACGTGGTAGAACCAGGGACAGGTAAAACCATCTTTTTAGACAGTCTGGAGACAGATGCGTCAACAATTGGTGGGTTTTCCCATTTTTTCCTATCTTCCTCAGGGAAGGGAAAAGCAACCAGAACTCTTTTTGGGATCTTTAATTTTTTCTCCGGGTTTCCCCAGGATTTTTGAAATATAGCGCTTAATTCTTTAGATGCGGGAAAGGTTAGCGGGGCTTTCTTATTATCATTGAAGTAAGCCTCCTCAACCTGCTCAGGTGTAGTGTCATTAATGTTTAACACATCTCTAATGGCCTCATCATGAGCTGCACCAACCTTTGCAAGGGATGCCGCCCCCCTCAGCACGTCCCCATCACCGTCTGAAGTATCAGAATCGGTATCCATGTCATCTTGCATAATTTGAGCAAGTGCACATTTCTGTGGGAACATGCTAGGATATTTTGCAGGAATAGGGACTGAGCCTGACCAAACCGCCCTAGTCTTCTTCAACACCTTAGTTTCAGTCTCAGTATTAGCATCAACACTAGGGATCCGCTCTGGGGAGAAACTCCGCCCCCTTTCATGTCGTTGCTTCCCGCTCTCCCAGGGGCGGATCCAGAAGAAAATTAAGGGGGGGGGGGCGCACCATGATAGCGGAACGGTAATAGTTATATTTACATGCACCAAAGGCACATGTGCTCCCAGATAAGGGGTGTGGTATCACAGGGGGCATGGCCTCACAGAATACGCCAGAGGTTCTCAAACTCGGTCCTCAGGACCCCACACAGTGCATGTTTTGCAGGTAACCCAGCAAGTGCACAGGTGTATTAATTACTCACTGACCCATTTTAAAAGGTCCACAAGTGGAGCTAATTATTTCAGTTGTGATTCTGTGAGGAGACCTGCAAAACATGCACCGTGTGGGGTCCTGAGGACCGAGTTTGAGAACCTGTGGAATACGCCATCAGGTAATGATTGGCTGTAGGAGCGCATCCTGGTTTATTGCCAATGTTTCACCCTGATGAAAAGGCTGCTTGGGCCTTGAAATGTTGGTCACCTGTTCCATTAGGTATGGGAACCTGGAAGACACCCCAGCACAATATAATTATTATAGTTTTTAGTTGGTGGTGGCAGGTGCAGCATACCTTGTTTTGGGCACTGCAGTGAGACTCAGACTGCAGGACACGAACTGCCCATCTTTGATTAGCAGAAGCAGCCAGCTGGATCTCCAACAAACAGCATAAGACTTCTGCAGGACAGCCCTGTCACAATCACACGGGCCGCCTTCTCAAAGCTGAGCTGAGTTTGACTGCACATAGCATGGTGGTAAAGGAAGTGGAGGAGGAAGCGATGGGAAACTGTGCGGTGCAGTGAAGGGTAATGAAGCCTTCTGCGCCGTCATAAGTAACAGTCTTACTCGAAGCTGGCATTTGAACCCCGCATCTGGGCTGGACTCTGGCTGGCTGGCTGGCAGTGGGGAGGAAGGTTGCAGTGTGAGCAGGGGGAGACTGGAGCTGCAGCTCCAGCGTCCCCATTGGTTACAGCACGGATCTGCTGTTAGAGCAGCAGCGGGTCCTAGTGCCTGCCGTCTCTTTTATCAATTCTGACTGACGGAAATAGCAGTAGTGCTGCTGCTGTTCTCCTTTTGAAAAAAGAAGAAGTCAGAAACGACAGGGGGGGCAAGGGCCCGAGTGCCTCCCCTGGATCCGCCTATGCGCTCTCCTGTAGTTTATACTGATCTGAGGAATTGTGCTGGCAGCGATCCTGGGACCCTGACAGGCTTGTTGGACAGTGTAGGGTGTAGGCGCTGGCTCAGGGGTGTAGTACGGGTGACCGGCGGTCTCCTGACCGCCGGTCACCTTACCGACGCCGGGATCCCGGCAGCATACCGACGCCGGGATCCCGGCGGGGAGGGGCAAGTGCAGCAAGCCCCTTGCGGGCTCGCTGCGCTCGCCACGCTGCGGGCTCGGTGGCGACCTGCGGTCGCCACGGGTTCTATTCCCACTCTATGGGTGTCGTGGACACCCACGAGTGGAAATAGTCCCTGTTGGTCGGCATGCCGACCATCGGGATAGTGAGCCGTCGGGCTCACGGAGGAGGTCATGTGACTGTCGGTCAGCCGACCGGCGGTCACATGACTACCACCCCTGGCTCAGGGTGCCCCTCACAGTGCCGCACCATGTACCGCTGAGCCCCGGAGTGCAGTTAGTACTGCGCTCCCTACCCTGTTGCTGCCATCTTCACACCAGCTCTATGCTTGCCAGGGGGGCCGGTGACTAACTCGCCACTGAAGTCTTCTGGCTCTGTAAGGAGATGGTGGCATGCTGTTGGGGTAAGCGATCCCCTGTGGCGGCGAACGATCGATCCCCTCAGGAGCTCAGTGTCCTGTCTTAGCGGAGATAGTGGCTCAGACCCCGCAGGGCGGACATTACTCCCCCCCTTAGTCCCTCGAAGCAGGGAGGTTGTTGCCAGCAGCCTCCCTGTGCCTAAACTATAAAAAATAAAATAAAACTAAAAGAACTCCTATGGAGCTCCCCTAGCTGTGACCGGCTCCTCCGGGCACATTTTATAAACTGAGTCTGGTAGAAGGGGCATAGAGGGAGGAGCCAGCCCACACTCTCAAACTCTTAAAGTGCCACTGGCTTCTAGTGGACCCGTCTATACCCCATGGTACTAATGTGGACCCTAGTATCCTCTAGGACATAAGAGAAATGAAAGATAGCATCATCCAAGTTCAACTATTTGGAATGCTCAAAAGTGTGGTAAAGCATAGTACATAGAGAGCATTCTATTAAATGAATGGAGTAATGTAGGGACATTGTTTTGATGTTGTGCTTCTTATACAGTACACAAGGCAGTTTATAATGCATTAAAAAAAAGTCACTGCAGAACTTGACGACTCGGATACAAAGGTACCAGTGCTCTGAGAGAAAGGTACCAGTTTTCTGAGAGAAAGGTACCAGTACTCTGAGAGAAAGTTACCAGTACTCTGAGAGAAAGTTACAATTACTCTGAGAGAAAGGTACAAGTACTCTCAGAGAAGGTACAGGTTGAGTATCCCATATCCAAATATTCCGAAATACGGATGGCTCATTGTACACAAACTTTGTTTAATACACAAAGTTATTAAAAATATTGTATTAAATGACTTCAGGCTGTGTGTTTAAGGTGTATATGAAACAAATGAATTGTGTGAATGTAAACACTTTGTTTAATCAATAAAGTTATTAAAAATATTGACTAAAATGACCTTCAGGCTGTGTGTATAAGGTGTATATAACACATAAATGTATTCTGTGCTTAGACTTAGGTCCCATCACCATGATATCTCATTTTATGGTATGCAATTATTCCAAAATACGGAAAAATCCAATATCCAAAATACTTCTGGTCCCAAGCATTTTGGATAAGGGATACTCAACCCTTACCAGTACTCTGAGAGAAAGGTACAAGTACTCTGAGAGAAAGATGCAAGTACTCTGAGAGAAAGGTACAAGTACTCAGAGAGAAAGGTTACCAATACTCTGAGAGAAAGGTACCAGTACTATGAGAGAAAGTACTCAGTAAAAGGTAATAGTACGCACCTATAGTTACAAGCTGATACAAGATTTATAGTAGCTTCCATACTCAAGATAAGTGTGCAGATGCTTAATTTATTCATGTGTGGTACAAAATTCAGAAGGTCGACACCAGAATGTCAACATGATCTGAATGTCGACATTAAGAATGTCAACATGGATGTTATATCGACGTGCATAATGTCAACATGGTCATAATGTCCCCATTATGCCGACATGTTGAATGACAGCATAATGATATAACATTTTTCTACTGTGATAGCCCTAAACTTAACTGCAGCCGAACCCTAAACCTAAAGCTGTAATGTCAACATGTAGAAAGTTTAATGTTATGTCCATGTCGACATTGGAGATGTTGATAATATGACTACATCCCATTTTATTTAATTTCTTAAATAATTTCACAGATTTCTTCCTCTTTCTGGAGCGAGTACCATCAGAAAAAAAGTACTGGTAATACAATTTAATGCCTTTATGGAGTTGATAATTGAAATAAATGCACTTTGATACACAGCATCACCTTGTGCTGTTGTTACATGAATCATCCCTCCTTAAATATAAGTGTAAGTTTGCATGAACCAACCTTAATGCTCACATGGCCAATACTTTTCACAGTAAGTCCATTTGCTTGTGATAATGTACATATTTCAAAAATGTGATGTTACGCTTCAGAGGGTATTTGCAAAGCCAGCACATTTTATGGTTGATTGCTGAAATCATTTCTGCTAAATTTTTATACAAAATACGGAGGCTGTTGTAAGCATTGAACAACTCGTTCTCTATTACTGCAAATAAAGTCCTCATATTATAGGAGTCAGTAGCCTGCAGGTCTTTATGCAGGATTTTATGATATTTATTTTATGCTGAACAGTTTAACAAGAAATAGGTACATAATTGAACATATGTATCAATTCTAAACAATCAGTTAATGGAAAAAAGGAATAAAGGGGGTCATTCCGACCCGTTTGCACGCAGCGGGTTGTCGCTGCGGTGCGAACGGGTCCGGAATGCACATGCGCAGCGGCCGCATTGCATGTGCGCGACGTTGCCCGACGTTGCGCGGCCTACGATGGAAGCAGTCGCAGAGCCGACTGCAAAGAAGATTGACAGAAAGATGGCATACATGGGCAGATCCGGACCGTTGGAGACCGTTTTCGGGGAGTGGTAAGGAAAACGCAGGCGTGTCCAGGAGAAAGGAGCGCGGATGTCTGACGTCAAAGCCGGCTCCAGCATCGCAGAGATCGTCGCACAGGGTAAGTAGGTATAGGGCTGGTCTTGTTCTGCTTGAATTTTTTTTAGCTTAGCAGGGCTGCACAAGCGATCGCAGCCCTGCTAAGCTATAATACACTCCCCCATAGGCGTGTACTAGTTGATCGCAGCAGCGGCAAAAATTTGCTGGCTGCGATCAACTCGGAATGACCACCAAAGCATCAGAAAATAATCTATTTAGCCCGGTGGCCATAACATACCCTCCAACTGTACCTTTTTAACAGGTACAGTACCTTTTTTATGGTCTGTACCGATTTTTGGCTCTCCAAACTCCCATTGAAAGTATAGGAAAAGGCCTTTTCTAATTTGTACCGATTTTTATGTGTAAAATGTTGGAGGGTATGCCATAATTCTTTTTAACTGTAAGGCTCTAGAGCAGGCCTGGCCAACCTGTGGCTCTCCAGCTGTTGAGAAACTACAAACCCCAGCATGCCCTGCTACAGTATTACTTTTAGGTAATGCTAGAACTATGGCAGGGCATGCTGGGATGCATAGCCGGCCCTAGGCATAGGCAAACTAGGCAACTGCCTAGGGCATTTGGCATGCCTATGGGCACCAGCAGCTTCTGCTGATTAAAATGATATGTGGCATGCCTAGATTCTTTGTGTATCATTTCGTATGCAGATACAGCCACAGTCGCACACAGTATATAGGCATGCAGCATATCATTTTATTCAACAGAAGCTGCTTGTGCATTCTAGCCATACAGAAATGCAAATAAGATGCATTTTCATAAAAAAAAAGTTGCCCGACGTTAGGAGAGCTGCCAGCTGACTCACACAAGGCACCTTCTGCTGCATGGTGTATTGAGGCAAGATGTATGAGGACACAGTGATAGCGGCCATGTAAGTGCTGTGTGCAGGTAGATTGATTGTGCAATAGTGTTCGGCATAAGAGGAATTATGCATGTCATGTGTATAAATGCATTAATAATGTGCAGCAAATGTATAAGAAGGGACATTATGTTTATAAGGACATTAATAATGTGTGTCATATGTGTGAGGGGGCATTACTGTGTGGTATTATGTGTATAAATGCATTACTAATGTGTGGCATTATGTGTATAAAGTGCTCTACTGTGTGGCATAATGTATAGAAAGGGCACTACTGTGTGGTCTAATGTGAATAAAGAGCAATATGATGTGGTGTAATGTGAATAAGAAGCAATTCAGTGCGGTGTAATGTGAATAAAGGGCACTTCTGTGAGGAGTAACGTATATATTATAAAGTGGTACTAATATGTGATATAACGTGAATAAGGGACACTATTGCATAATAAAATGTGAATAAAGTTGCACCACTGTGTGGCATAATTTGAATTGAGGGTACTATTGTGTGCCCATGCCCCTTGCCAGCAACAACACACCCCTCTTTGGGCTGTGCGCCGAAAATGCACACTGTTCCTATTTTAAATATAGGGGGTAGGAACACCAAAATGAGGACTGCTATGGGTGAGGGGTGATGGTGCTGGAAAAGGGGTATAGGGTCAGAGGCGGAAATAGCGGTGTTGCTAGGGGGCACCAGACAAAATCTTGCCTAGGGCATCATATTGGTTAGAGCTGGCTCTGCTGGGATGTGTAGTTTCACAACAGCTGGAGAGCCACAGGTTGGCCAGGCTTGCTCTAGAGTGTGAATTGCCGGCTATTACTTCATGAGCTGACCAGAAACTGCTTAGTTTATTGAGGAGAACATAATCATTGTTTAACTGAAACCAGCAGTGAGTAGCACATTCATCTGTTCAATTGTTCCTATGCACATGTTCTCCTATTAATAAAAGCAGAATTTCTATCCACCAAAGCTTGTTATATAATACTGTTTTGCCTGATGTCAGAGGAAGAGGATAAGGTTTCAGCCACTATAGTCTAATTGTCTTTCTAGCAGCCAGAGTAACAAACTGTTCTATTTGTGGATGCCTTTAAGACTATTGCCATTAAGGTCTTTTGTCCATAGGAGAAAAGTAATGTGATCCAGCATCAGCTGTAGATCTGCACGGAGACTGATATCATGCTGTCTTAAACCACATGCTTTTGATTTTAGCCTGGCACTGCCACTGGAAGATATCCATATTAACGATAAGATATTTACTGCATGCCTATAAAGTATTGGAAGATGTCCAAATTGACAAGATGACATGTAGTACTTTGCATAAGCATGTCTTTTTTTTTGGCTCTAACTGAAATGTTGCTTTAACAAGTTTATGAGTTGACAGAACTGAGGGTCAAAATCAGCAAAAGTGCAAGGGGTAAATATTAGAGATGAGCGGGTTCGGTTTCTCTGAATCCGAACCCGCCAGAACTTCATGTTTTTTTTCACGGGTCCGAGCGACTCGTATCTTCCCGCCTTGCTCGGTTAACCCGAGCGCGCCCGAACGTCATCATGACGCTGTCGGATTCTCGCGAGGCTCGGATTCTATCGCGAGACTCGGATTCTATATAAGGAGCCGCGCGTCGCCGCCATTTTCACACGTGCATTGAGATTGATAGGGAGAGGACGTGGCTGGCGTCCTCTCCATTTAGATTATAAGAGACTGAGAGAGATTTACTGGAGCTGACTAGGAGGAGTACTGTTACTGTAGAAGTGTAGAGACTGAGTGGAGAGAGTTTACTAGTGAGGACAGTGCAGTTTACTTTATAATCCGTTCTCTGCCTGAAAAAAGCGATACACAGCACACAGTGACTCAGTCACATACCATATCTGTGTGCACTGCTCAGGCTCAGGCCAGTGTGCTGCATCATCTATTATCTATATATAATATTATATATATCTGTCTGACTGCTCAGCTCACACAGCTTATAATTGTGGGGGAGACTGTGGAGCACTACTGCAGTGCCAGTTATAGGTTATAGCAGGAGCCAGGAGTACATAATATATTATATAGTGAGTGACCACCAGACACACAGTGCAGTTTATTTAATATATCCGTTCTCTGCCTGAAAAAAGCGATACACACAGTGACTCAGTCAGTCACATACCATATCTGTGTGCACTGCTCAGGCTCAGGCCAGTGTGCTGCATCATCTATTATCTATATATAATATTATATATATCTGTCTGACTGCTCAGCTCACACAGCTTATAATTGTGGGGGAGACTGGGGAGCACTACTGCAGTGCCAGTTATAGGTTATAGCAGGAGCCAGGAGTACATAATATATTATATAGTGAGTGACCACCAGACACACAGTGCAGTTTATTTAATATATCCGTTCTCTGCCTGAAAAAAGCGATACACACAGTGACTCAGTCAGTCACATACCATATCTGTGTGCACTGCTCAGGCTCAGGCCAGTGTGCTGCATCATCTATTATCTATATATAATATTATATATATCTGTCTGACTGCTCAGCTCACACAGCTTATAATTGTGGGGGAGACTGGGGAGCACTACTGCAGTGCCAGTTATAGGTTATAGCAGGAGCCAGGAGTACATAATATATTATATAGTGAGTGACCACCAGACACACAGTGCAGTTTATTTAATATATCCGTTCTCTGCCTGAAAAAAGCGATACACACAGTGACTCAGTCAGTCACATACCATATCTGTGTGCACTGCTCAGGCTCAGGCCAGTGTGCTGCATCATCTATATATATTATATATCTGTCTGACTGCTCAGCTCACACAGCTTATAATTGTGGGGGAGACTGGGGAGCACTACTGCAGTGCCAGTTATAGGTTATAGCAGGAGCCAGGAGTACATATTATATTAAAATTAAACAGTGCACACTTTTGCTGCAGGAGTGCCACTGCCAGTGTGACTGACCAGTGACCTGACCACACTGACCACCAGTATAGTTAGTAGTATACTTATATTGTGATTGCCTGAAAAAGTTAAACACTCGTCGTGTGACTTCACTTGTGTGTTTTTTTTTTTTTATTCTATAAAAATAAAACTCATTCTGCTGACAGACAGTGTCCAGCAGGTCCGTCATTATATAATATATAATATATACCTGTCCGGCTGCAGTAGTGATATATATATATTTTTTATATCATTTATCATCCAGTCGCAGCAGACACAGTACGGTAGTTCACGGCTGTGGCTACCTCTGTGTCTCTGCACTCGGCAGGCAGTCCGTCCATAATTGTAATACCACCTAACCGTGGATTTTTTTCATTCTTCTTTATACATACATAGTTACATAGACATCTTCTCTTTATCAACCAGTCTATATTAGCTGCAGACACAGTACAGTACGGTAGTTCACGGCTGTGGCTACCTCTGTGTCTGCACTCGGCAGGCAGTCCGTCCATAATTGTATACCACCTAACCGTGGTTTTTTTTCATTCTTCTTTATACATACATAGTTACATAGACATCTTCTCTTTATCAACCAGTCTATATTAGCTGCAGACACAGTACAGTACGGTAGTTCACGGCTGTGGCTACCTCTGTGTCTGCACTCGGCAGGCAGTCCGTCCATAATTGTATACCACCTAACCGTGGATTTTTTTCAGTCTTCTTTATACATACATAGTTACATAGACATCTTCTCTTTATCAACCAGTCTATATTAGCTGCAGACACAGTACAGTACGGTAGTTCACGGCTGTGGCTACCTCTGTGTCTGATCCACTTCCACCTCGTGCTGAAGCTGCTGCCACTAGTCATGGCCGAGACGATGAAATGCCAGCAACGTCGTCTGCCAAGGCCGATGCCCAATGTCATAGTACAGAGCATGTCAAATCCAAAACACCAAATATCAGAAAAAAAAGGACTCCAAAACCTAAAATAAAATTGTCGGAGGAGAAGCGTAAACTTGCCAATATGCCATTTACCACACGGAGTGGCAAGGAACGGCTGAGGCCCTGGCCTATGTTCATGGCTAGTGGTTCAGCTTCACATGAGGATGGAAGCACTCAGCCTCTCGCTAGAAAAATGAAAAGACTCAAGCTGGCAAAAGCAGCACAGCAAAGAACTGTGCATTCTTCGAAATCCCAAATCCACAAGGAGAGTCCAATTGTGTCGGTTGCGATGCCTGACCTTCCCAACACTGGACGTGAAGAGCATGCGCCTTCCACCATTTGCACGCCCCCTGCAAGTGCTGGAAGGAGCACCCGCAGTCCAGTTCCTGATAGTCAGATTGAAGATGTCAGTGTTGAAGTACACCAGGATGAGGAGGATATGGGTGTTGCTGGCGCTGGGGAGGAAATTGACCAGGAGGATTCTGATGGTGAGGTGGTTTGTTTAAGTCAGGCACCCGGGGAGACACCTGTTGTCCGTGGGAGGAATATGGCCGTTGACATGCCAGGTGAAAATACCAAAAAAATCAGCTCTTCGGTGTGGAGGTATTTCACCAGAAATGCGGACAACAGGTGTCAAGCCGTGTGTTCCCTTTGTCAAGCTGTAATAAGTAGGGGTAAGGACGTTAACCACCTCGGAACATCCTCCCTTATACGTCACCTGCAGCGCATTCATAATAAGTCAGTGACAAGTTCAAAAACTTTGGGTGACAGCGGAAGCAGTCCACTGACCAGTAAATCCCTTCCTCTTGTAACCAAGCTCACGCAAACCACCCCACCAACTCCCTCAGTGTCAATTTCCTCCTTCCCCAGGAATGCCAATAGTCCTGCAGGCCATGTCACTGGCAATTCTGACGAGTCCTCTCCTGCCTGGGATTCCTCCGATGCATCCTTGCGTGTAACGCCTACTGCTGCTGGCGCTGCTGTTGTTGCCGCTGGGAGTCGATGGTCATCCCAGAGGGGAAGTCGTAAGCCCACTTGTACTACTTCCAGTAAGCAATTGACTGTTCAACAGTCCTTTGCGAGGAAGATGAAATATCACAGCAGTCATCCTACTGCAAAGCGGATAACTGAGGCCTTGACAACTATGTTGGTGTTAGACGTGCGTCCGGTATCCGCCGTTAGTTCACAGGGAACTAGACAATTTATTGAGGCAGTGTGCCCCCGTTACCAAATACCATCTAGGTTCCACTTCTCTAGGCAGGCGATACCGAGAATGTACACGGACGTCAGAAATAGACTCACCAGTGTCCTAAAAAATGCAGTTGTACCCAATGTCCACTTAACCACGGACATGTGGACAAGTGGAGCAGGGCAGGGTCAGGACTATATGACTGTGACAGCCCACTGGGTAGATGTATGGACTCCCGCCGCAAGAACAGCAGCGGCGGCACCAGTAGCAGCATCTCGCAAACGCCAACTCTTTCCTAGGCAGGCTACGCTTTGTATCACCGCTTTCCAGAATACGCACACAGCTGAAAACCTCTTACGGCAACTGAGGAAGATCATCGCGGAATGGCTTACCCCAATTGGACTCTCCTGTGGATTTGTGGCATCGGACAACGCCAGCAATATTGTGTGTGCATTAAATATGGGCAAATTCCAGCACGTCCCATGTTTTGCACATACCTTGAATTTGGTGGTGCAGAATTTTTAAAAAAACGACAGGGGCGTGCAAGAGATGCTGTCGGTGGCCAGAAGAATTGCGGGACACTTTCGGCGTACAGGCACCACGTACAGAAGACTGGAGCACCACCAAAAACTACTGAACCTGCCCTGCCATCATCTGAAGCAAGAAGTGGTAACGAGGTGGAATTCAACCCTCTATATGCTTCAGAGGTTGGAGGAGCAGCAAAAGGCCATTCAAGCCTATACAATTGAGCACGATATAGGAGGTGGAATGCACCTGTCTCAAGTGCAGTGGAGAATGATTTCAACGTTGTGCAAGGTTCTGATGCCCTTTGAACTTGCCACACGTGAAGTCAGTTCAGACACTGCCAGCCTGAGTCAGGTCATTCCCCTCATCAGGCTTTTGCAGAAGAAGCTGGAGGCATTGAAGAAGGAGCTAAAAGGGAGCGATTCCGCTAGGCATGTGGGACTTGTGGATGCAGCCCTTAATTCGCTTAACAAGGATTCACGGGTGGTCAATCTGTTGAAATCAGAGCACTACATTTTGGCCACCGTGCTCGATCCTAGATTTAAAGCCTACCTTGGATCTCTCTTTCCGGCAGACACAAGTCTGCTGGGGTTGAAAGACCTGCTGGTGACAAAATTGTCAAGTCAAGCGGAACGCGACCTGTCAACATCTCCTCCTTCACATTCTCCCGCAACTGGGGGTGCGAGGAAAAGGCTCAGAATTCCGAGCCCACCCGCTGGCGGTGATGCAGGGCAGTCTGGAGCGACTGCTGATGCTGACATCTGGTCCGGACTGAAGGACCTGACAACGATTACGGACATGTCGTCTACTGTCACTGCATATGATTCTCTCAACATTGATAGAATGGTGGAGGATTATATGAGTGACCGCATCCAAGTAGGCACGTCACACAGTCCGTACTTATACTGGCAGGAAAAAGAGGCAATTTGGAGGCCCTTGCACAAACTGGCTTTATTCTACCTAAGTTGCCCTCCCACAAGTGTGTACTCCGAAAGAGTGTTTAGTGCCGCCGCTCACCTTGTCAGCAATCGGCGTACGAGGTTACATCCAGAAAATGTGGAGAAGATGATGTTCATTAAAATGAATTATAATCAATTCCTCCGCGGAGACATTGACCAGCAGCAATTGCCTCCACAAAGTACACAGGGAGCTGAGATGGTGGATTCCAGTGGGGACGAATTGATAATCTGTGAGGAGGGGGATGTACACGGTGATATATCGGAGGGTGAAGATGAGGTGGACATCTTGCCTCTGTAGAGCCAGTTTGTGCAAGGAGAGATTAATTGCTTCTTTTTTGGGGGGGGTCCAAACCAACCCGTCATATCAGTCACAGTCGTGTGGCAGACCCTGTCACTGAAATGATGGGTTGGTTAAAGTGTGCATGTCCTGTTTTGTTTATACAACATAAGGGTGGGTGGGAGGGCCCAAGGACAATTCCATCTTGCACCTCTTTTTTCTTTTCTTTTTCTTTGCATCATGTGCTGATTGGGGAGGGTTTTTTGGAAGGGACATCCTGCGTGACACTGCAGTGCCACTCCTAGATGGGCCCGGTGTTTGTGTCGGCCACTAGGGTCGCTAATCTTACTCACACAGTCAGCTACCTCATTGCGCCTCTTTTTTTCTTTGCGTCATGTGCTGTTTGGGGAGGGTTTTTTGGAAGGGACATCCTGCGTGACACTGCAGTGCCACTCCTAGATGGGCCCGGTGTTTGTGTCGGCCACTAGGGTCGCTAATCTTACTCACACAGCTACCTCATTGCGCCTCTTTTTTTCTTTGCGTCATGTGCTGTTTGGGGAGGGTTTTTTGGAAGGGACATCCTGCGTGACACTGCAGTGCCACTCCTAGATGGGCCCGGTGTTTGTGTCGGCCACTAGGGTCGCTAATCTTACTCACACAGCTACCTCATTGCGCCTCTTTTTTTCTTTGCGTCATGTGCTGTTTGGGGAGGGTTTTTTGGAAGGGCCATCCTGCGTGACACTGCAGTGCCACTCCTAGATGGGCCCGGTGTTTGTGTCGGCCACTAGGGTCGCTAATCTTACTCACACAGCTACCTCATTGCGCCTCTTTTTTTCTTTGCGTCATGTGCTGTTTGGGGAGGGTTTTTTGGAAGGGACATCCTGCGTGACACTGCAGTGCCACTCCTAGATGGGCCCGGTGTTTGTGTCGGCCACTAGGGTCGCTTATCTTACTCACACAGCGACCTCGGTGCAAATTTTAGGACTAAAAATAATATTGTGAGGTGTGAGGTATTCAGAATAGACTGAAAATGAGTGTAAATTATGGTTTTTGAGGTTAATAATACTTTGGGATCAAAATGACCCCCAAATTCTATGATTTAAGCTGTTTTTTAGTGTTTTTTGAAAAAAACACCCGAATCCAAAACACACCCGAATCCGACAAAAAAAATTCGGTGAGGTTTTGCCAAAACGCGTTCGAACCCAAAACACGGCCGCGGAACCGAACCCAAAACCAAAACCCGAAAAATTTCAGGCGCTCATCTCTAGTAAATATACTCATTTAGAAAGAGGAATTGGAACAATAGTGATGAATATGGAAGGGGTAGTAGGGAACTGCTGCCTGTATCCCTAATTGCAGTTCTTTATTCACTAATAAATTGAGTACCGGTTGAGTATCCCTTACCTGAAATGCTTGGGATCAGAAGTGTTTTGAATATTGGATTTTTCCAATATTTTATAATATATGCATATCGTAATGAGAGATATTAGGGATGGGGATCATATACACCTTATACACATATCCTGAAGGTAATGTTTTATAATATATTTAATTATTTTTTTGCATAAAACAAAGCTTGTGTACATTGGGGATCCGGTCAGGATCCCGACTGTTGGGATCACGGTAGTCGAAATCCTGATGCCAGAATCTCGACACTGCTCGTAATGCCGGCGCTAGCATCCCACACAACTGGGCAGCGAGAGAGGTAAGCTGCAGTGCTGCGTGTGGCTAGGTTTAGGCTGCGAGGGGGAGGGGGGGTTAGGTTTAGGCTCCCATTAGATGGTGGTTATTATTATTATTATTACATTTTATTTATAGGGCGCCACAAGTGTTTCGCAGCGCCGTACAAAGGACAGTACAGGGAGACAAAACTTAGCATAACAGTAAATAAATAACAAGAATGGAGTGCAGGTAACAAAGAGCAACACAGTTCTCAAAACATAATACAGCTTAGATGTAAGTAGCGAAGGAGTAATCATTGTACTACTTGGGGCTGGCGGCCACAGATAGAGATGAGCCTTTACCAGCAGGAGAGAAAGCAGGTAAAGATGGTCGCTGAGTGAAATGTGTCAAGAAGAGGGTTTAGACAAGAGGAAAGAGGGCCCTGCTCTGAAGAGCTAACAATCTAGTGGGGAGGGGCAACAGACAGATGACATGAGGTGCAAGCAAGCAGGTAGAAGCCTGATGGTGGTATGTGAGCAAAGCAGAGATGTCCAAGGCATGGGGCAGGGGGATGGAGGAGCAGCCTAAGGACTAGGTTATGCATTGGAGGGGTACGCTTTGATAAATAGGTGGGTTTTCAATGCCCGTTTGAAGCTTTGCAAGGTCGGGGAGAGTCTAATGGAGCGGGGGAGCGCATTCCACTGAAGGGGTGCAGCACGGGCAAAATCCTGAACTCGTGCATGGGAAGCAGTGACCAAGGCAGAGGTTAGAGATAGGCTGCGACGTTGGCGGGGGGTTAGGTTTAGGATGCGGGTAAGGGGGGGGGGGGGGTAGCAATTTATCGGGGGAGGGTTAGCATACTTACCAATCCCTGTCAGGATTCTAACCATGGGGATGCCGCTGTCGGTATTCTGACTGCCGGCATCCTAAATGCCGGCATTTCAGCCCCAACCCGTACATTGAACCATCAGAAAGCAAAGGTATCACTATCTCAGTCAGTACACAAAAAGTGTCAGATTTAGGAGCATTCCAGATTTTCTGATAAGGGATACTTAACCTGTAAATGTAATTCTGTAAGGTAAGGATATGGAGCGTAGGGTATAATATTCACACACATATAGAAACACAGATGTCAGTGCCAGCTTACACACACACACACACAAACATACATTGTACAGAGCCGGTGTACACACACACGCTATACGGACACAGGAGTCAGTGCCAGACTATACACATATATGCACAGTGTCGGACTGGGGCATGTAGGGCCCACCGGGGGAATGCAGTTGTAGGGGCCCATGTTTAGGGGTGTGGCCAGTCTCCAGAGGGGGTGTGCCCAGCCACCATATTGGTTTGCCTAACTATTTTGCAATTGTTGGTCCCCTAGATAAATATATACAGTAAACACTGTAGTGCATGCAAGATAATGTACTAGATTAGTAACAGCACAGTCTGGAACCTGATCCCTAGAGGACGAGGTGGGCCCCCAGGCAGTAGGGCCCACCGGTGATTTCCCCTGTACCCTGGTGGGCCAGTCCAACCCTGCATATGCACACATACATGGGTTAGTGTCAGACTACATACACACAGGTCAGTGCCAGCCTACACACACACATACACACACACACACACACACACACGGATGTCAGTGCCAGCCTACACACACACACACACACACACACACACACACACACACACACACACACACACGACATTGCCAGCCTATGGAACCCCTGCAGGTAGAACCACAGGCACTCATCTCCATCTCGGTACTGGGAACTCCTCTTTATAGTCCCCCACCAGCCTCTCCTCTGAGCTACCAGCCACCTGAAAGGGCACACTTTCCACCAGAGCGGCACTCCGCACCAGGGCGGCTCCCTCATCACTCCCCCTCCAAGATGTCTCACTAGTTGCAGCTTCCAATGTGGGGGATGGGAGAGGGTGAGGGATCCGCCACCACTAAAGTGGTCTCCATGCCTGCACTTGTGGCTCACAACTCGCAGTCTCTGTTGCATTGCCGGCAATCAAGCTCTGCCCCAGTCGCATCTAGACTTTTGCATGTAAAGGTCCAGATTTCAGGCCTGGCTAGGGGATTCCAGGGTATTGTGTGAACTTTTGTAGTGTTTGCAAGTACATATATAATACAGTAATATTTCTACTCAGCAATCCATATTGCAACAACGGAAAACTACAGATGGTCAAGAGGTTCAGTTGTTGTTCATACCACACACCAAAATTTAGTAGAAATATGATCTAAGTAACTTTGATTGTGGAATGAGTGTTGGTACCAAACAGTTTAATTTCAGTATCTCAGAAACTGCTCCTGGGATTTTCATGCACTGTACAGTAAATTCTACAATTGACAGATAATGGTGCACAAAACAAAAAATATCCAGTGAGTGGCAGTTCTGTGGGCAAAAACATTTGTTAATGAGAAAGATCAGTGGAGAATAGCATGACTGGAAAGCAATAGTGACTAAACTAACCATGTGTTACAACAGTGGTATGCAGAAAAGCATCTCTGAATGTGCAGTACATCAAGCCTTGAAGTGAATGAGCTACAGAAGACAACATTGGGTTCCACTGCTGTCATTTAAGCAAGGGCGTAGCAACCATAGGTGCAGGCAGTGCAACTGCTATGGGGCCCAGAGCTGAGAGGGGCCCACCTTCCCTGTCAAAGTTAATTGTGTTATATACATTTTTTGCCATTGGGTGGTACGTAGGGGTCCTTTCGAACTTTTTCCTTGGGGCCTGCAATGTATCTAGGTATGCCCCTGGACCTACTCATTGTAGTAGTGTGGTATAACATGAACTGGAGGGCATTTTAATGTTATATAATATAAACCGGGGCACTGTAATGAGGCACAATATGAACGGGGAGCACTATATATCATAACGTGAATAGGGGGTACTGTGCGGCATAATGTGTACTGTCAGCTCTGAAATGTGACATAGGGTAAACTTAAGCACTACTGAGATTCATAAAAGAAACTTGGGCACTACTATAGGGCATAACATTAAATAAGGCTCTACTTTGGTTCAGAAAATGAACTAGGGCACTATTATAGGTAGAGATGAGTGGGTTCAGTTCCCTGAGAACTGAAAACCCCCCCCGAAATTCATGCTCCGAGCCCGGCTCAGGACTTCCCGACAGACTCGGAAACCAGAACGAGGCAAAACATCATCATCCTGCTGTCGGAATTCTCGTGGGATTTGGATCCCATATAAACAGCCAAGCGTCGCCGCCATTTTCACTCCGGACTTGGAAAGTGAGTGAGACAGATCTCTGTCTCTCTCTGTGGGTGGTGGCATTGGGTGGGGTTAGTGTGTGCTCTGTAGATGTGCTGCAGCAGTTACTGTGGTGTACCTGTGCTATGTTAGGGGTGCTGTCCTAGCTGTACTGGTGTTTCATATGCTGCAGCTGTACATGGGTGTTACTGTCCTGGCTGCCACTGTGTTGTACAGGGTGCAGGGGCACTGTCCTCCTGTATGCTGGAAAATATAGGGGTGCTGCTGGCCCTGTATGTTGTAAAAATTCAGAGGTGCAGTTGTTAATAATTAAAAGCACACTGCTCCTGTGTGCTGTAAAATATTGGGTTGCTGCTGGCCCTATATGTTGTAAAAATTCAGGGGTGCAGGTAAAAATGAAAAGCACACTGCGGTATGCTGTAAAATATAGGGGTGCTGCTGTTCCAATAACATTACACTGGCCCTGTATGCTATAAAAATTCAGGAGTACAGTTGTTAAAATTTAAAAGCACACTGCTGTATGCTGTAAAATATAGGGGTGCTGCTGGCCCTGTATGTTGTAAAAATTCAGAGGTGCAGTTGTTAAAAGTTGAAAGCACACTGCTGTATGCTGTAAAATATAGGGGTGTTGCCATTCAAATAGAATTACACTAGCCCTGTATGCTATAAAAATTCAGGGGTGCAGTTGTTAAAAATTAAAAGCACACTGCTGTATGCTGTAAAATATAGGGGTGTTGCTGTTCAAATAATATTACACTGGCCCTGTATGTTGTAAAAATTAAGGGGTGCAATTGTTAAAATTTTTAAAGCACACTGCTGTATGCTGTAAAACAGGGGTGGCCAAACTAGTCAGCAAGATCTACCAACAGTTCATGTTTTCCAGGCCTCCTGGAGATCTGTAGAATTGTCAGTTAGGAATGAATGCAGCACATCTTAATTAGTAATGACTACACCTATGCACCAGCTAGGTGGTCTGGAAAATGTGAACTGTTGGTAGATCTCGAGGACTAGTTTGGCCAGCCCTGCTGTAAAATATAGGGGTGTTGCTGTTCAAATAACATTACACTGGCCCTGTATGCTATAAAAATTCAGGGGAACAGTTGTTAAAAATTAAAAGCACACTGCTGTATGCTGTAAAATATAGGGGTGTTGCTTTTCAAATAACATTACACTGGCCCTGTATGTTGTAAAAATTCAGGGGTGCAGTTGTTAAAAATTAAAAGCACACTGCTGTATGCTGTAAAACAGGGCTGGCCAAACCTGTACTTGAGATCTATCAACAGTTCATGTTTTTCAGGCCTCCTGGAGATCTGTAGAATTGTCAGTTAGGAATGAATGCAGCACATCTTAATTAGTAATGACTACCCCTCTGCACCAGCTAGGTGGTCTGGAAAATGTGAACTTTTGGTAGATCTCGAGGACTGGTTTGGCCAGCCCTGCTATAAAATATAGGGGTGTTGCTGTTCAAATAACATTACACTGGCCCTGTAAGCTATAAAAATTCAGGGGTGCAGTTGTTAGGGGTGCTGCTGGCCTTGTATGTTGTAAAAATTCAGAGGTGCAGTTAAAAGTTAAAAGCACACTGCTGTATTCTGTAAAATATAGGGGTGTTGCTATTCAAATTACACTGACCCTGTATGTTGTAAAAATTCAGGGATGCAGTGAAAATCAATGTACACTGGCCCTATCTTGTATGCTGTAATAATTCTAGGGTGAAGTGAAAATCAGTGTACACCCGACGCTGTCTTGTATGCTGTAATTATTCTAGGGTGCAGTGAAAAGGTGAGGTGGTGGAGTCTGTCAAGTGCACTGTATTACTGCTCAGAAGGCCTGATTCGGAGTTGTACGCAGTTTTATATAGAGAGTACATAACAAGTACACATAAATGATATACGTATATTATATATGTATTAAATATCAGTGATCGCGCTGAGCCGTAAAAAAAGTGGGTCCCATGGACCCCTCACTTTTAAAAATTGTGGTCCTACCTATCCTTTTCTGGGTCCCATTAGAATGAAGGTTCTTATTAATCTTATTAATGTTTCAAATATAAAAACACAGACTTGATTTGGACATTAAAAAAAGTGTTGCAAGAGGGAGGACGGGGGTGACAATGCTGCTGGGATGTGTAGCATACAGGACACTGCAGCAGAGCTGTAAATAGACATTTTGGCACTGTTTGGCAGAAAGTGAAGTGGTGCTTCCCCTCCTATACTGTAAAGCACGGAAAGTGTGCGCAGCGGGCGCGCAGCAAAATGTTAGAGGTGTGGCTTCATGGGGAAGGGGCGTGGCCACATAATAGTGCCAATTCACATTACACCACACAGTAGTGCCGCATACACACATTGCACCAGGCAGAATCTCCTATACACACTGTGCCAGGTAGAGCACATTATACATATTGCGCCAGATAGCGCACGTTCTACACTTTACACCAGGTAGAACATGGTATACACTTTGTGCCAGGTAGTGCACATTATACACATTGCACCAGGTAAAGCACATTATACACTTTGCGCCAGGCAGAGCACATTATACACATTGCACCAGGTAAAGCACATTATACACATTGCACCAGGTAAAGCACATTATACACTTTGCACCAGGTAGAGCACGTTATACACATTGCACCAGGTAGAGCACGTTATACACATTGCACCAGGCAGAGCACATTATACACATTGCACTAGGTAGAGCACGTTATACACATTGCACTAGGTAGAGCACGTTATACATATTGCGCTAGGCAGAGCACGTTATACACTTTGCACCAGGTAGAGTACGTTATACACATTGTACCAGGTAGAGTACGTTATACACTTTGTGGTGACTGACAGCCCGGCACTACAAAGGTATGTGTAGCAGCTCCGCCAGCGACCATCTTTTATTTAGCTTTGAAGTTAATGCTGCCATGATTGGAGCAGCCGGCCAGCATGGGGGATGACGGCGGCCACTGAGGGGACAGCCGGACCGGCCAAACGGAATCTGCTCCGACATCCCAATCCGCCATTGCACACACACCCCACCCTGAAGTGCCTGTTTCCTACACACTCCCCTCCCCCCAATTCTTGTTTCCTACTCTCTACACACACCCTCCCTGATATCCCTACACACCCCACGCTGCTGTCTCTGCTTCCTACACACTCCCCTCAGGTCCATGCTCCCTACTCACTAAACATTCACACTGCGATTATGCTCACTATTCTGTGATGCCTCCTCCCCAACCCTTCTGTGCTTCAGCAGCCAGCCACGCTGCAGGTACACACTCCCCACACTCACCGGCGTCGACTGAAGTACCACTGGACCCCATCTCTCCTTCTTACCCTGCCCCAAGCCCAGTCTTTTACTGACTCACCTCCTCCACTGTTAGCCTTCTCCATGGCTACTGCTCCATCCCCGCTCCTCTCAGCTCCCATCACAGTGTCCTCAGAGCAGCACGCTCATGGCTCTTCCAATACAGCTCCCCCAGCCTGTGTATGGTCATCCACATTGGCTGCAGTCTGATTACCTCTGCATCCAGGGACCAGAAGGCAGCAGCACAGCGGGGACAGTGTACAGACGTTACGCCCTCTTCTGTCTGTACTCTGGTGCTCTACACATCCGTGGCTTCAGGTCAGCACAGCAGTATGAGCCGGCCCAGCCAGAGTGTAAAACAGAGTGTAAAAGCTGAGGGGCTTATGGCTCCGATGGCACTGGCCAATCGGAATGTGTCATGGTGCCCCGGTGGGCCAATCTGCTGCTGACACTGGCTCTGTCTTGTTTGCTGTAATAATTCTAGGGTGCAGTGAAAATCTATGTACACTGGCCCTGTCTTGTTTTCTGTAATTATTCTAGGGTGCAGTGAAAATCAATGTACACTGGCCCTGTCTTTTATGCTGTAAAATTACAGGGGTGTTGTGAAAATACAGGGGTGCTGGCACTGTCTGCGGTTGTGATGTCTAGGCCTGACCTTCACAACACTGTATGGGAAGAGGAGGCTCCTACCACCATTTGCACGCCCCTGCAGGTGCTGGGAGGAGCATCGCCAGTCCAGTTGCTGATATTGAGATTGAGGATGTCACTGTAGAAGTACACCAGGGTGAGGAGGATATGGGTGTAGCTGGCACTGCAGAGGAAGTTGACAATGAGGACTCTGATGGTGATGTGCTTTGTTTGAATACAGCACCAGTGAAGACAGTTGTTGTCCATGGGATGAAAAAGCCCATTATCATGCTTGGGCAAAATACCAGAAAACCACCTCTTCGGTGTGGAATTATTTCTCCACAAATCCGGACAACAGGTATCGAGCCATCTGTTGCCTTTGTCAATCCGTAATAAGCAGGTGTAAGGATGTTAACCACCTTGGAACATCCTCCCTTATACATCACCTGTTGTGCATCCATCATTAGTCATTGTCAAGTTCAGAAACTTTGAGTAATAGCGTAAGCAGTCCACTGACACCTAAATGATGTGGTTTTGTTTGTTTGAATATTATTTCTTTGGGAGGATGAGGATGTAAACACTGAAGGGGGGGGGGGGGAGATCTGAGGACGACATCTTGCCACTGTAGAGCCAGTTTGTGCAAGGAGAGATTAATTGCTTCTTTTTTGGTGGAGGCCCAAACAAACCAATCACTTCAGCCACAGTCATGTGGCAGACCCTGTGTCTGAAATGATTAGTTTGTTAAAGTGTGCATGTCTTGTTTATACAACATAAGGGTGGGTGGGAGGGCCATCTTACACCTCTTTTTCTTCTTTGCATTATGTGCTCTTTGGGGCCTAGTTTTTAAAACTGCCATCCTGTCTGACACTGCAGTGCCACTCCTAGATGGGCCAGGTGTTTGTGCCGTCCACTTGGGTCGCTTAACTTTGTCATCCAGCTACCTCATTGCACCTATTTTTCTTCTTTGCATTATGTGCTCTTTGTGGCCTAGTTTTTAATAGTGCCATCCTGTCTGACACTGCAGTGCCACTCCTAGATGGGCCAGGTGTTTGTGCCGCCCACTTGTGTCGCTTAGCTTAGTCATCCAGTGACCTCAATGCAACCTTTTGGGTTAAAAACAATATTGTGAGGTGTTCAGAATAGACTGGAAATTAGTGGAAATGAATATTATTGAGGTTAATAATACCGCAGGATCAAAATTACCCCCAACTTCTGTGATTTTAGCTGTTTATATGTTTGTTTGTTTTCAAAAATCATCCAGATCCAAAACCAAAACCTGAAAGGGTGGTTTTGGCAAAACTAATCCATATCCAAAACACGAGCGGGGATCCAGATCCAAAGCCAGAACACAAACATGAAAAGTGCACGTCGTACATCTCTAATTATGGTACATAAAGTTAACAACTGCTGCAGAGAGCTGTCTCTCTAGAATTGGGATGGGGGGCCCTTCAAAATGTTGCTATGGGGCTCACAAAGTTCTGCCTATGCCCCTTCAGTTAATATCAAGAAACTGAGGCGCAGTGACACAGGCTCACCAAAACTAGCTAGATGAATATTGGGAAATTGTTGAATGGTCTTGCAAATCTTGATTTCTTCAGGAATATAAATATTGTTGACCATCCTGCTTTGCGCAGATTCAGGCTAGTGGCGTATATTACCCCAGCAAAATCTGCCAAACCACAGGGGCGGCCTAGCAGTGGCGGTAACTTCTTACTGGTAGAGCTCCCTGCTAATCACAGCCAGACAGGCAGTCCCAGAAAGAGGTATTCCCCCCCCCCCCTGTGACTGCCATAGCAGAGAGAAAGAACGCTTTCCAGGGAAAGCCACTACCCTGCTATTACAACAGCCTTATCTGGCTTCTAGGGTCTATAGCAGTGCTTTAGCCCTGTACTCCGTGTACCAACCCTCTCCCACCAGAATGGCATAGATGGGGGGGGGGATTGATCAGCCCAGACACATACATCCCCGCCCCCCCCCCCCCCTCCTCCCACTACCACCCCCAATCAGACAGGTATAGTGCCGCGGTTGCTAGTGGTGGTCTGAGATACATTATGATGGCAAACATTAGGTCCCTGAATACCAACTGAACATTGTAAAAATGCAACAGGCAGCATACCTGAGTTTTGCTAATGATTATGTGCATGTCTTTATGGCCAGAGACTGCCCATTATCCTGTGGCTACGTCCAGCAGGGGAATGTGTTATGTCGCTAAGCTTGTCTTCTCGAGCAGGTTCCACAAACATGAACATGAATTCAGTGTGCTCCAGTGGCCTCCAAATGGCCTTTTTGGGATGTGGTAGAGCAGGAGAATTGTAGCATGAATGTGCAACCGGCAAATCTGCAGCAAGCCTGTGATGCTATAGTCTACATCGCTAAGCAATCCATGCCATTGACAACTGTTTTTGGCATAGGGAAATTATTAAGGTAGTTTAACACATTGCTCCACTTAGGAGTCTAGTTATTAGACTTGAATGTGTAGGGGGAAAAATGACATACCTTTTTAAATATTTAAAATTAGTAAGTCTTTTGTTAGCTAAGCCACAAATAGGATTTAAGTGAAGGCTCCATTTTGCATACTATTTATTAAGCACTTTAATAGCTAATAAAAAAAATGTCATAGACAAATTATGCAATGCTATTTACCAGACCATCAAAATGACAGAACAACATAACAGTGCCCTCATGGAGCAACAGTTGAATTGCTCCTTCGGAAGCCATTTAGTGGCAGCCGACACTAAAAACACTTGAATTGCCCCCATGAAGGTGAGGAGCAGTGTTAGCCTTTGATGGGTTATACTGGACAATATATACAAATGTAGCCCACATATCCTACCCAGTAGTTGCTTTATGGCTCTTGGTAAAGATCTGGAGAGCACAAACCTCAGGTAGAATTTTTGAGTTGTTTAATAATGATATTTAGCCCAAGTGAAATATTTCAGTGTAAAGTTGTTTCAGTTGTGAACTGTAACAATGCACATTATGGGGGGGGGGGGGTTTCTCAAAATGTTTGAAATGCTTTACCTTAAGCTCAGTGATGACTAGTAGGATCATGGTCATAAAGAAATGTTACTTGACAGGTCATGGGTCAGTGGTCAGGCTTGGCAAAAATAACAGAGTGATGGGATTTGCAAAACAGCAACCTTCACCACTCTACTCTCAATATAGGACACATTAAAAGTGTGACTACTCTTTGGTTCTTAAATGTTCTTTTTGTTATGATAAGAGAATGCTCTTATTTCTCAGAGTGTAGGGAAGTCCTGTGTCATGCAGGTAGGATCTATCTCTGATAGCACCTCTTGATATCTTTAGTAATAGGGTGTGCAGTTCAGTCCCCCCCCCCCCCCCCTTCCCTTTTTTCCCTCTATATTGTTGTATATATTGTACACTGGAAGGCAAGGCTTCCTTCCTCTGGATTGGCACTCCTCCCATTCACCCTCAGGTGTTTTAATTAGCTGAGTTCCTGCATTTCAGATCACACATTGATAAGGACACTATTTAGAGGTAAGTCCTGTATAAATTTATAGAATGTGATAATATTAGGGATGTTAGGGACCCATGTGATGAAGTGACCTGGTTGCGGTACATGGGCCCACATATTTGCGCAAATGTGTGCTAAGAACTTCAATTATACTCCATGTTAATTGTGAGGGTTTATTTAAATTATTTTTACTATCAGTGTTCTTAGTGCTAGGAGTGTGCATCTGCATTTCTCTTCATCCATGATCTATCTCTGAGTCAGAAGTGTTGCAAGTTTAGACTTTTTTCTTTATGTAAATATATTTATTGGAAAAATAATCAGAATGTAACATAGAATAGCAGGCAAAGAGTATGGATTTACAATCCATGAGCAATATATGTCCCCAGGTACATTAGATATTGTTGTCGGTAAACTTACTACAATAAGGTAAAACATTGGTCAACTTGTAGATCTAGACGCGCAAAAAGAGAGGAGCATGTGGGATAAGTATTGACTTAAGGTAGTGAGAGGAAATGAAAGTAGGTAGGGATCATGGGCAGGGCTTAAAGTGGTCCTGTAGAGGTAGTGGAACTCATTTACCCCGCCACCTACCTCCTCCTTCCCCCTCACATAAGCGGAGCCAAGGCCAGTGCTAGTGTTAACCCCCTGCAAACTGTAAATTAGGACCCTATTTCCAATACTTTATAAAGGGACATTGATTTCACAAAGATGCAGGGGGAGGTGGCTGCAGCTCATCAGTAACACTAGCGCCGCCTGCAACATCGATTGACGTTGGTGATGGGACGGGATTTTCTTTTGGAATTACTGTGCAGGGCAATGGAGGAGGTGGAACTAGTTCCCCCTACCATTACAGGTGGTGGAACTCAGTTCCACCTCGTTCCCCCCCACTTTAACCCTTGATCATGGGGATGAAGAGTAGTGTGAGGTGGAGGCTCTAAAGAGGGATATGGAGAAAAGGTAGGGGAGAAAGGAGGGAAAGGGAGAAGCAAAGAGAGCCAGGATGGAGCGGGGTACAAGAAATAGTGAGAGCAAACATTTTTAGTGGGTGCCAGGCATCGTGTGTGGTAAAGTGAGAAAACCAAGGTATCCAGACTGCATGGTACTTTGTAATAGTGTTGTTATGGAGCCTGTGAGATATTCCATTCGGGCAGGAACCATACTCTGTTCACAACATCTTGTTTGTTGGGGGAGTCAAGATTTTTCCAATTTCACACAATCTGATGTCTTGCTGCACAAGCGATATGAAGAATCAAGTTGGCAATGTGTTTGGGAAGGTGTGGGATTGGCAGGCAGAGGGGATAGGGAGTGTCCAGTAACAGTAGTGATTAGAACAAAAAAGGGTGATTTTGGGGCAGGACCACCAGATATGGAAAAAGGTGCCTGGTTGGCCGCATCACCTTCAGCAGAGTACAGGGACTTCTGTGGGTACATCTTATTCAGGCGTTCTGAAACCATGCACAGCTTTATACTTTTAATTTAACTTCAGCAGTTTTGTTTATTATTAATAATAATAATAATAATAGTAATAATAATAATAATAATAATAATAATAATAATAATCATAAGGCATTTACCCTGTTCTACTCCTCTACATTTACAGTAGTAAAATGTAACTAGATGTATTGGAAGTATGGGATGAGGAGCTGCTACCCCACCAGTGAAGTGAAGTAAATATTTGGCCTTTTTTCTCAACTAATAAGGCTCTGCAGACTACTATAAATATCCAGATATTTCATTTTGGAATGGATCCATGTCCAAGTGTTCTGCACCAATCCTAAAGAGAAATAAACTTGTCCTTACATTTATTACAATAATCCAGGAGCATTTTGTTTAAAACATACAAAATAGCAAAACGTTCATGTCATGTAAATATTGAGAATTACAAATGAATATTGTGTTGCGCTTCCACAGTTCTCTATGATTTGTAGTGCTCACCTGTGTGCATCTGTTGCGGCATCTTTCCACACCAGAACAAAGAAAGACATTTCTCTTTGTCTTTTGCCCCTTTCTGCATCCAGGGCATAGCAAGAGATCAGTAATGCTTAGCATCTCGTGTTTAGCTCTAAAGTGATGCTAGTCACATGGCAGTGCTGAGTGACACAGAGAGGAGACTAAATACAGCATTGGGGCACTTAGTCATCTCCTTCATGTTAGACTTAGTACTAACGTACAACTTCTTGATACAGCAAAACTATCAGTATGTCAGGCTTGTGGAGAATTTTGATTGTCAGTTGCAATATATGTAATACAGAATTCCTTTTTTCACCCATTGTTTCAAGTTAATGGGTTTTCAACATCACATGTCTAATTTGATGCACTGTAACAGAACAGATGTGCTATGTTTAAATGTTCTGCAATAAATGCTTTTGATAAGCAATTTACAAAGTAATAGATGACTTGGATCTCCTGAAGCATATATGCTATCTTGGGCATTGACCTTCTTCCATTTACAAAATGATAGTTTAGCACCTGACAATCCAAAAGCAAACTTTTATTTGAAACTACGAGCCTGTTGTATTTTACTTTTATTATATCTGATACTTTTATTTTTAGGGAAGGTAAAAGTCTCTACTTAAGATTACAATATATCAAAGGCTGTATATTAGTGAGCTGAATAATATACATTAATTAACCACTTAACTGACGATTTTTTCCCCAAAAAACTGCTCCGAAGTTGTCTGGGTTTTTTATGAGTGAATTAGGTGAAGAACATGAATTTAACCCTATCCAAAATGATTTTAGTTAAAAAAAAAATAAAAAATAAAAAAATATATTTTTTTCCAAACATTTAAACCTCGATCGGGAACATCGTAAACATCTCGACCATCGCGGCTTTCATTTTGAAAGCCGGGACAGCCTCCAGGTATACAGGTGGGTGGGTTTCTGTGGGTGGCTTAGGGGGTTCATTTACACTTCCCCAGCGGCTGCTATTGTCTGCAGCCATTGGAGGGAGGGTCCTGCCGTGCTGACCGATCAGCAATGATCGGCGGCATGGCAATAAGTAGGGGAGAGCGCAGGGAGGCAGAGGAACCTTCCGGCAGGGCCGTTTCTAGCCAATTTGGCTCCCAGTGCGAGATTTCAAAATGCGCCCCCCCCCCCCCAATGCTATTTAAAAAAAATGCGCCCCCCCCCCATAGCTATAAAAAGAAAAAGCATGCGTACGCTCCCGACAAGGGTGTGTGGCCTGATTAAAATGGGCGTGGTCTCATTAAAGTGGGTGTGGCCTCGTCTGATATCATCACGGCTACCACAGGGGGGGAAAAAAAATCAAAAGTCCCCATTTTAAACATTACAGCTGGCAAGTGTCCCCATTTTACACAGTATGGCAAGCACGTGTCCCCATTTTACACAGTACGGTAGGCAAGTGTCCCCATTTTACAAAGTGCGGCAGGCAGGTGTACCCATTTTACACAGTACGGCAGGCAGGTGTCCCCATTTTACACAGTACGCAGGCATGTGTCCCCATTTTAAACAGCGCAGCAGGTAGGTGTCCCCATTTTACACAGCACGGCAGGCAGGTGCCCCCATTTTACACAGTGCAGCAGGCAGGTGCCCCCATTTTACAAAGTGCGGCAGGCAGGTGTCCCCATTTTACAAAGTGCGGCAGGCAGGTGTCCCCATTATACACAGTACGCAGGCAGGTGTCCCCATTTTACACAGCATGGCAGGCAGGTGTCCCCATTTTACACAGCACGGCAGGCAGGTGTCCCCATTTTACACAGTACGCAGGCAGGTGTCCCCATTTTACACAGCGCGGCAGGCAGGTGTCCCCATTTTACAGAGTGCGGCAGGCAGGTGTCCCCATTTTACACAGCACGGCAGGCAGGTGTCCCCATTTTACACAGTGCAGCAGGCAGGTGCCCCCATTTTACAAAGTGCGGCAGGCAGGTGTCCCCATTTTACAAAGTGCGGCAGGCAGGTGTCCCCATTTTACACAGTACGCAGGCAGGTGTCCCCATTTTACACAGTACGCAGGCAGGTGTCCCCATTTTACACAGCACGGCAGGCAGGTGTCCCCATTTTACACAGTGCAGCAGGCAGGTGTCCCCATTTTACACAGTACGCAGGCAGGTGTCCCCATGTTACACAGCACGGCAGGCAGGTGTCCCCATTTTACAGAGTGCGGCAGGCAGGTGTCCCCATTTGAAACAGTGCGGCAGGCAGGTGTCCACATTTTACAGAGTGCGGCAGGCAGGTGTCCCCATTTGAAACAGTGCGGCAGGCAGGCGTCCCCATTTTACAGAGTGCGGCAGGCAGGTGTCCCCATTTTACAGAGTGCGGCAGGCAGGTGTCCCCATTTTACAGAGTGCGGCAGGCAGGTGTCCCCATTTGAAACAGTGCGGCAGGCAGGTGTCAAGTGGGGGGGAAGGAAGGGAGAGAGAGAGAGAGAGAGAGGAGAGAGAGAGACTACTTACACATAGAAGATCTTCCCGCTCTTCGGGTCGGGCCGCCTCACCTCCCTCGCGCCGGCCGCCTCCTCCAACGCTTGTCTGCTCCTCCTCCCTGGCTTGTCTGCTCCTCCTCCCTGGCTTGTCTGCTCCTTCTCCCTCTTGAGTACTCCTGCTGGGGGGGCGGGGTTTCGCGGAATGACGCGATTGCGTCGTGACGTCACGACGCAAACGCGTCATTCTGCGAAACCCCGCCCCCCCAGCAGGAGTGCTCGGGAAGAGGGAGGAGGGAGACATAAGTACATGCAAAGTGCCGCGGCGGGCGCCCCGTGCGGTTGCATGGCTCGCCCGACACTAGAAACGGCACTGTGCTCAGTAATACTACAGTACATTACTAATATACTAGTCCAGTGTCTTGTGCTGCATCTTGCTGCTCAGTGTCAGTTCTCAGTAGTAGTAGTATCCTCATCAGTGCTCAGTATCACTGCTCATTGTCTTATGCTGCATTGTGGTGCTCAGTAATACTACAGTACATTACTAATATACTAGTCCAGTGTCTTGTGCTGCATCTTGCTGCTCAGTGTCAGTTCTCAGTAGTATCATCATCTGTGCTCAGTATCACTGCTCATTGTCTTGTGCTGCATTGTGGTGCTCAGTAATACTACAGTACATTACTAATATACTAGCAGGGCTGTTTCTAGCCAATTTGGCTCCCAGTGCGAGATTTAAAATTGCGCCCCCACCCCCCCCCATGACATTAAAAAATGTGCCCCCCCCCCACACACCTAGATAAAAAAACGTGCACGCGCACCCGGCAAGGGGGCGTGGCCTCATTGAAATGGGTGTGGTCTCATTTAAATGGGCATGGCCTCATCTGAAAATACTACCTCACAATCCAGTTTTTGACCCTGCTCCAACAGATCACGACCACCACAGGAAAAAAAAATTCTACCATATTAAGCCCCACACAGTAATGCCCCCTGCACCATATTATGCCACACACCGCAATGCCCTTGATACATTAAATCCCCACACTACGGCAGGCAAGAGTCCCCATTTCACACATTACGGCAGGTGTCCCCATTTTACACATTGAGAGAGAGAATACTTACAGAGGCGATTACCGCTCTTCGGCCCACCTCACCAGTCGCTCCTCGCGCCGGCCTTTCCCTCTTCCTAACTTGGATCCCCCTCTGTACTACGCTCGGGGTGGGGGGAGTTTCGCGGAGTGACGGGGTTGCGTCGTGAAGTAACGACGCAACCGCGTCATTCCGTGAAACTCCGCCCCCCGAGCGGGTTACTCGGGGAGAAATAGGAGGGGAAGTAGGGAGCCACAGTTAGTGCCGCGGCGGGCGCCCAGTGCGGTTGCACTGCTCGCCTGCCCCAAGAAACGGCCCTGCCTTCCGGTCCCTCTGACAGCAGCAGCGGAGGGAAGTTTCCCTTCCCTGCCGCTGCTAACACAGTTTATCTGACTGGTCGCATCCTGTGCGACCAGGTCAGATAAAGCACTTGCAGGCATGGATGCATCTGATGCGACCATGCCAGGCAAGTGGTTAAATGATGTGCTTATACTAATGCTGGGCATACATTATACAATTATCTGGGAGATCCGCCTTATATCGGCAGATCGCCCAGATTATTTCACTGTGTAATTGCACAACCAATCTCAAAATATCTATCAGTCGAACATGCCGAATCATCCAGCATGTCTGTCCAGGGGCAATCGCAGGGTTTCTAAAGGGGGGTTTCCAGATGTAATCTACAGCTCGAAAATGTGGGGGAGCTGTAGAAGAACCTAGTACCAGCCCTGGACATTCATGTAGACATTGGTCTTTTATACACTGGATACTGTATTGCAGGGCTGTATCTAGGTGTGTGCAGAGGGGGCACAGGGGACTAGGGGTTGCTGTTGGCAGCACTTGTCAATTATCTGTTTTAATTACTTTCACTTGCAGCTTCCCCCCTTTTTAAAGCCCAGCATCTCCTGACCGCCCCTGTCTCCTACCCTGACCCCTATTGTTGCTAATACCTATAAACATTCATGAACTCAACTTGAGATTTCTTTGTTATTCAGTCACGTTGTCCTTTATTACATTTCAAGATGCTGACATACCCAGGATTCAAACTCATTGCCTGTGGAATTGCAGTCAAACAATCTATTCATTGAGCTATCACAGAAAGCTAGTGTATTCTAATTATTTGAAGCTTACCTTGTGCTTGTGAAAAAAATGATCAGCATTGCGGCTGAGCAGATCTATGTAGTGTGTGGCTGCAAGGTATTGGATGTGTGGCTGCACATTACATAGATCTGCTTAAATGCAATGCTGATTATTATTTTTTACAAAATACCAGTAGCTTCATATAGTTCTCATAGTTTTTATGCAGGATCAAATAGCTCAATGAGTAATATGTTTTATGAGAATTAAACAGGTTATAGGTTTGAATCATGGTTATGGCAGTATATTGAAATGTGTTATCTAATAAAGGGTATTGTAACTTAATAGCAACGAGCTCTCAAGTTAAATGCATGAATGTGGTATAAAGAGGATTTATGCCTAGATCCATTTTCTTGCAGTGGTCTATAAATATGTGTGTATTATTTTATATATATATATATATATATATATATATATATATATATATAGAGAGAGAGAGAGAGAGAGAGAGAGAGAGAGAGAGAGAGAGAGACGACTAGCCGGCACTCCATTAACTTCTACAGCTGCCACAGTGCAAGAAATGTGTGTATACAAAATGGAAAAAACGTCACTAAATGGTCTAAACATCTCAATGAAAGATACCTCAACACGCCATGTTTACAATGTTTCGGGCCTTTATCAGCCCGTCGTTATATATGTACTGCCTGACAACTGGCTAATAAAGACCCGAAACGGTGTAATCATGGTGTGTTGAGGTATCTTTTATGGAGATGTTTGGACCATTGATGGCGTGAGGAGGGGCATCATGGCATGGGCTTTCTCTGGGATCAATCTTGTCATACCCCTTCCCCACGAGGCATGCACCTTATGTCCCTATTTACAAAAAGGGGGGGGGGAATACACTCTTTGGCGCAGACCACCAAAAAGTCTACTTACAACTCCGCTGTATTGAATTCAGTTTTAATATTTAACACTATAGAAGGTCTATAGTATAGGCTGTATCAATCATATTTAACTAATTAACATTAAAAAACTGGCCAGGAAAAGGTTAAACATCCCACAATAAATAAATAAAATACATAAACATAACAGAACCAAGTAGGAGACAGAACTACACATTCTAAGCACACATTCTCCCTCCTCATGGTCCAGTGAACTGATTGAGGCAGGGCTGGATTAAGGGCCTCATGGGCCCGGGGCTGAAACTGTTCAAGGACCTACAATGCCATGTTCACATTGCCATTACCAGGTCACACCCGGGAATTGGATACGTGTCCTTCCCGGGTGTGACCCGGCATTGGACCATGAGAACATGCTTCTCAACCAGGCAATATGCTGGGTCTGGTTGCCATCCGGGGACGGGGCCAGAAACGGCATTGGGGGTGGGTCTGGAGGCGGCGGTGGAGAGGAGATCATCTCCGCGCCGCCTCTCCCTATGTTGTGAACGGGTGCCGGGTCGCATCGACCCGGGTAGCCCGTTCACACTGCGCCTGACCCGGTAATTACCCGGGAATAACTCTTCTTTATTCCCGGGTTGAAATTCGGCAGTGACCCGTTCACACTGCACAGCGACCCGTGTCGACCCGGCAAAATACAGTTTTTTTGTGCAGTGTGAATGGGGTATTACTAGAAGCAGAGGGGTGTGAACCTTGCTGTATGGGTGTGGCCAGTGCCATGTAGACATGTAGACCCCGTACACTATCAGCCCCTATGTCGCCCTAAATATGTAAAAGTACAAAAATTGCATAATTTTGTGTGGAAAATAGAAATACAATGCAATGCTTATGATTTATGGCCAACCATGTGGCCACTAGTGGCTGGTCATCCTCATGCTGTCATGATGATGGGACTATTTTTATGTGGAGGCTTGGAGCTGTAGCTCCACCTGTCCTATTATGAATTTAGCCTTGGATTGAGGGCTCAGATCAACACACTGTAAACATGGTAGAAATAGCTGCTACCACTGGGCATGTGCAGCAGATCTGCTCTGTCCATTAAACCACATGTTGTTGCGGAATCTCTAGTAATCATATTATATACTATTGTTGTCATAAGCTGAGTCGCTGGCCAAGAGGAGGGGGGTTCCAGGCAACCAGAAACCCCCCTGCGTTTGCCAGTGCTGTCTGGTGCAAAAAATTTAAAGTTGCAAGCTCACCATATTAGGCAGTGTATGCACTGCCACAGCCGGCCCATGATCATTTCGCCTGTTCCTTCACATGGGAGGAATGGGGAAATGTATCCTCCCTTGTGAAGGAACCCAGATTCCATGGCCATATACACTATAAGATATCTTACAGTGTATGTTCACATTGTCTGTCGGGCAACAGGCTGTCAGATAAAATGTCTGTCGGTCTGACAGGCATTTTATCTCAATGTGTATGCCCAGCATAAAGGTGGTCATACACTGTGCAGTATTATTGGCCTGATCACTGCACAGTGTATGACAGCAGCCAAGCACCATAATTTTGGACTATTCGGAATACAGGTTGAGTATCCCATATCCAAATATTCCGAAATATGGAATATTACGAAATACGGACTTTTTTGAGTGAGAGTGAGTTAGTGAAACCTTTGTTTTTTGATGGCTTAATGTACACAAACTTTGTTTAATACACAAAGTTATTAAAAATATTGTATTAAATGACCTTCAGGCTGTGTGTATAAGGTGTATATAAAACATAAATGAATTGTGTGAATGTACTGTACACACACTTTGTTAAATGCACAAAGTTATTAAAAATATTGGCTAAAATTACCTTCAGGCTGTGTGTGTAAGGTGTATATGAAACATAAATGCATTCTGTGCTTAGACTTAGGTCCCATCACCATGATATTTCATTATGGTATGCATTTATTCCAAAATACGGAAAAATCCCATATCCAAAATACCTCTGGTCCCAAGCATTTTGGATAAGGGATACTCAACCTGTATGTATGTATGTATGTATGTATGTATGTATGTATGTATGTATGTATGCGCACAGTGTCTGTTCACGGAAGACAGCGGTAATGGGGGCATGCCTGCAGCTCACAGAGCGCTGGCCATACCCCCACAGTGATGAAAATGGGAGGCATTGCTCATGAAAGCGGCATTCCCGTGAAGCATGTCCCCTTTTTCATAGGACTTGCACCCTCTTTGGGTGCGGGCAAGGGAGTCCCGCATTAGAGTGTCCAGATGTTGGGAGGTATGATAAAGAGCTATGCTGTTTTGGCATGCTGTAACTCTATACAGATGAAATAAAATATACTTGTAGCTTCAATGTATTGTGTGGAAATAATACTTTTTAACATGGCTGCTGTGAAATATTGTATTAACATCGAGCAGTGTATTTTACCTTAATACAGGTTGAGTATCCCATATCCAAATATTCCGAAATACGGAATATTCCGAAATACGGACTTTTTTGAGTGAGATAGTGAAACCTTTGTTTTTTGATGGCTCAATGTACACAAACTTTGTTTAATACACAAGGGATACTCAACCTGTAGTCCTTTTTTTGTAATGATGCACCAAACACTACTTAATCACATTCTCAATTGCTATTGCTTCAGCAAGTTCCTCAAGCTCTGGCATAATGTTATAAACAGTGTTACCCTAAACATTGTTCCTTTACACTTGCTGCCTTTGTGTCTTATTCGTTATGTAAATTTGTTCATTTATAAGGCACATTTTGTTACTTATAATATGATATATCTGCTGTTATATTGATGTTGAATGACTTTGAAACTCCTCCTCTGTTTCTTTTTTTTTATGGCACAGCTGTTTTCACATTGATTAATCAATTCTTAATTGATTTCCCTAGAAGCTCCACATCGCTTAATTCCTTCCTTAATGAAGGGATTATACATGTAATGAGAGTGTACAGAAAAAAGCATAGAGGACTGGTTTGAGCTAGAAGACATAAGCTACTGTGGTTACATTTATTGGTTGTCCTTATGGTACACATTGCCTTAAATACTTTGTTCTTTAAATATGGCAGTGGGGAAAGCCTAGAAAATGTCACATATAAATTTTGATTAATTTAGGTTGGGGTTTACATAAAACATACCTCCCAACTGTCCCAATTTTCGCAGGACATTCCCGTTCTTTGGAACTCTCCGTCTGTCCCACCCGAGGACGCAGTGTCCAGTGGTGGTGGGGTAGTTGGGAGGCTCCTGTCACTCGATGCAGCAACGGTGACTAGACACTGCGTGCATGCGCACATTGTCTGTTCACGGAAGACAGCTGTAATGGGGGCATGCCTGCAGCTCACAGAGCGCTGGCCATACCCCCACAGTGATGAAAATGGAAAGCATTGCTCATGAACGCGGCATTCCCGTGAAGCCATGTCCCCTTTTTCATAGGACTTGCACCCTCTTTGGGTGCGGGCAAGGGAGTCCCGCATTAGAGTGTCCAGATGTTGGGAGGTATGATAAAGAGCTATGCTGTTTTGGCATGCTGTAACTCTATACAGATGAAATAAAATATACTTGTAGCTTCAATGCAGCCCACCTCTCCAATTTTAATGCACACTAGCTGGAGTACCCGGCATTGCTCGGGATTTTAAGAATGTCTGTTTACAAAAATAAATGTAAATATTAAACACACAGTATAAATAACATTGTAGATAGCTGAATACCCGTGCTTCGCTATGGGATGAGGATGGTAAATGAGAATGATAGTTGTTCGTTAATTTACGTTGGTTGGAGATCTAGTATATAGGCATATCTTGCTTCCCTGACACACTTTGTGTAGTGACCGGACACCTTTTTGTTCCCCCAAGGGACCCTGCTCTTCCCACCATACAGCTCTCAGTCTGTAATCTATTTCCTGCTACCTCCATTCCCCTCCTCACATCATGTCAGTGCCCCAGTGAAATTATCTATTTATTTACAATTTACAGTTTCTTATATAGCGTATCACATTATGTATGTCCTGATATACTCTTTGCTGCTGGGGGACCCTGCTACTTCCACTATATAACTGTCAGTGTGTGGGTTCGTGCTACCTCCATTATTCCCCTCCTCACATCATGTCACTGGCCCTGTCACATGCAGCCCTATCATCACTGACATATCATGCCTGTTCTGATATAGTGTGTGCTGCTGGCCCACCCCTAGGGGTGCTAGTGGTGTGTTACGCCCACAGTGTTTGTTCCAAGAGTATAAGTCATATTTGTAGCAAGTTTGGTGTAAATTGCTCCAGGCATTCCAGAGTTATGCTGTCTGCTGAAAAACTCTGTGCTGCTGCCCCGCCCCTAGGGGTGCTAGGGGTGTCTTACCTACACAGTGTTTGTTCCCAGCTTGTAAGTCATATGTGTAGCAAGTTTGTTGTAAATTGGTCCAGGCATGCGGGAGTTATGTGTCTTCTGAAATACTCTGTGCTGCTGTCCCACCCCTAGGGGTGCTAGGGGTGTCTAACCCCCCACAGAGTTTGTTCCCAGAGTGTAAGTCATGTGTGTAGCAAGTTTAATGTAAATGGCTCCAGGCCTTCCACAGTTATGCTGTCTGCTGACATACTCTGTGCTGCTGTCCCACCACTAGGGGTGTCTTCCCCCCACAGTGTTTGTTCCCAGATTGGAAGGTATATGTGTACCAATTTTTGAGTACATTGCTCCAGCAATTCCGGAGTTATGCTGTCTCCTGATATACTCTGTGCTGCTGTCCCACCACTAGGGGTGTCTTCCCCCCACAGTGTTTGTTCCCAGATTGGAAGGTATATGTGTACCAATTTTTGAGTACATTGCTCCAGCAATTCCGGAGTTATGCTGTGTGCTGATATACTCTGTGCTGTTGCTGTCCCCCCCCCCCCCTTCCCCCAGGGGTGATAGGGATTTCTAATTGTTTTAGTTGCCTCGGCCATGTTTTAATACACTCGCTCATATGTAAAATTTCATGATCGTCGCTTGTAAACTGGATCTGTATAGAAGGACAAATTTTCCCTTTTGTATAGTAGATTGTCCAAAGCTTGTAAGGTGATTGTGTTAATGCTGCTGCCCCTTCCCCACCACCAATGGCCGCAGCATGTCAGTCATTAAGGGGTGCCCCTATTTTCTGTAATTCTGGCTGTAGGTGCACCTTCTCCTCCCCCAAATGACCACATCATGCTGTGGCTTATGGGGCACTGCAACTGTAGTCACAGACATAGATCTGCACATGCGCAGTACATATCCTGTGCATGCACAGTTCTGAAAATTTGGAGAGGTAAGCAAATCATCGGGTATGCATACGTCAGTGAATCTTGTTGATTCCTGCCCTGCCTTTTGAAAAAGCTGCCCTGCTGTGCCGCGATATGATGAAGGTTACAGGTGGACTACACTATTATGTAATGTTCAGCTTTATTTACCAGCATTTTGCACCTAAGTATATTGTATATTCACTGTACACTTATGTTGATTATTTCCCAGCGTCACTGTGCGGCGACCTGGCATCTGGTTGCCTAGCAACCTGGTCACTGGACATTCGAGAGGCGCCTTCGCAATGATGTGTTGCACTGGAGCCGGGACAGAAGTTGTTCCCTTCCCCGGTGTCCGAGTTTCCCGCTGGCGTGTCTTCTACTTCTTTAAAGGTACATTTTTTATTCACCAGTTGTTTCCACTCACATCACCTTGACAAAGGGGCGTGCCTGCCCCGAAACGTCGGTTTTGCAGTGACATGGAGTAAATTTTTTACACGTCAGCGAAGTATCCAGTCTCTGAGTGCCGCTGCCTGTTGGAGTATAGCTCTATTGCATTTTGATTTCAGAGGGCACTAGAGCCAGTTGTCAGAAATAGGAAGGGTGAGTGCGGGTCCAAGTCTCCTGTGTATTGTTGCGGCTGTGGAACATACCCACGTCTGTTACCTGGGACAAGGCACCTCCTCCAACTTACTGCATTATAGCCTTAGGCTAAATTATTTTCAAGAACCAAGTCCCTTTGACGAGAGTGAACACCTGCATGGAAATTACACTTGCATTTTCTATGCACAAATCACTTTATTTGCACAAGGTAGCATACTAACACTTTTTGGACAACAAACGGATTGTCATGACTGAGGTTTTTGTGAACCCGGTGTAGTGAAGTCTGTGCGGGCGACTGGAGGATTATGTGAATACTACCACTGACCTGGTTTGGAAATGCCGTGGACTCTGGGTTTCCTCCGGAGACTGGGAAGAGGAACCGCAGCAGAGATGGCCGAATCTAGGTTCTCCTCATGCAGGATTAGGTCGGCAGACAGGAGGCATGCTGAAGGTCTCCTGAAAGACAGAACTGGAAAGGCACTGATGAATCAGTGAAGAATACCAGGTATAATTGTGCTAAAGGGCACGGGGTGCTTGGAGACACTGAGGTGCTTGCGGACACTGAGGTGCTTGCGGACACTGAGGTGCTTGGAGACACTGAGGTGCTTGGAGACACTGAGGTGCTTGGAGACACTGAGGTGCTTGGAGGCACTGAGGTGCTTGGAGGCACTGAGGTGCTTGGAGACACTGAGGTGCTTGGAGACACTGAGGTGCTTGCGGACACTGAGGTGCTTGCGGACACTGAGGTGCTTGGAGACACTGAGGTGCTTGGAGACACTGAGGTGCTTGGAGACACTGAGGTGCTTGGAGGCACTGAGGTGCTTGGAGGCACTGAGGTGCTTGGAGGCACTGAGGTGCGTGGAGGCACTGAGGTGCGTAGAGACACTGGGGTGCGTAGAGACACTGGGGTGCGTAGAGACACTGGGGTGCGTAGGGGTGCTGAGGCACGGAGGTGCTGGAAGCACGGAGATGCTGTGGCACGGAGGTACTGAGGCACGGAGATGCTGTGGCACGGAGGTGCTGGAAGCACGGAGGTACTGAGGCACTGAGGCACGGAGATGCTGAGGCACTGAGGTGCTGAGGCACGGAGATGCTGAGTCACGGAGATGCTGAGTCACGGAGGTGCTGAGGTGCTGGAAGCACGGAGGTACTGAGGCACGGAGGTACTGAGGCACTGAGGCACGGAGGTGCTGTGGCACGGAGGTGCTGTGGCACGGAGGTGCTGGAAGCACGGAGGTACTGAGGCACTGAGGCACGGAGATGCTGAGGCACTGAGGTGCTGAGGCACGGAGATGCTGAGGCACGGAGATACTGAGGTACTGGAAGCACGGAGGTACTGAGGCCTGGAGATCCCAACTACAACAGTAGTAAAACTGAAACACGACAGCTGTGGTTTTCAGTGGAGAACACGGAATTCAGTACTGTGCCTTTAAGACGAAACATTGCAGCTGTACCTTTACATTGAGACTCAGGGAAATGGTGAAATCAAATGGCAACACACAAATAAACCAAACGGTAACAAGGGAACAGAGTTTCCACAGGAACTTAGGTACAAAGGTTACCTTTAGGGAGCTCAGCTTAAGACCCACACAAGGCTGTATGTGACACAAGGAACTGGCCCAGATTCCAACTCAGCCTCCTGATTTATACTTCCTGGTCCTTGATGATTGGTGGGCAGGATTAGGTGATGTCACTGTCATGTGACTACTCTAGCCAAGGCTGTGATGTAGAATGAGGCCTAGCAGGCCAAGAGAACACTGAAGCCTGGACTTCTGCAAAACACAGGATGCTTGCTTTTAGATTACTGAATTCAGCCTCACACAGGAGATCACCACAGGTGGAGCTAATTAACTATTACCTCTCAGGCAGAGAACTCAGGAAAACTGACAAGCTGTTTAACTCCGTGAGTGAAAAGACACAGGATCCAGGACAGATGGCAGGGGTAAGTCACCAAATATAAAACCTACAGTCAGGATTGTGACAGTATCCCCCTCTTCAAGGGTGGACTCCGGACACCCATCTTGAATCTTAGAGGAACTTGAGAAATTCATACAGAAGAATTTAGGACCTTCGTTGATGCAGATTCCAAAGGTTTAGGACTAAATTCTTTAACTACAGCGTTACTGAAAGTCTGTAAGTCATGGAACACAGGATCATTACTCTCAAAGAGCATGTTGGCCCACTCCAAAGCTCTTCCTCTGAATGCCAGGAACAGATATCGAGTAACGTTGGAAAGAGTTACTGCACCTGAAGGATCAGACTCCATCCGAGAGAGAAATTGTTCAACCAGAGCGGCATATTGCAATAAATCTCCATCAAAGTAAATAGGTGGAAAACCATCAGACGAAAGCTTAGAGGATGAAACTGAAGAAAGCTTTGGCTGGACGAGTAGGACTGGATTGGATCCGAGGATACTTGGATTGGCTGGAGCCAAAGGAGACGGACCAGGCTGGTCCTGGAGTATTGCTGGACCGGCTGGAACCGGGACGGACTGACCAGGCGGAGCCTGGAGTATTGCTGGACCGGCTGGAACCGGGACGGACTGACCAGGCGGAGCCTGGAGTGTTGCTGGACCGGCTGGAACCGGGACGGACTGACCAGGCTGGGCCTGGAGTATTGCTGGACCGGCTGGAACCGGGACGGACTGACCAGGCAGAACCTGGAGTATTACTGGACCGGCTGGAACCGGGACGGACTGACCAGGCGGAGCCTGGAGTATTGCTGGACCGGCTGGAACCGGGACGGACTGACCAGGCTGGGCCTGGAGTATTGCTGGACCGGCTGGAACCGGGACGGACTGACCAGGCAGGGCCTGGAATATTGCTGGACCGGCTGGAACCGGGACGGGCTGAGCCCTTTCTTCACAGGGCTGGGCTGAGGCAAGAGCCCCCACTTCACGGGGCTGGGCTGAGGCAAGAGCCCCCTCTTCACGGGGCTGGGCTGAGGCAAGAGCCCCCTCTTCACGGGGCTGGGCTGAGGCAAGAGCCCCCTCTTCACGGGGCTGGGCTGAGGCAAGAGCCCCCTCTTCACGGGGCTGGGCAGCACTCTGTAGAATCTCTGGCTGGGCAGCACTCTGTAGAATCTCTGGCTGGGCAGCACTCTGTAGAATCTCTGGCTGGGCAGCACTCTGTAGAATCTCTGGCTGGGCAGCACTCTGTAGACTCACTGGCTGGGCAGCACTCTGAAGACTCACTGGCTGGGCAGCACTCTGAAGACTCTCTGGGGCTGGACGCTCTGAAGACGCCCCTCCTGGGGCTGGACGCTCTGAAGACGCCCCTCCTGGGGCTGGACGCTCTGAAGACGCCCCTCCTGGGGCTGGACGCTCTGAAAACGCCCCTCCTGGGGCTGGACGCTCTGAAAACGCCCCTCCTGGGGCTGGACGCTCTGAAAACGCCCCTCCTGGGTCTGTGGACACGGACTCCTCTGTGACTGTAAATGGCTTGAACATTCTTCTCTGGACACCCAACTTGGGATAAGGTCTTTTAACCACCGGACCCCAGTCATAAATTTGAGTCTCTCTCAGAAGAGTAGCCTTCTTGATACCCCCGTCAGCAGCAGAAGAATCGGATACTGTGGATGACTTGTAGACATGAGCACTATGATACTGAGATTTGTCACTATTACCTGGCTTGCGAAGAATGCAGTCTTTAACAAAATGACCAGAATTTCCACAGTAAAGACAGAGATGTAGCTCCTTACGCCGCTGACGTTCAGCTTCAGAGAGCTTGGGCCGTGGATAGCTCTGATGAAAAACTTTCCCTTGCGCAGAGGAAGAGACTCTATTAACTGGATGGGACAAAACAGGATCAACAACGTTGGTAGTATTCCTGAGGAGATCAGGCATCACAGAGAGAATACTAGACAAAAGTTCTTGTAACTGTAGTAACATCTGGTAGAAAATCTGCAGTTGGTCAGGAGTCTTAGAGCAGAAGGTCATAGAATCTCTGGAGGACGAATTCCGCTGCAGACACTGTGCCAATCGATGCTGAGTCGACTCCAGACCTTCCAAGCGTCCTGCAATATTGCTTAGGAGGTCATGCGTCAGACTAACACTTTCGGCCGGGTCCATGTGGCCAGTTCCTACTGTCATGACTGAGGTTTTTGTGAACCCGGTGTAGTGAAGTCTGTGCGGGCGACTGGAGGATTATGTGAATACTACCACTGACCTGGTTTGGAAATGCCGTGGACTCTGGGTTTCCTCCGGAGACTGGGAAGAGGAACCGCAGCAGAGATGGCCGAATCTAGGTTCTCCTCATGCAGGATTAGGTCGGCAGACAGGAGGCATGCTGAAGGTCTCCTGAAAGACAGAACTGGAAAGGCACTGATGAATCAGTGAAGAATACCAGGTATAATTGTGCTAAAGGGCACGGGGTGCTTGGAGACACTGAGGTGCTTGCGGACACTGAGGTGCTTGCGGACACTGAGGTGCTTGCGGACACTGAGGTGCTTGGAGACACTGAGGTGCTTGGAGACACTGAGGTGCTTGGAGACACTGAGGTGCTTGGAGGCACTGAGGTGCGTGGAGGCACTGAGGTGCGTAGAGACACTGGGGTGCGTAGAGACACTGGGGTGCATAGAGACACTGGGGTGCGTAGGGGTGCTGAGGCACGGAGGTGCTGGAAGCACGGAGATGCTGTGGCACGGAGGTACTGAGGCACGGAGATGCTGTGGCACGGAGGTGCTGGAAGCACGGAGGTGCTGGAAGCACGGAGGTACTGAGGCACTGAGGCACGGAGATGCTGAGGCACTGAGGTGCTGAGGCACGGAGATGCTGAGTCACGGAGATGCTGAGTCACGGAGGTGCTGAGGTGCTGGAAGCACGGAGGTACTGAGGCACGGAGGTACTGAGGTGCTGAGGCACGGAGGTGCTGTGGCACGGAGGTGCTGTGGCACGGAGGTGCTGGAAGCACGGAGGTACTGAGGCACTGAGGCACGGAGATGCTGAGGCACGGAGATACTGAGGTACTGGAAGCACGGAGGTACTGAGGCCTGGAGATCCCAACTACAACAGTAGTAAAACTGAAACACGACAGCTGTGGTTTTCAGTGGAGAACACGGAATTCAGTACTGTGCCTTTAAAACGAAACATTGCAGCTGTACCTTTACATTGAGACTCAGGGAAATGGTGAAATCAAATGGCAACACACAAATAAACCAAACGGTAACAAGGGAACAGAGTTTCCACAGGAACTTAGGTACAAAGGTTACCTTTAGGGAGCTCAGCTTAAGACCCACACAAGGCTGTATGTGACACAAGGAACTGGCCCAGATTCCAACTCAGCCTCCTGATTTATACTTCCTGGTCCTTGATGATTGGTGGGCAGGATTAGGTGATGTCACTGTCATGTGACTACTCTAGCCAAGGCTGTGATGTAGAATGAGGCCTAGCAGGCCAAGAGAACACTGAAGCCTGGACTTCTGCAAAACACAGGATGCTTGCTTTTAGATTACTGAATTCAGCCTCACACAGGAGATCACCACAGGTGGAGCTAATTAACTATTACCTCTCAGGCAGAGAACTCAGGAAAACTGACAAGCTGTTTAACTCCGTGAGTGAAAAGACACAGGATCCAGGACAGATGGCAGGGGTAAGTCACCAAATATAAAACCTACAGTCAGGATTGTGACACGGATTCATTGATCACAGTGTACAATACCATGGTACAGGTTTTAGCAGTTTCACTTTCAATACAAACCTGGGACAGACTTACAGCTTTTCTGATTCAGACGCAGACAGATTACTGTTTACCGAAAAGCTTGCGGAGGCAGAACAGCAGCTCAGTATGGATGACATTTATCATCAATTAGTCAAGCTCAAGCGCAGAGAAATAGATTACTTAATGCACGGCATTTAATTATCCGATTACTTTAGAGAAAAAATGGTTCCCCGCGGGTTCAGGATTTGTAACGTGCCAACCATTGGCCATTTTAACCCAGATTTTTGTGAACGATGGATTGGCATACTCAACAAATGCAGCATGGACCTCATATTACTGATGATCGAAGAAGCGGGAAGCGAACTAAAAATCACTAGGGAAAAGGTTCAGCAGTTTGAAACGGAACATAATGCCTCTTAAACAATGGAGAACCAAATAATCCCAAACATTACAATTCCAGGGTCAAACACAGTTGGCGTAAACGAAGGGAGATGCGTTACAGGGATCCAGGTACATCAAACAGTGACAGTGAATTTACAGTATTTGATTCAGAGGGACCTTCATCAAGTGTCCCTTTAGGAACATCCACTGCCATCTTGGTGGGCGTAAAAACAAGAGGACGCCCACCCGCAGGAGTAAGCAGAACACAAGGATCCAAAAACACTCCCACAAAAAGGAAAACCTGATTTACAACCTATCAGACAGATCGCTTAGTGATCTTGAAATTAAAGTCTTGAATAACGGTCTGTCTTTTGTACCAACAAATAGGTTTGACGATTTTTCATGGCAAGTGGACAAACACGAACATGCTCGTAAATTACGACTACAAGAATTTTTTCAAACCAGTGAGTCCAAACATTCGTTAGAGTATCCTCCTGATCCCTATCAGGAGTTCCTCAAATCCAGATACAAATCAATGTTTGACCCACAATCGAACAATGTGTCCATAAAATCCTTCTTTCGTTTAGTGGATAACTCAGTGATGAAATATGCGTCTACTTCTCCAGTTACCAATCACAACCTATCTAGGTCTGAATCGAAAGCGTTAAAACAATTGGGCTCTTTTTGGGATATAATAATCGGCCCCGTCGATAAGGGGGGTGGGGGCAGTATTGTAATTCAAAATCTAACTGATTACAAGAATGAGATTTCTAACCAACTGTCTGACACAATCGTGTATGAAGCGCTTGTGAGGGATCCGTCAGCAGAGTACAAAATTGAGAAAGATACTATTCTCGACCGAGCCATGCAAGACAACAAGTTTTCTTCTAAGTTATGCCAAGCATTGAAACAGGACTTCCTGGTGATACCAGTGTTATTTACAGTACCCAAGATTCATAAGAGCTTAGACACACCACCCGGCAGGCCTATTATAGCGGCCCAGGGATCTTTGTACCAACCCATGTCTACCTTTTTGGACGGCATCTTACAACCACTTATTCTTAGCCAAACCAACCACATCAAGGATACATCTTCTTTCCTTAATCGTCTGGCCTTAAGTAATGACATACTAGACAACACCAGAGTCTGCACCATAGACATCTGTAGTCTTTATACGAGTATCCCCCATGACACAGGCTTGCGATGTATGAGTAATTTTCTAATGAGTGAAAATGTGACCACAGTTGATCTAGATTTTTTTCTTAAACTATTGAAGCTTACACTCACTAGAAATTTATTTTTGTTTGATGGCAAGTTTTATAGACAAACAAGCGTTTGTGCCATGGGAAGTAACGTCTCTACATCGTTTGCCAACATATTTATGCTGCAAGAAGAACAGGACATATTTTTTTCTGATCTAGATGTGCGCAAACATATTCTTCATTATTCCAGCTTTATCGACGACATTTCTCTTACATCCTTGGGGATACTGGGAATCCATTTAGCACAATGGGGTATAGATGGGTCCACTAGGAGCCTTGGGCACTTTAAGAATTTGAAAGTGTGCGCTGGCTCCTCCCTCTATGCCCCTCCTACCAGACTCAGTTTAGAAAATGTGCCCAGAGGAGCCGCTTACGCCGCTAGAAGCTCCTGAAGAGTTTTCTGCATTTATTTAATCTGTTTGTTATTTTCAGACAGGACTGGATGGCACCAGTCTGCCTGCTTCGTGGGACTTAGGAGGGGGGGGGGGAACGGCCCAACCTCTTGAAGGGTTAATGGTCCCGTTCCCCACTGACAGGACACTAGATTATGCGGGAACTATTCGCAAGCCCCACCATGGCGAGCGTACATTCCAGCAGCACGCCGCCACCCCTAACAGAGCCAGAAGATAAAAGAGTGGTGAGTACTAAGCCGGCGTCCCAGTTAGCGGGTCGCCGGCCATTATGGCGGCATGAGGGTACAGAGATGCACGGCTTCTACATGGGGCGGCTGGGTCTCCAGACTCAGTACACAGTGCAGACACATGGCTTCTGAGGAAGTGAACAGAGTCTCAGTACACTATATGTGTACACTGTACCCAGGCTGGCATTACAGACTTAGAAGGGGGCTGACTCCATCTTAGGCACAAAATTACCTCAGCCAGTATAAAAAAGTGCGGAAAGACCATGCACCATTGATGGGGCGGGGCTTCACTATGAGCGGATCCAGCAGCTCACCAGTGCCATTTTCCTTCTGCAGTGGACACAGAAGTTGACTGACAGGGACATGCAGCTCCTCTGGAGAGACTCCAGATTAACTCAGCGGTACCAGAGGGTCATAGCAGGGGGGGGGGGGGGGGGGGGAGCGCTTACTAGTGTACAAAGTCCCCAATCTGGGTATTTAGTCTGTGACGCGGCTACGCTTGGCATTAGCAGTAAAGGCGCTGAGTGCTGGCTCCATACTATCTCTTTGTCTCCCTGGAAGGGCTCTTTGTGGGTTAATTGTGCATTTAAACTGTTCCTGTGTGTGTGTGTGTGTGTGTGTGTGTGTGTGTGTGTGTGTGTGCTGTCACAGTATGTCAGACAAAGAGTGTGTGTTTCATGTAAGGCATAGTGTTCCTCTTCTCCAGGGGGTTCACTACAGTGTACTCAGTGCAGTGTACCTTCCCAGGCTAGCGCGACAGAGCCATCTTGGCTGGATTCCATTAGGGGAATGATTTCCAATATTTCTACTAGATTGTCCCACAATTTGAAAGAGACGCAATACTTAAGATAATCAATGACTGAGTTTATGAAAAGAAATGCAGTACCCAAACCAGCGTCTCAGTCCCCTGCCAGTTGTCCGCAAAAATGTCCTTTGGCCTATACCCTGCAGTCTGACTCTGTTGATGAGGGTAAAAAAAAACTATATTGTTATCCCTAATGCACACTGAGTAAAAAATAGCACTACATAATGATCAGATAATACAGAGATCTTAGTTACGTATATCTGCAAATATAGGGTTAAGCCCCCAGGCCGAACGGCAAGGCGTCTCTGTCACTTTGGTGGTCCCTAATATTAGGTATGGGTCCGGGGTGCTTGACCCCATCACGTCGGCACAGGTCGGCTATCCCAGGTCAGAAAATGAGGGGTTAATAAGAAGCACATAAGTGCTATATAAGTGAAGTGTGGTTAAAATAATACAAACATATATACAAAGTGATATGGAAAATAATAAGTGTTAATATTGTGTTAGGTTGTGCCAACCTGAAGCAGACCAGCCATACCAACATAGAGGCAACTGCACCCCACACCCACCCCATAAATAAGTACAAATATGTCTGGGTCTAATTGCCCAGTGTAAGGCCACATGATAATGGCTCCTACAGCATCTGAGAGCCAGCTTACCTGGAGACACCCCTAGTTTCTCCAATGGCACTCTGGAGTCAGCAACCCCTCCTAATGCTGACCCATCCATGCCTCTCTAACTACAATGCACATTTATTGGCAAGCTGCTCAATCAGATTGTGATGTCATTCAGGTGCTAAAAGGGAGGGGTAATTCTGTGTAAAAAAATATTGTTATCCCTAATGCACACCGAGTGAAAAATAACACTACATAATGATCAGATAATACAGAGATCTTAGTTGCGTATATCTGCACAGTGGCGGATTCAGGGGGGGCACCCAGGCACGTGCCCCCCCTGTCGTTTAGGATAATTTTTGAATCCTTTATAGTCATTACATTCCGGCCACATAGCAACAGGGCTGGCTGGAGCGGCGCGGCGGTGCACGGGGGGGGGGGGGGGGGGGGCGGGTCGTGATTTAGGGGCACTCCTTCTAGCTCCCTTCAGCCCGGACTGATGCTGCCACCACCGGGTCCCACCGCTGCTCGTACTCGGCACAGTGACAGGGTGAAGGAGCTCTCGTCTCCAGCGTTCCCTGTCACGCAGGCTGGGTGCTGCGCAGCTCAGACTCCCCGAACTCCTCCCATGCTCTGGTGCTCTCTCGCCCTTCTGGAGACCCCGGTTGACCAGGGAGCCAGAGCCGGCATCTTCACCAACGGCTCCCCTCGCTGACCACTGTAAGTAAGATTGGTATCCCTGGCAAGAGGGCAGAGGTTGCGGGAAATACTGACAAAATACAAAGGGATTATGCTTCATTTTTTAGTGTTTATATTTTTAGTGTTTTACAGAAAATAAACTCTGCACTCTTTCCCCAAAACCTTCCCTGTTCAGATTTTCATACAGCGATTCTGTCAGAGAGCTCAGGTGCAGATTTATTAATCATGATGAAGTGATAAAGTGGAAGGTGATAAAGCACCAGCCACTCAGCTCCTGTCATTTTTCAAACCCAGCCTGTAACATAGAAGTTAAGTTAGGAGCTGACTGGCTGGTACTTTATCACCTTCCACTTTATCACTTCACCGAGCTTAATAAATCTTTATTAGGCATCGTCTTAAACTGTCATTCAGCCATCTGCTCAGTGGCGGAACTACCGCCAGTGCAAGCAGTGCCTTGCACTGGGGCCCGCCATTGTCCAGGGGCCCAAATCCAGCGCGGCATGTAATGAGTCAAACTGACTCATTACATGACGCTGTCTGCCGTAATGTGTAAAAAAGGGGACGCTGTCTGCCGTAATGTGTAAAAAGGGGACACTGTCTGCCGTTAGGTGTAAAAAGGGGACACTGTCTGCCGTTATGTGTAAAAAGGGGGACGCTGTCTGCCGTTATGTGTAAAAAGGGGGACGCTGTCTGTCGTAATGTGTAAAAAGGGGGATGCTGTCTGCCATTATGTGTAAAAAAGGGACGCTGTCTGCCGTTATGTGTAAAAGGGGGACACTGTCTGCCGTAATGTGTAAAAAAAGGGGGACTGTCTGCTGTAATGTGTAAAAAGGGGGACGCTGTCTGCCATTATGTGTAAAAAGGGGATGCTGTCTGCCGTTATGTGTAAAAAGGGGGACGCTGTCTGCCGTAATGTGTGAAAAGGGGACACTGTCTGCCCTTAGGTGTAAAAAGTGGACGCTGTCTGCCGTTATGTGTAAAAAGTGGACGCTGTCTGCCGTTATGTGTAAAAAAGGGGACGCTGTCTGCCGTAATGTGTAAAAAGGGATGCTGTCTGCCGTAATGTGTAAAAAAAAAGGGGGACGCTGTCTGCCGTAATGTGTAAAAAGGGGGCGCTGTCTGCCGTAATGTGTAAAAAGAGCGACGCTGTCTGCCGTAATGTGTAAAAGGGGCTCTACCTGGTGTAGTGGTGCTACTGTGCGGCGTAATTTGAATAATGGAGACTACTGTGAATTGGTATTATTTTGTGTCCATGTCCCTATATTTTTTGTGCGCGCCTACGCCGCACACTGCCCATGTTTTACATAGAAGGGGGGGGGCTCCGATGCTGTTTCTTGCACACAGCACTAAAATGTCTAGTTACGGCACTGTTGCTAGGTATCCATTTTCCTGGCCCCGAGCAGGTCCCCCTCACCAGATCCTCTCCAGGGGTGAGGGGGTGAACTTGGATGGGATGGGATTGGGGAGGGGCCCAAAGCATTTTGTCGCACCTGGGCCCACCACTCGCTAGTTCCGCCACTGCATCTGCTCATGGATGTCTCAAAGGCATTTAAAGTTAAATATAGAAAAACACTGACTTTATTCCTCCTATCACTGTCCAAACCACTGCATAATGCCTTTTCCACAGTCAGTGACTCTGCTATCCTATCTGACTGCAAACCTCTGTGCCACCTCCCACTCCACACTCTATATCACTCATTGTTTCCCACATCCTGCATTATTTGCATACACAAATCCAAACACATGCTTCCTTACCCTGATTGCACCATACAGTGGCAACTAGCAGTGCAGAGTGGCTCATCAGCATGCCATTTCCTGTGAGGCCACAACCCATGTTATGAGCCACACCCAGGAGCATGAGCAAAAGAAACACCCCCCACCCCCGACTTCCACTATCATGGTGCCCCCCCTGTCATTTTGTTCTGGATCCGCCCCTGTATCTACAGATGATGAGGGGTCAGACATGGAGGAGGGGGAGGTGGACTCAGAGGTCAGGGAGGCTACTCTGTCACAGGGAATAGAGGCTCTGTGATGTTAGTGTATTAGAATGCTTAATATTTGTAGACACTCCTTTACTAATATGTGTAAGCCTGAATCTTCAGTGATGGTCCCTAGGACCAGGGGGATGCTGGCAAGTGGGTGGTCTTGTGGCAGTGTGTCTGGAGTTGGTGATGGAATAAAACAGCACAGCAGTGAACTCACATGTCTCTGTGTCCTTGTGACTGGATTTACAAACATATGAACAAAACATGGTGTCAGAAGAAGTTTAACTTGGACTGCTAGTGCTCTCAGAGTGTGAAAGAATCCTGCAGAAGTCTGTAAGGCTGTGATACTCAGTGTCTGCAAAGCCTGCAGTGTGCTCCTCTCTTCAAACAGTGAGTAACCATGGATAAACTGGATCCTCCAACCGGCATGCTGATGTCTGGTAACTTGTCTGAAAACTGGAAAAGATTTAAGCAAAGGTTTGATATATATCTTGCTGCATGTGGAGCTGATACAGAGGCTGACAAAACTAAGGCATCCATTTTCCTCCATGTGATAGGAGAGGATGTGTTGGACATTTATAATAGTTTTCAGTTTGATGAGGGGCAGAATATGGTGTTATCTTCTATAATGCAAAAGTTTGAAGATTACTTTGTGCCAAGGAAAAATGTGACATATGAAAGATATAAGTTTTTCACATGTGATCAGAAGTCTGGATATGGATTTGATCAGTATGATACAGAGCTGCAATCACTCAGTAAAACCTGTGAGTTTGGTGATTTAAAGGATTCACTGATTAGAGATCGTATTGTCTGTGGAATACTTGATAATGGACTCAGAGAGAGATTTCTGAGAGAGCAAGACCTAACACTAGAAAAGGCAGTGACTATGTGTAGATCTGCAGAAATAACTAGATTTCAAGCCAAAAAGTTACACAAGGACGCTGATGGTGCTGTCCATGTAGTGCATAAAACAGAGCCAAGCAAACCTCCATTCTCAAGAATGAAGCAGTCTAAGCCATAGTCTAATAAGGAAATGTGTAGTAGATGTGGAAATGCTCACAATCCTAAAATGTGCCCTGCTTATGATAAAACCTGCATGAAATGTGGGAGACTTAATCACTTTGCCAAATGCTGTAAAATGAAAACTGAAACAACCAATGTGCATGCTGTTAAACAAACAGAGGAATTCTTTGTGGATTGCATTGAACTTTGCAGTGCAGATAAGAAAGAATGGATTGTCCCTTTAACTGTGAACGAGATTGTAATTCCCTTTAAGTTTGATACTAGCGCGCAGGTGAATTTAATATTGTTTCAAGATTATAAGACTTTTAGAGTAAAACCTAAAATTCATCCGGCTAAAGTGAAAGTTACAGGGTACACTGGGGAAGAAATTCCTGTGAAAGGTACATGCTTAGTGACACTGAAATATAAGGGACAACAGTTTAAAGCATCTCTACTGATTGTGGATAAAAATGTGCAACCGATTCTAGGATTAAGTTCCTGTGAGAAACTAAGCTTGCTAAAGAAAGTTTTTATGGTGACATCACAAGTAGAAGATGACTGCAAATCAATGTTTACAGAATACAGAGACTTGTTTGAAGGTCTAGGTTGTTTGCCTGGAGAGCATAAAATAAATATACACACGCAAGTTTCTTCAGTGATACACCCCTGTAGAAAAGTGCCATTTGCGCTGAGAGAAAAACTGAAACAAGAGTTAAATCGCATGGAAGCCTTGGGTGTGATGCAGAAATTTGATGAGCCTACTGAATGGGTAAGCTCCTTAGTAATTGTTGAAAAGAAAAATGGACAACTCAGAATATGTCTAGACCCCAGAGATTTAAACAAAGCTATTAAACAAGAACATTTCAAACTACCAACTAGAGATGAAATCATGTCGCAATTTGCGGGAGCAAAATGGTTCAGTAAATTGGACGCATCTTCAGGATTCTGGCAAATGAAGCTAGATGAGGCCAGCTCAAAGCTTTGTACATTTAATACACCAGAAGGTCGATAAAGATTTCTTCTACTACCATATGGAATTTTGTCTGCTCCAGAGGTATATCACAAAAAGATACACATGATTTTTGAACATATTCCAGGTGTTGAAACAATGATGGATGACAGTATTGTCTGGGGATCTACAAAGGATGAGCATGATTCTAGATTGAGACAAGTAATGGAACTTGTCAAGAAAGTGAATCTAAAGCTAAACAAGGACAAATGTGAATTTTGCGTGAATACACTTATCTTTATGGGCGACGTGGTCTTGGATCAAGGTGTAAAACTAGACCCACGGAAAATATCAGCCATAGTGAACATGGAACATCCTAACAACAAAGATGACGTCAGAAGATTCCTAGGAATGATTACTTACTTAGAAAAGTTTATTTCTCAACTCTCTGAACAAACAGCCTCTCTTAGATGGTTGTTGGACAAAGATAACGAGTGGATGTGGTCACATGAACAAGAAGAAAGTTGGCACAACTTGAAACAGATCATTACAGAGCAACCAGTGCTAAAATTCTTTGATCCTGCGAAAAGAATAAGAATTTCAGCAGATGCTTCGCAATTTGGCCTAGGCTCAGTGTTGTTACAAGAACATGAGGATACATGGCAACCAGTAATCTATGCATCAAGAGCACTGACAGGTGCTGAAACAAGGCATGCTCAGATAGAAAAAGAACTTCTAGCGATCACATATGCATGTGAGCGATTTCATCCATTTGTGTATGGTCAAACATTTACAGTGGAAACTGACCACAAGCCATTGGTAGCTATCATGACTAAATCATTACATTACTGTCCCATGAAAATTCAACGAATGCTTATCAGACTACAGAAATATGATGTACACTTGCTGTACTGTCCCGGTAAATACATGTACATTGCTAATACACTTTCTCATGCTGGGGACAAAAGTGAAGGTTCCAAAAGTCTGATGGATGAAGAGATAGAAGCCTATGTTAATTTGATCGTAGCTTCTCTACCAGTGTCTCTTGCAAAACAAGAACAGATTAGGAAAGAAACTGAGACAGATGACACAGTGAAAGTGTTGAAAGATATCATTCTGAAAGGTTGTCTCATAGAAGCGATCAGAGAAGTTCTGCCACGTTTCCTGTGTCAAAGGAACTAAATACCCTGTTTGAGGAACCGTGGGTTAATCCTGATAGAAAATTTCAAATCCCTAAAAGGTTGATATTATCTTTTCCTTTTCCTCCTGAGGATAGGAAAAAATGGGAAAATCCACCAATAGTGGATGCATCAGTATCCAGGCTGTCACGAAAAATTGTATTGCCTGTCCCGGGTGCAGCCTCCCTAAAAGGCACGGCTGATCGTAGAATTGAGACTACACTCAAAGAGATGAACTAGGAAAATGGATCTCCAAAGCTACTGTGGGTAAGTCCACATATCTTCCTTCTGCAGCACCACCAGCCAGGAAGGCCTATTCAGAACCTAATCTGCAGTCCTTTCGGATTGCCAAGTTTAAGGGCAAAACCATAGGTTTTTCTTCAGCCACCAGAGGCGCTAGAGGTAAGCCTCTAGCTCTGCTTCCTCAAAGCCTGCAGCAAGATGGTGGACTGCGATGCCTGGAAGACTGGTGGGTGGGAGCCCAACAAAAAAGATTTCAGTCACATCTGGACAGGTTCGTGCCAGGATCCCTGGGTCATAGATCTTATTTCCCAGGGTTACAGACTGGAGTTTCAGGAGCTCCCACCTTATAGGTTCTTCAAATCAGGCTTACCAGTTTCACAAGAGGCAAGTATGACCTTAGAGGATGCCATTCAAAAACTGGTACAGACTCAGGTCATTGTTCCAGTTCCACCTCATCTGCAAAACAAGGGATATTGTGCCAACTTGTTTGTAGTACCGAAACCAGACGGTTCAGTAAGACCAATTTTGAACCTCAAGTTATTAAACCCATACTTACGAGTATTCAAATTCAAGATGGAGTCTTTGAAAGCGGTGATCTCAGGTCTGGAGGAGGGGGAATTCCTAGTGTCTCTAGATATCAAGAATGCTTACCTTCACATTCTGATCTGGCCACCTCATCAGGCTTATCTATGGTTTGCACTGCAGACTGCCACTATCGTTCACCAAAGTGATGACAGAGATGATGTTTCTACTTCGCAAAGAGGAGTGAACATAATTCCGTACATGGACGATCACCTGATAAAGGAACTGTTCTTGGACAGCATTGGCCTCTCAACCAGACTACTCTGGATCATGGGTGGATTCTGAACTTACCAAAATCTCGTGGAAAAAAGGGGGTAACCTGGATTGCACATCCTATTACTAAAGATATCAAGAGGTGCTATCATGCTGAGGCTTCTAATACTATGCTGGGGGAAGAGAGATGCAGATGCACACTCTTAGCACTAAGAACACTGATAATAAAAATAATTTAAATAAACCCTCACAATTAACGGAGTATAATTGAAGTTCTTAGCACACATTTGCGCAAATATGCGGGCCCATGTACCGCGGCCAGGTGACTTCATCACATGGGTCCCTAACATCCCTAATACTATCACATTCTATAAATTTATACAGGACTTACCTCTAAATAGGGACTTATCAATGTGTGATCTGAAATGCAGGAACCCAGCTAATTAAAACACCTGAGGGTGAATGGGAGGAGTGCCAATCCAGAGGAAGGAAGCCTTGCCTTCCAGTGTACAATATATACACAAATATAGTGGGAAAAAAGGGGGGAACCTGGATTGCACATCCTATTACTAAAGATATCAAGAGGTGCTATCATGCTGAGGCTTCTAATACTATGCTGGGGCAGGAGAGATGCAGATGCACACTCTTAGCACTAAGAACACCGATAATAAAAATAATTTAAATAAACCCTCACAAATAACATGGAGTATAATTGAAGTTCTTAGCACACATTTGCGCAAATATGCGAGCCCATGTACCGCGGCCAGGTGACTTCATCACATGGGTCCCTAACATCCCTAATATTATCACATTCTATAAATTTATACAGGACTTACCTCTAAATAGGGCCTTATCAATGTGTGATCTGAAATGCAGGAACCCAGCTAATTAAAACACCTGAGGGTGAATGGGAGGAGTGCCAATCCAGAGGAAGGAAGCCTTGCCTTCCAGTGTACAATATATACACAAATATAGTGGAAAAAAGGGGGGAACCTGGATTGCACATCCTATTACTAAAGATATCAAGAGGTGCTATCATGCTGAGGCTTCTAATACTATGCTGGGGGAAGAGTGATGCAGATGCACACTCTTAGCACTAAGAACACTGATAATAAAAATAATTTAAATAAACCCTCACAATTAACATGGAGTATAATTGAAGTTCTTAGCACACATTTGCGCAAATATGCGGGCCCATGTACCGCGGCCAGGTGACTTCATCACATGGGTCCCTAACATCCCTAATATTATCACATTCTATAAATTTATACAGGACTTACCTCTAAATAGGGCCTTATCAATGTGTGATCTGAAATGCAGGAACCCAGCAAATTAAAACACCTGAGGGTGAATGGGAGGAGTGCCAATCCAGAGGAAGGAAGCCTTGCCTTCCAGTGTACAATATATACACAAATATAGTGGAAAAAAGGGGGGAACCTGGATTGCACATCCTATTACTAAAGATATCAAGAGGTGCTATCATGCTGAGGCTTCTAATACTATGCTGGGGGAAGAGAGATGCAGATGCACACTCTTAGCACTAAGAACACTGATAATAAAAATAATTTAAATAAACCCTCACAATTAACGGAGTATAATTGAAGTTCTTAGCACACATTTGCGCAAATATGCGGGCCCATGTACCGCGGCCAGGTGACTTCATCACATGGGTCCCTAACATCCCTAATACTATCACATTCTATAAATTTATACAGGACTTACCTCTAAATAGGGCCTTATCAATGTGTGATCTGAAATGCAGGAACCCAGCTAATTAAAACACCTGAGAGTGAATGGGAGGAGTGCCAATCCAGAGGAAGGAAGCCTTGCCTTCCAGTGTACAATATATACACAAATATAGTGGAAAAAAGGGGGGAACCTGGATTGCACATCCTATTACTAAAGATATCAAGAGGTGCTATCATGCTGAGGCTTCTAATACTATGCTGGGGGAAGAGTGATGCAGATGCACACTCTTAGCACTAAGAACACTGATAATAAAAATAATTTAAATAAACCCTCACAATTAACATGGAGTATAATTGAAGTTCTTAGCACACATTTGCGCAAATATGCGGGCCCATGTACCGCGGCCAGGTGACTTCATCACATGGGTCCCTAACATCCCTAATATTATCACATTCTATAAATTTATACAGGACTTACCTCTAAATAGGGCCTTATCAATGTGTGATCTGAAATGCAGGAACCCAGCAAATTAAAACACCTGAGGGTGAATGGGAGGAGTGCCAATCCAGAGGAAGGAAGCCTTGCCTTCCAGTGTACAATATATACACAAATATAGTGGAAAAAAGGGGGGAACCTGGATTGCACATCCTATTACTAAAGATATCAAGAGGTGCTATCATGCTGAGGCTTCTAATACTATGCTGGGGGAAGAGAGATGCAGATGCACACTCTTAGCACTAAGGACACTGATAATAAAAATAATTTAAATAAACCCTCACAATTATCATGGAGTGTAATTGAAGTTCTTAGCACACATTTGCGCAAATATGCGGGCCCATGTACCGCGGAGTGGGGACTTCATCACATGGGTCCCTAACATCTCTAATGTTATCACATTCTATAAATTTATACAGGACTTACCTCTAAATAGGGCCTTATCAATGTGTGATCTGAAATGCAGGAACCCAGCTAATTAAAACACCTGAGGGTGAATGGGAGGAGTGCCAATCCAGAGGAAGTAAGCCTTGCCTTCCAGTGTACAATATATACACAAATATAGTGGAAAAAAGGGGGGAACCTGGATTGCACATCCTATTACTAAAGATATCAAGAGGTGCTATCATGCTGAGGCTTCTAATACTATGCTGGGTGAAGAGAGATGCAGATGCACACTCTTAGCACTAATAACACTGATAATAAAAATAATTTAAATAAACCCTCACAATTAACATGGAGTATAATTGAAGTTCTTAGCACACATTTGCGCAAATATGTGGGCCCATGTACCGCGGCCAGGTGACTTCATCACATGGGTCCCTAACATCCCTAATATTATCACATTCTATAAATTTATACAGGACTTACCTCTAAATAGGGCCTTATCAATGTGTGATCTGAAATGCAGGAACCCAGCTAATTAAAACACCTGAGGGTGAATGGGAGGAGTGCCAATCCAGAGGAAGGAAGCCTTGCCTTCCAGTGTACAATATATACACAAATATAGTGGAAAAAAGGGGGGAACCTGGATTGCACATCCTATTACTAAAGATATCAAGAGGTGCTATCATGCTGAGGCTTCTAATACTATGCTGGGTGAAGAGAGATGCAGATGCACACTCTTAGCACTAATAACACTGATAATAAAAATAATTTAAATAAACCCTCACAATTAACATGGAGTATAATTGAAGTTCTTAGCACACATTTGCGCAAATATGTGGGCCCATGTACCGCGGCCAGGTGACTTCATCACATGGGTCCCTAACATCCCTAATATTATCACATTCTATAAATTTATACAGGACTTACCTCTAAATAGGGCCTTATCAATGTGTGATCTGAAATGCAGGAACCCAGCTAATTAAAACACCTGAGGGTGAATGGGAGGAGTGCCAATCCAGAGGAAGGAAGCCTTGCCTTCCAGTGTACAATATATACACAAATATAGTGGAAAAAGGGGGGGAACCTGGATTGCACATCCTATTACTAAAGATATCAAGAGGTGCTATCATGCTGAGGCTTCTAATACTATGCTGGGGGAAGAGTGATGCAGATGCACACTCTTAGCACTAAGAACACTGATAATAAAAATAATTTAAATAAACCCTCACAATTAACATGGAGTATAATTGAAGTTCTTAGCACACATTTGCGCAAATATGTGGGCCCATGTACCGCGGCCAGGTGACTTCATCACATGGGTCCCTAACATCCCTAATATTATCACATTCTATAAATTTATACAGGACTTACCTCTAAATAGGGCCTTATCAATGTGTGATCTGAAATGCAGGAACCCAGCAAATTAAAACACCTGAGGGTGAATGGGAGGAGTGCCAATCCAGAGGAAGGAAGCCTTGCCTTCCAGTGTACAATATATACACAAATATAGTGGAAAAAAGGGGGGAACCTGGATTGCACATCCTATTACTAAAGATATCAAGAGGTGCTATCATGCTGAGGCTTCTAATACTATGCTGGGGGAAGAGAGATGCAGATGCACACTCTTAGCACTAAGGACACTGATAATAAAAATAATTTAAATAAACCCTCACAATTATCATGGAGTGTAATTGAAGTTCTTAGCACACATTTACGCAAATATGCGGGCCCATGTACCGCGGAGAGGGGACTTCATCACATGGGTCCCTAACATCTCTAATATTATCACATTCTATAAATTTATACAGGATTTACCTCTAAATAGGGCCTTATCAATGTGTGATCTGAAATGCAGGAACCCAGCTAATTAAAACACCTGAGGGTGAATGGGAGGAGTGCCAATCCAGAGGAAGTAAGCCTTGCCTTCCAGTGTACAATATATACACAAATATAGTGGAAAAAAGGGGGGAACCTGGATTGCACATCCTATTACTAAAGATATCAAGAGGTGCTATCATGCTGAGGCTTCTAATACTATGCTGGGTGAAGAGAGATGCAGATGCACACTCTTAGCACTAATAACACTGATAATAAAAATAATTTAAATAAACCCTCACAATTAACATGGAGTATAATTGAAGTTCTTAGCACACATTTGCGCAAATATGTGGGCCCATGTACCGCGGCCAGGTGACTTCATCACATGGGTCCCTAACATCCCTAATATTATCACATTCTATAAATTTATACAGGACTTACCTCTAAATAGGGCCTTATCAATGTGTGATCTGAAATGCAGGAACCCAGCTAATTAAAACACCTGAGGGTGAATGGGAGGAGTGCCAATCCAGAGGAAGGAAGCCTTGCCTTCCAGTGTACAATATATACACAAATATAGTGGAAAAAGGGGGGGAACCTGGATTGCACATCCTATTACTAAAGATATCAAGAGGTGCTATCATGCTGAGGCTTCTAATACTATGCTGGGTGAAGAGAGATGCAGATGCACACTCTTAGCACTAAGAACACTGATAATAAAAATAATTTAAATAAACCCTCACAATTAACATGGAGTGTAATTGAAGTTCTTAGCACACAGTTGCGCAAATATGCGGGCCCATGTACCGCGGCCAGGTGACTTCATCGCATGGGTCCCTAACATCCCTAACATTATCACATTCTATAAATTTATACAGGACTTACCTCTAAATAGGGCCTTATCAATGTGTGATCTGAAATGCAGGAACCCAGCTAATTAAAACACCTGAGGGTGAATGGGAGGAGTGCCAATCCAGAGGAAGTAAGCCTTGCCTTCCAGTGTACAATATATACACAAATATAGTGGAAAAAAGGGGGGAACCTGGATTGCACATCCTATTACTAAAGATATCAAGAGGTGCTATCATGCTGAGGCTTCTAATACTATGCTGGGTGAAGAGAGATGCAGATGCACACTCTTAGCACTAATAACACTGATAATAAAAATAATTTAAATAAACCCTCACAATTAACATGGAGTATAATTGAAGTTCTTAGCACACATTTGCGCAAATATGTGGGCCCATGTACCGCGGCCAGGTGACTTCATCACATGGGTCCCTAACATCCCTAATATTATCACATTCTATAAATTTATACAGGACTTACCTCTAAATAGGGCCTTATCAATGTGTGATCTGAAATGCAGGAACCCAGCTAATTAAAACACCTGAGGGTGAATGGGAGGAGTGCCAATCCAGAGGAAGGAAGCCTTGCCTTCCAGTGTACAATATATACACAAATATAGTGGAAAAAGGGGGGGAACCTGGATTGCACATCCTATTACTAAAGATATCAAGAGGTGCTATCATGCTGAGGCTTCTAATACTATGCTGGGGGAAGAGAGATGCAGATGCACACTCTTAGCACTAAGGACACTGATAATAAAAATAATTTAAATAAACCCTCACAATTATCATGGAGTGTAATTGAAGTTCTTAGCACACATTTGCGCAAATATGCGGGCCCATGTACCGCGGAGTGGGGACTTCATCACATGGGTCCCTAACATCTCTAATGTTATCACATTCTATAAATTTATACAGGACTTACCTCTAAATAGGGCCTTATCAATGTGTGATCTGAAATGCAGGAACCCAGCTAATTAAAACACCTGAGGGTGAATGGGAGGAGTGCCAATCCAGAGGAAGTAAGCCTTGCCTTCCAGTGTACAATATATACACAAATATAGTGGAAAAAAGGGGGGAACCTGGATTGCACATCCTATTACTAAAGATATCAAGAGGTGCTATCATGCTGAGGCTTCTAATACTATGCTGGGTGAAGAGAGATGCAGATGCACACTCTTAGCACTAATAACACTGATAATAAAAATAATTTAAATAAACCCTCACAATTAACATGGAGTATAATTGAAGTTCTTAGCACACATTTGCGCAAATATGTGGGCCCATGTACCGCGGCCAGGTGACTTCATCACATGGGTCCCTAACATCCCTAATATTATCACATTCTATAAATTTATACAGGACTTACCTCTAAATAGGGCCTTATCAATGTGTGATCTGAAATGCAGGAACCCAGCTAATTAAAACACCTGAGGGTGAATGGGAGGAGTGCCAATCCAGAGGAAGGAAGCCTTGCCTTCCAGTGTACAATATATACACAAATATAGTGGAAAAAGGGGGGGAACCTGGATTGCACATCCTATTACTAAAGATATCAAGAGGTGCTATCATGCTGAGGCTTCTAATACTATGCTGGGTGAAGAGAGATGCAGATGCACACTCTTAGCACTAAGAACACTGATAATAAAAATAATTTAAATAAACCCTCACAATTAACATGGAGTGTAATTGAAGTTCTTAGCACACAGTTGCGCAAATATGCGGGCCCATGTACCGCGGCCAGGTGACTTCATCGCATGGGTCCCTAACATCCCTAATATTATCACATTCTATAAATTTATACAGGACTTACCTCTAAATAGGGCCTTATCAATGTGTGATCTGAAATGCAGGAACCCAGCTAATTAAAACACCTGAGGGTGAATGGGAGGAGTGCCAATCCAGAGGAAGTAAGCCTTGCCTTCCAGTGTACAATATATACACAAATATAGTGGAAAAAAGGGGGGAACCTGGATTGCACATCCTATTACTAAAGATATCAAGAGGTGCTATCATGCTGAGGCTTCTAATACTATGCTGGGTGAAGAGAGATGCAGATGCACACTCTTAGCACTAATAACACTGATAATAAAAATAATTTAAATAAACCCTCACAATTAACATGGAGTATAATTGAAGTTCTTAGCACACATTTGCGCAAATATGTGGGCCCATGTACCGCGGCCAGGTGACTTCATCACATGGGTCCCTAACATCCCTAATATTATCACATTCTATAAATTTATACAGGACTTACCTCTAAATAGGGCCTTATCAATGTGTGATCTGAAATGCAGGAACCCAGCTAATTAAAACACCTGAGGGTGAATGGGAGGAGTGCCAATCCAGAGGAAGGAAGCCTTGCCTTCCAGTGTACAATATATACACAAATATAGTGGAAAAAGGGGGGGAACCTGGATTGCACATCCTATTACTAAAGATATCAAGAGGTGCTATCATGCTGAGGCTTCTAATACTATGCTGGGGGAAGAGTGATGCAGATGCACACTCTTAGCACTAAGAACACTGATAATAAAAATAATTTAAATAAACCCTCACAATTAACATGGAGTATAATTGAAGTTCTTAGCACACATTTGCGCAAATATGTGGGCCCATGTACCGCGGCCAGGTGACTTCATCACATGGGTCCCTAACATCCCTAATATTATCACATTCTATAAATTTATACAGGACTTACCTCTAAATAGGGCCTTATCAATGTGTGATCTGAAATGCAGGAACCCAGCAAATTAAAACACCTGAGGGTGAATGGGAGGAGTGCCAATCCAGAGGAAGGAAGCCTTGCCTTCCAGTGTACAATATATACACAAATATAGTGGAAAAAAGGGGGGAACCTGGATTGCACATCCTATTACTAAAGATATCAAGAGGTGCTATCATGCTGAGGCTTCTAATACTATGCTGGGGGAAGAGAGATGCAGATGCACACTCTTAGCACTAAGGACACTGATAATAAAAATAATTTAAATAAACCCTCACAATTATCATGGAGTGTAATTGAAGTTCTTAGCACACATTTACGCAAATATGCGGGCCCATGTACCGCGGAGAGGGGACTTCATCACATGGGTCCCTAACATCTCTAATATTATCACATTCTATAAATTTATACAGGATTTACCTCTAAATAGGGCCTTATCAATGTGTGATCTGAAATGCAGGAACCCAGCTAATTAAAACACCTGAGGGTGAATGGGAGGAGTGCCAATCCAGAGGAAGTAAGCCTTGCCTTCCAGTGTACAATATATACACAAATATAGTGGAAAAAAGGGGGGAACCTGGATTGCACATCCTATTACTAAAGATATCAAGAGGTGCTATCATGCTGAGGCTTCTAATACTATGCTGGGTGAAGAGAGATGCAGATGCACACTCTTAGCACTAATAACACTGATAATAAAAATAATTTAAATAAACCCTCACAATTAACATGGAGTATAATTGAAGTTCTTAGCACACATTTGCGCAAATATGTGGGCCCATGTACCGCGGCCAGGTGACTTCATCACATGGGTCCCTAACATCCCTAATATTATCACATTCTATAAATTTATACAGGACTTACCTCTAAATAGGGCCTTATCAATGTGTGATCTGAAATGCAGGAACCCAGCTAATTAAAACACCTGAGGGTGAATGGGAGGAGTGCCAATCCAGAGGAAGGAAGCCTTGCCTTCCAGTGTACAATATATACACAAATATAGTGGAAAAAGGGGGGGAACCTGGATTGCACATCCTATTACTAAAGATATCAAGAGGTGCTATCATGCTGAGGCTTCTAATACTATGCTGGGTGAAGAGAGATGCAGATGCACACTCTTAGCACTAAGAACACTGATAATAAAAATAATTTAAATAAACCCTCACAATTAACATGGAGTGTAATTGAAGTTCTTAGCACACAGTTGCGCAAATATGCGGGCCCATGTACCGCGGCCAGGTGACTTCATCGCATGGGTCCCTAACATCCCTAACATTATCACATTCTATAAATTTATACAGGACTTACCTCTAAATAGGGCCTTATCAATGTGTGATCTGAAATGCAGGAACCCAGCTAATTAAAACACCTGAGGGTGAATGGGAGGAGTGCCAATCCAGAGGAAGTAAGCCTTGCCTTCCAGTGTACAATATATACACAAATATAGTGGAAAAAAGGGGGGAACCTGGATTGCACATCCTATTACTAAAGATATCAAGAGGTGCTATCATGCTGAGGCTTCTAATACTATGCTGGGTGAAGAGAGATGCAGATGCACACTCTTAGCACTAATAACACTGATAATAAAAATAATTTAAATAAACCCTCACAATTAACATGGAGTATAATTGAAGTTCTTAGCACACATTTGCGCAAATATGTGGGCCCATGTACCGCGGCCAGGTGACTTCATCACATGGGTCCCTAACATCCCTAATATTATCACATTCTATAAATTTATACAGGACTTACCTCTAAATAGGGCCTTATCAATGTGTGATCTGAAATGCAGGAACCCAGCTAATTAAAACACCTGAGGGTGAATGGGAGGAGTGCCAATCCAGAGGAAGGAAGCCTTGCCTTCCAGTGTACAATATATACACAAATATAGTGGAAAAAGGGGGGGAACCTGGATTGCACATCCTATTACTAAAGATATCAAGAGGTGCTATCATGCTGAGGCTTCTAATACTATGCTGGGGGAAGAGTGATGCAGATGCACACTCTTAGCACTAAGAACACTGATAATAAAAATAATTTAAATAAACCCTCACAATTAACATGGAGTATAATTGAAGTTCTTAGCACACATTTGCGCAAATATGTGGGCCCATGTACCGCGGCCAGGTGACTTCATCACATGGGTCCCTAACATCCCTAATATTATCACATTCTATAAATTTATACAGGACTTACCTCTAAATAGGGCCTTATCAATGTGTGATCTGAAATGCAGGAACCCAGCTAATTAAAACACCTGAGGGTGAATGGGAGGAGTGCCAATCCAGAGGAAGGAAGCCTTGCCTTCCAGTGTACAATATATACACAAATATAGTGGAAAAAAGGGGGGAACCTGGATTGCACATCCTATTACTAAAGATATCAAGAGGTGCTATCATGCTGAGGCTTCTAATACTATGCTGGGGGAAGAGAGATGCAGATGCACACTCTTAGCACTAAGGACACTGATAATAAAAATAATTTAAATAAACCCTCACAATTATCATGGAGTGTAATTGAAGTTCTTAGCACACATTTACGCAAATATGCGGGCCCATGTACCGCGGAGAGGGGACTTCATCACATGGGTCCCTAACATCTCTAATATTATCACATTCTATAAATTTATACAGGACTTACCTCTAAATAGGGCCTTATCAATGTGTGATCTGAAATGCAGGAACCCAGCTAATTAAAACACCTGAGGGTGAATGGGAGGAGTGCCAATCCAGAGGAAGTAAGCCTTGCCTTCCAGTGTACAATATATACACAAATATAGTGGAAAAAAGGGGGGAACCTGGATTGCACATCCTATTACTAAAGATATCAAGAGGTGCTATCATGCTGAGGCTTCTAATACTATGCTGGGTGAAGAGAGATGCAGATGCACACTCTTAGCACTAATAACACTGATAATAAAAATAATTTAAATAAACCCTCACAATTAACATGGAGTATAATTGAAGTTCTTAGCACACATTTGCGCAAATATATGGGCCCATGTACCGCGGCCAGGTGACTTCATCACATGGGTCCCTAACATCCCTAATATTATCACATTCTATAAATTTATACAGGACTTACCTCTAAATAGGGCCTTATCAATGTGTGATCTGAAATGCAGGAACCCAGCTAATTAAAACACCTGAGGGTGAATGGGAGGAGTGCCAATCCAGAGGAAGGAAGCCTTGCCTTCCAGTGTACAATATATACACAAATATAGTGGAAAAAGGGGGGGAACCTGGATTGCACATCCTATTACTAAAGATATCAAGAGGTGCTATCATGCTGAGGCTTCTAATACTATGCTGGGGGAAGAGTGATGCAGATGCACACTCTTAGCACTAAGAACACTGATAATAAAAATAATTTAAATAAACCCTCACAATTAACATGGAGTGTAATTGAAGTTCTTAGCACACAGTTGCGCAAATATGCGGGCCCATGTACCGCGGCCAGGTGACTTCATCGCATGGGTCCCTAACATCCCTAATATTATCACATTCTATAAATTTATACAGGACTTACCTCTAAATAGGGCCTTATCAATGTGTGATCTGAAATGCAGGAACCCAGCTAATTAAAACACCTGAGGGTGAATGGGAGGAGTGGCAATCCAGAGGAAGTAAGCCTTGCCTTCCAGTGTACAATATATACACAAATATAGTGGAAAAAAGGGGGGAACCTGGATTGCACATCCTATTACTAAAGATATCAAGAGGTGCTATCATGCTGAGGCTTCTAATACTATGCTGGGTGAAGAGAGATGCAGATGCACACTCTTAGCACTAAGAACACTGATAATAAAAATAATTTAAATAAACCCTCACAATTAACATGGAGTATAATTGAAGTTCTTAGCACACATTTGCGCAAATATGTGGGCCCATGTACCGCGGCCAGGTGACTTCATCACATGGGTCCCTAACATCCCTAATATTATCACATTCTATAAATTTATACAGGACTTACCTCTAAATAGGGCCTTATCAATGTGTGATCTGAAATGCAGGAACCCAGCAAATTAAAACACCTGAGGGTGAATGGGAGGAGTGCCAATCCAGAGGAAAGAAGCCTTGCCTTCCAGTGTACAATATATACACAAATATAGTGGAAAAAAGGGGGGAACCTGGATTGCACATCCTATTACTAAAGATATCAAGAGGTGCTATCATGCTGAGGCTTCTAATACTATGCTGGGGGAAGAGAGATGCAGATGCACACTCTTAGCACTAAGGACACTGATAATAAAAATAATTTAAATAAACCCTCACAATTATCATGGAGTGTAATTGAAGTTCTTAGCACACATTTACGCAAATATGCGGGCCCATGTACCGCGTAGAGGGGACTTCATCACATGGGTCCCTAACATCTCTAATATTATCACATTCTATAAATTTATACAGGACTTACCTCTAAATAGGGCCTTATCAATGTGTGATCTGAAATGCAGGAACCCAGCTAATTAAAACACCTGAGGGTGAATGGGAGGAGTGCCAATCCAGAGGAAGTAAGCCTTGCCTTCCAGTGTACAATATATACACAAATATAGTGGAAAAAAGGGGGGAACCTGGATTGCACATCCTATTACTAAAGATATCAAGAGGTGCTATCATGCTGAGGCTTCTAATACTATGCTGGGTGAAGAGAGATGCAGATGCACACTCTTAGCACTAATAACACTGATAATAAAAATAATTTAAATAAACCCTCACAATTAACATGGAGTATAATTGAAGTTCTTAGCACACATTTGCGCAAATATATGGGCCCATGTACCGCGGCCAGGTGACTTCATCACATGGGTCCCTAACATCCCTAATATTATCACATTCTATAAATTTATACAGGACTTACCTCTAAATAGGGCCTTATCAATGTGTGATCTGAAATGCAGGAACCCAGCTAATTAAAACACCTGAGGGTGAATGGGAGGAGTGCCAATCCAGAGGAAGGAAGCCTTGCCTTCCAGTGTACAATATATACACAAATATAGTGGAAAAAGGGGGGGAACCTGGATTGCACATCCTATTACTAAAGATATCAAGAGGTGCTATCATGCTGAGGCTTCTAATACTATGCTGGGGGAAGAGTGATGCAGATGCACACTCTTAGCACTAAGAACACTGATAATAAAAATAATTTAAATAAACCCTCACAATTAACATGGAGTGTAATTGAAGTTCTTAGCACACAGTTGCGCAAATATGCGGGCCCATGTACCGCGGCCAGGTGACTTCATCGCATGGGTCCCTAACATCCCTAATATTATCACATTCTATAAATTTATACAGGACTTACCTCTAAATAGGGCCTTATCAATGTGTGATCTGAAATGCAGGAACCCAGCTAATTAAAACACCTGAGGGTGAATGGGAGGAGTGCCAATCCAGAGGAAGTAAGCCTTGCCTTCCAGTGTACAATATATACACAAATATAGTGGAAAAAAGGGGGGAACCTGGATTGCACATCCTATTACTAAAGATATCAAGAGGTGCTATCATGCTGAGGCTTCTAATACTATGCTGGGTGAAGAGAGATGCAGATGCACACTCTTAGCACTAATAACACTGATAATAAAAATAATTTAAATAAACCCTCACAATTAACATGGAGTATAATTGAAGTTCTTAGCACACATTTGCGCAAATATGTGGGCCCATGTACCGCGGCCAGGTGACTTCATCACATGGGTCCCTAACATCCCTAATATTATCACATTCTATAAATTTATACAGGACTTACCTCTAAATAGGGCCTTATCAATGTGTGATCTGAAATGCAGGAACCCAGCTAATTAAAACACCTGAGGGTGAATGGGAGGAGTGCCAATCCAGAGGAAGTAAGCCTTGCCTTCCAGTGTACAATATATACACAAATATAGTGGAAAAAAGGGGGGAACCTGGATTGCACATCCTATTACTAAAGATATCAAGAGGTGCTATCATGCTGAGGCTTCTAATACTATGCTGGGGGAAGAGTGATGCAGATGCACACTCTTAGCACTAAGAACACTGATAATAAAAATAATTTAAATAAACCCTCACAATTAACATGGAGTATAATTGAAGTTCTTAGCACACATTTGCGCAAATATGTGGGCCCATGTACCGCGGCCAGGTGACTTCATCACATGGGTCCCTAACATCCCTAATATTATCACATTCTATAAATTTATACAGGACTTACCTCTAAATAGGGCCTTATCAATGTGTGATCTGAAATGCAGGAACCCAGCTAATTAAAACACCTGAGGGTGAATGGGAGGAGTGCCAATCCAGAGGAAGGAAGCCTTGCCTTCCAGTGTACAATATATACACAAATATAGTGGAAAAAGGGGGGGAACCTGGATTGCACATCCTATTACTAAAGATATCAAGAGGTGCTATCATGCTGAGGCTTCTAATACTATGCTGGGTGAAGAGAGATGCAGATGCACACTCTTAGCACTAAGAACACTGATAATAAAAATAATTTAAATAAACCCTCACAATTAACATGGAGTGTAATTGAAGTTCTTAGCACACAGTTGCGCAAATATGCGGGCCCATGTACCGCGGCCAGGTGACTTCATCGCATGGGTCCCTAACATCCCTAATATTATCACATTCTATAAATTTATACAGGACTTACCTCTAAATAGGGCCTTATCAATGTGTGATCTGAAATGCAGGAACCCAGCTAATTAAAACACCTGAGGGTGAATGGGAGGAGTGCCAATCCAGAGGAAGTAAGCCTTGCCTTCCAGTGTACAATATATACACAAATATAGTGGAAAAAAGGGGGGAACCTGGATTGCACATCCTATTACTAAAGATATCAAGAGGTGCTATCATGCTGAGGCTTCTAATACTATGCTGGGTGAAGAGAGATGCAGATGCACACTCTTAGCACTAATAACACTGATAATAAAAATAATTTAAATAAACCCTCACAATTAACATGGAGTATAATTGAAGTTCTTAGCACACATTTGCGCAAATATGTGGGCCCATGTACCGCGGCCAGGTGACTTCATCACATGGGTCCCTAACATCCCTAATATTATCACATTCTATAAATTTATACAGGACTTACCTCTAAATAGGGCCTTATCAATGTGTGATCTGAAATGCAGGAACCCAGCTAATTAAAACACCTGAGGGTGAATGGGAGGAGTGCCAATCCAGAGGAAGGAAGCCTTGCCTTCCAGTGTACAATATATACACAAATATAGTGGAAAAAGGGGGGGAACCTGGATTGCACATCCTATTACTAAAGATATCAAGAGGTGCTATCATGCTGAGGCTTCTAATACTATGCTGGGGGAAGAGTGATGCAGATGCACACTCTTAGCACTAAGAACACTGATAATAAAAATAATTTAAATAAACCCTCACAATTAACATGGAGTATAATTGAAGTTCTTAGCACACATTTGCGCAAATATGTGGGCCCATGTACCGCGGCCAGGTGACTTCATCACATGGGTCCCTAACATCCCTAATATTATCACATTCTATAAATTTATACAGGACTTACCTCTAAATAGGGCCTTATCAATGTGTGATCTGAAATGCAGGAACCCAGCAAATTAAAACACCTGAGGGTGAATGGGAGGAGTGCCAATCCAGAGGAAGGAAGCCTTGCCTTCCAGTGTACAATATATACACAAATATAGTGGAAAAAAGGGGGGAACCTGGATTGCACATCCTATTACTAAAGATATCAAGAGGTGCTATCATGCTGAGGCTTCTAATACTATGCTGGGGGAAGAGAGATGCAGATGCACACTCTTAGCACTAAGGACACTGATAATAAAAATAATTTAAATAAACCCTCACAATTATCATGGAGTGTAATTGAAGTTCTTAGCACACATTTACGCAAATATGCGGGCCCATGTACCGCGGAGAGGGGACTTCATCACATGGGTCCCTAACATCTCTAATATTATCACATTCTATAAATTTATACAGGATTTACCTCTAAATAGGGCCTTATCAATGTGTGATCTGAAATGCAGGAACCCAGCTAATTAAAACACCTGAGGGTGAATGGGAGGAGTGCCAATCCAGAGGAAGTAAGCCTTGCCTTCCAGTGTACAATATATACACAAATATAGTGGAAAAAAGGGGGGAACCTGGATTGCACATCCTATTACTAAAGATATCAAGAGGTGCTATCATGCTGAGGCTTCTAATACTATGCTGGGTGAAGAGAGATGCAGATGCACACTCTTAGCACTAATAACACTGATAATAAAAATAATTTAAATAAACCCTCACAATTAACATGGAGTATAATTGAAGTTCTTAGCACACATTTGCGCAAATATGTGGGCCCATGTACCGCGGCCAGGTGACTTCATCACATGGGTCCCTAACATCCCTAATATTATCACATTCTATAAATTTATACAGGACTTACCTCTAAATAGGGCCTTATCAATGTGTGATCTGAAATGCAGGAACCCAGCTAATTAAAACACCTGAGGGTGAATGGGAGGAGTGCCAATCCAGAGGAAGGAAGCCTTGCCTTCCAGTGTACAATATATACACAAATATAGTGGAAAAAGGGGGGGAACCTGGATTGCACATCCTATTACTAAAGATATCAAGAGGTGCTATCATGCTGAGGCTTCTAATACTATGCTGGGTGAAGAGAGATGCAGATGCACACTCTTAGCACTAAGAACACTGATAATAAAAATAATTTAAATAAACCCTCACAATTAACATGGAGTGTAATTGAAGTTCTTAGCACACAGTTGCGCAAATATGCGGGCCCATGTACCGCGGCCAGGTGACTTCATCGCATGGGTCCCTAACATCCCTAACATTATCACATTCTATAAATTTATACAGGACTTACCTCTAAATAGGGCCTTATCAATGTGTGATCTGAAATGCAGGAACCCAGCTAATTAAAACACCTGAGGGTGAATGGGAGGAGTGCCAATCCAGAGGAAGTAAGCCTTGCCTTCCAGTGTACAATATATACACAAATATAGTGGAAAAAAGGGGGGAACCTGGATTGCACATCCTATTACTAAAGATATCAAGAGGTGCTATCATGCTGAGGCTTCTAATACTATGCTGGGTGAAGAGAGATGCAGATGCACACTCTTAGCACTAATAACACTGATAATAAAAATAATTTAAATAAACCCTCACAATTAACATGGAGTATAATTGAAGTTCTTAGCACACATTTGCGCAAATATGTGGGCCCATGTACCGCGGCCAGGTGACTTCATCACATGGGTCCCTAACATCCCTAATATTATCACATTCTATAAATTTATACAGGACTTACCTCTAAATAGGGCCTTATCAATGTGTGATCTGAAATGCAGGAACCCAGCTAATTAAAACACCTGAGGGTGAATGGGAGGAGTGCCAATCCAGAGGAAGGAAGCCTTGCCTTCCAGTGTACAATATATACACAAATATAGTGGAAAAAGGGGGGGAACCTGGATTGCACATCCTATTACTAAAGATATCAAGAGGTGCTATCATGCTGAGGCTTCTAATACTATGCTGGGGGAAGAGTGATGCAGATGCACACTCTTAGCACTAAGAACACTGATAATAAAAATAATTTAAATAAACCCTCACAATTAACATGGAGTATAATTGAAGTTCTTAGCACACATTTGCGCAAATATGTGGGCCCATGTACCGCGGCCAGGTGACTTCATCACATGGGTCCCTAACATCCCTAATATTATCACATTCTATAAATTTATACAGGACTTACCTCTAAATAGGGCCTTATCAATGTGTGATCTGAAATGCAGGAACCCAGCTAATTAAAACACCTGAGGGTGAATGGGAGGAGTGCCAATCCAGAGGAAGGAAGCCTTGCCTTCCAGTGTACAATATATACACAAATATAGTGGAAAAAAGGGGGGAACCTGGATTGCACATCCTATTACTAAAGATATCAAGAGGTGCTATCATGCTGAGGCTTCTAATACTATGCTGGGGGAAGAGAGATGCAGATGCACACTCTTAGCACTAAGGACACTGATAATAAAAATAATTTAAATAAACCCTCACAATTATCATGGAGTGTAATTGAAGTTCTTAGCACACATTTACGCAAATATGCGGGCCCATGTACCGCGGAGAGGGGACTTCATCACATGGGTCCCTAACATCTCTAATATTATCACATTCTATAAATTTATACAGGACTTACCTCTAAATAGGGCCTTATCAATGTGTGATCTGAAATGCAGGAACCCAGCTAATTAAAACACCTGAGGGTGAATGGGAGGAGTGCCAATCCAGAGGAAGTAAGCCTTGCCTTCCAGTGTACAATATATACACAAATATAGTGGAAAAAAGGGGGGAACCTGGATTGCACATCCTATTACTAAAGATATCAAGAGGTGCTATCATGCTGAGGCTTCTAATACTATGCTGGGTGAAGAGAGATGCAGATGCACACTCTTAGCACTAATAACACTGATAATAAAAATAATTTAAATAAACCCTCACAATTAACATGGAGTATAATTGAAGTTCTTAGCACACATTTGCGCAAATATGTGGGCCCATGTACCGCGGCCAGGTGACTTCATCACATGGGTCCCTAACATCCCTAATATTATCACATTCTATAAATTTATACAGGACTTACCTCTAAATAGGGCCTTATCAATGTGTGATCTGAAATGCAGGAACCCAGCTAATTAAAACACCTGAGGGTGAATGGGAGGAGTGCCAATCCAGAGGAAGGAAGCCTTGCCTTCCAGTGTACAATATATACACAAATATAGTGGAAAAAGGGGGGGAACCTGGATTGCACATCCTATTACTAAAGATATCAAGAGGTGCTATCATGCTGAGGCTTCTAATACTATGCTGGGGGAAGAGTGATGCAGATGCACACTCTTAGCACTAAGAACACTGATAATAAAAATAATTTAAATAAACCCTCACAATTAACATGGAGTGTAATTGAAGTTCTTAGCACACAGTTGCGCAAATATGCGGGCCCATGTACCGCGGCCAGGTGACTTCATCGCATGGGTCCCTAACATCCCTAATATTATCACATTCTATAAATTTATACAGGACTTACCTCTAAATAGGGCCTTATCAATGTGTGATCTGAAATGCAGGAACCCAGCTAATTAAAACACCTGAGGGTGAATGGGAGGAGTGGCAATCCAGAGGAAGTAAGCCTTGCCTTCCAGTGTACAATATATACACAAATATAGTGGAAAAAAGGGGGGAACCTGGATTGCACATCCTATTACTAAAGATATCAAGAGGTGCTATCATGCTGAGGCTTCTAATACTATGCTGGGTGAAGAGAGATGCAGATGCACACTCTTAGCACTAAGAACACTGATAATAAAAATAATTTAAATAAACCCTCACAATTAACATGGAGTATAATTGAAGTTCTTAGCACACATTTGCGCAAATATGTGGGCCCATGTACCGCGGCCAGGTGACTTCATCACATGGGTCCCTAACATCCCTAATATTATCACATTCTATAAATTTATACAGGACTTACCTCTAAATAGGGCCTTATCAATGTGTGATCTGAAATGCAGGAACCCAGCAAATTAAAACACCTGAGGGTGAATGGGAGGAGTGCCAATCCAGAGGAAAGAAGCCTTGCCTTCCAGTGTACAATATATACACAAATATAGTGGAAAAAAGGGGGGAACCTGGATTGCACATCCTATTACTAAAGATATCAAGAGGTGCTATCATGCTGAGGCTTCTAATACTATGCTGGGGGAAGAGAGATGCAGATGCACACTCTTAGCACTAAGGACACTGATAATAAAAATAATTTAAATAAACCCTCACAATTATCATGGAGTGTAATTGAAGTTCTTAGCACACATTTACGCAAATATGCGGGCCCATGTACCGCGGAGAGGGGACTTCATCACATGGGTCCCTAACATCTCTAATATTATCACATTCTATAAATTTATACAGGACTTACCTCTAAATAGGGCCTTATCAATGTGTGATCTGAAATGCAGGAACCCAGCTAATTAAAACACCTGAGGGTGAATGGGAGGAGTGCCAATCCAGAGGAAGTAAGCCTTGCCTTCCAGTGTACAATATATACACAAATATAGTGGAAAAAAGGGGGGAACCTGGATTGCACATCCTATTACTAAAGATATCAAGAGGTGCTATCATGCTGAGGCTTCTAATACTATGCTGGGTGAAGAGAGATGCAGATGCACACTCTTAGCACTAATAACACTGATAATAAAAATAATTTAAATAAACCCTCACAATTAACATGGAGTATAATTGAAGTTCTTAGCACACATTTGCGCAAATATATGGGCCCATGTACCGCGGCCAGGTGACTTCATCACATGGGTCCCTAACATCCCTAATATTATCACATTCTATAAATTTATACAGGACTTACCTCTAAATAGGGCCTTATCAATGTGTGATCTGAAATGCAGGAACCCAGCTAATTAAAACACCTGAGGGTGAATGGGAGGAGTGCCAATCCAGAGGAAGGAAGCCTTGCCTTCCAGTGTACAATATATACACAAATATAGTGGAAAAAGGGGGGGAACCTGGATTGCACATCCTATTACTAAAGATATCAAGAGGTGCTATCATGCTGAGGCTTCTAATACTATGCTGGGGGAAGAGTGATGCAGATGCACACTCTTAGCACTAAGAACACTGATAATAAAAATAATTTAAATAAACCCTCACAATTAACATGGAGTGTAATTGAAGTTCTTAGCACACAGTTGCGCAAATATGCGGGCCCATGTACCGCGGCCAGGTGACTTCATCGCATGGGTCCCTAACATCCCTAATATTATCACATTCTATAAATTTATACAGGACTTACCTCTAAATAGGGCCTTATCAATGTGTGATCTGAAATGCAGGAACCCAGCTAATTAAAACACCTGAGGGTGAATGGGAGGAGTGCCAATCCAGAGGAAGTAAGCCTTGCCTTCCAGTGTACAATATATACACAAATATAGTGGAAAAAAGGGGGGAGCCTGGATTGCACATCCTATTACTAAAGATATCAAGAGGTGCTATCATGCTGAGGCTTCTAATACTATGCTGGGTGAAGAGAGATGCAGATGCACACTCTTAGCACTAATAACACTGATAATAAAAATAATTTAAATAAACCCTCACAATTAACATGGAGTATAATTGAAGTTCTTAGCACACATTTGCGCAAATATGTGGGCCCATGTACCGCGGCCAGGTGACTTCATCACATGGGTCCCTAACATCCCTAATATTATCACATTCTATAAATTTATACAGGACTTACCTCTAAATAGGGCCTTATCAATGTGTGATCTGAAATGCAGGAACCCAGCTAATTAAAACACCTGAGGGTGAATGGGAGGAGTGCCAATCCAGAGGAAGGAAGCCTTGCCTTCCAGTGTACAATATATACACAAATATAGTGGAAAAAGGGGGGGAACCTGGATTGCACATCCTATTACTAAAGATATCAAGAGGTGCTATCATGCTGAGGCTTCTAATACTATGCTGGGGGAAGAGTGATGCAGATGCACACTCTTAGCACTAAGAACACTGATAATAAAAATAAATTAAATAAACCCTCACAATTAACATGGAGTATAATTGAAGTTCTTAGCACACATTTGCGCAAATATGTGGGCCCATGTACCGCGGCCAGGTGACTTCATCACATGGGTCCCTAACATCCCTAATATTATCACATTCTATAAATTTATACAGGACTTACCTCTAAATAGGGCCTTATCAATGTGTGATCTGAAATGCAGGAACCCAGCTAATTAAAACACCTGAGGGTGAAAGGGAGGAGTGCCAATCCAGAGGAAGGAAGCCTTGCCTTCCAGTGTACAATATATACACAAATATAGTGGAAAAAAGGGGGGAACCTGGATTGCACATCTTATTACTAAAGATATCAAGAGGTGCTATCATGCTGAGGCTTCTAATACTATGCTGGGGGAAGAGAGATGCAGATGCACACTCTTAGCACTAATAACACTGATAATAAAAATAATTTAAATAAACCCTCACAATTAACATGGAGTATATTTGAAGTTCTTAGCACACATTTGCGCAAATATGTGGGCCCATGTACCGCGGCCAGGTGACTTCATCACATGGGTCCCTAACATCCCTAATATTATCACATTCTATAAATTTATACAGGACTTACCTCTAAATAGGGCCTTATCAATGTGTGATCTGAAATGCAGGAACCCAGCTAATTAAAACACCTGAGGGTGAATGGGAGGAGTGCCAATCCAGAGGAAGGAAGCCTTGCCTTCCAGTGTACAATATATACACAAATATAGTGGAAAAAAGGGGGGAACCTGGATTGCACATCCTATTACTAAAGATATCAAGAGGTGCTATCATGCTGAGGCTTCTAATACTATGCTGGGGGAAGAGTGATGCAGATGCACACTCTTAGCACTAAGAACACTGATAATATAAATAATTTAAATAAACCCTCACAATTAACATGGAGTATAATTGAAGTTCTTAGCACACATTTGCGCAAATATGCGGGCCCATGTACCGCGGCCAGGTGACTTCATCACATGGGTCCCTAACATCCCTAATATTATCACATTCTATAAATTTATACAGGACTTACCTCTAAATAGGGCCTTATCAATGTGTGATCTGAAATGCAGGAACCCAGCTAATTAAAACACCTGAGGGTGAATGGGAGGAGTGCCAATCCAGAGGAAGGAAGCCTTGCCTTCCAGTGTACAATATATACACAAATATAGTGGAAAAAAGGGGGGAACCTGGATTGCACATCCTATTACTAAAGATATCAAGAGGTGCTATCATGCTGAGGCTTCTAATACTATGCTGGGGGAAGAGAGATGCAGATGCACACTCTTAGCACTAAGAACACTGATAATAAAAATAATTTAAATAAACCCTCACAATTAACATGGAGTATAATTTAAGTTCTTAGCACACATTTGCGCAAATATGCGGGCCCATGTACCGCGGCCAGGTGACTTCATCACATGGGTCCCTAACATCCCTAATATTATCACATTCTATAAATTTATACAGGACTTACCTCTAAATAGGGCCTTATCAATGTGTGATCTGAAATGCAGGAACCCAGCAAATTAAAACACCTGAGGGTGAATGGGAGGAGTGCCAATCCAGAGGAAGGAAGCCTTGCCTTACAGTGTACAATATATACACAAATATAGTGGAAAAAAGGGGGGAACCTGGATTGCACATCCTATAACTAAAGATATCAAGAGGTGCTATCATGCTGAGGCTTCTAATACTATGCTGGGGGTAGAGAGATGCAGATGCACACTCTTAGCACTAAGGACACTGATAATAAAAATAATTTAAATAAACCCTCACAATTATCATGGAGTGTAATTGAAGTTCTTAGCACACATTTACGCAAATATGCGGGCCCATGTACCGCGGAGAGGGGACTTCATCACATGGGTCCCTAACATCTCTAATATTATCACATTCTATAAATTTATACAGGACTTACCTCTAAATAGGGCCTTATCAATGTGTGATCTGAAATGCAGGAACCCAGCTAATTAAAACACCTGAGGGTGAATGGGAGGAGTGCCAATCCAGAGGAAGGAAGCCTTGCCTTCCAGTGTACAATATATACACAAATATAGTGGAAAAAAGGGGGGAACCTGGATTGCACATCCTATTACTAAAGATATCAAGAGGTGCTATCATGCTGAGGCTTCTAATACTATGCTGGGGGAAGAGAGATGCAGATGCACACTCTTAGCACTAAGAACACTGATAATAAAAATAATTTAAATAAACCCTCACAATTAACATGGAGTATAATTTAAGTTCTTAGCACACATTTGCGCAAATATGCGGGCCCATGTACCGCGGCCAGGTGACTTCATCACATGGGTCCCTAACATCCCTAATATTATCACATTCTATAAATTTATACAGGACTTACCTCTAAATAGGGCCTTATCAATGTGTGATCTGAAATGCAGGAACCCAGCTAATTAAAACACCTGAGGGTGAATGGGAGGAGTGCCAATCCAGAGGAAGGAAGCCTTGCCTTCCAGTGTACAATATATACACAAATATAGTGGAAAAAAGGGGGGAACCTGGATTGCACATCCTATTACTAAAGATATCAAGAGGTGCTATCATGCTGAGGCTTCTAATACTATGCTGGGGAAAGAGTGATGCAGATGCACACTCTTAGCACTAAGAACACTGATAATAAAAATAATTTAAATAAACCCTCACAATTATCATGGAGTGTAATTGAAGTTCTTAGCACACAGTTGCGCAAATATGCGGGCCCATGTACCGCGGCCAGGTGACTTCATCACATGGGTCCCTAACATCCCTAATATTATCACATTCTATAAATTTATACAGGACTTACCTCTAAATAGGGCCTTATCAATGTGTGATCTGAAATGCAGGAACCCAGCTAATTAAAACACCTGAGGGTGAATGGGAGGAGTGCCAATCCAGAGGAAGGAAGCCTTGCCTTCCAGTGTACAATATATACACAAATATAGTGGAAAAAAGGGGGGAACATGGATTGCACATCCTATTACTAAAGATATCAAGAGGTGCTATCATGCTGAGGCTTCTAATACTATGCTGGGGGAAGAGTGATGCAGATGCACACTCTTAGCACTAAGAACACTGATAATAAAAATAATTTAAATAAACCCTCACAATTAACATGGAGTATAATTTAAGTTCTTAGCACACATTTGCGCAAATATGCGGGCCCATGTACCGCGGCCAGGTGACTTCATCACATGGGTCCCTAACATCCCTAATATTATCACATTCTATAAATTTATACAGGACTTACCTCTAAATAGGGCCTTATCAATGTGTGATCTGAAATGCAGGAACCCAGCAAATTAAAACACCTGAGGGTGAATGGGAGGAGTGCCAATCCAGAGGAAGGAAGCCTTGCCTTCCAGTGTACAATATATACACAAATATAGTGGAAAAAAGGGGGGAACCTGGATTGCACATCCTATTACTAAAGATATCAAGAGGTGCTATCATGCTGAGGCTTCTAATACTATGCTGGGGGAAGAGAGATGCAGATGCACACTCTTAGCACTAAGAACACTGATAATAAAAATAATTTAAATAAACCCTCACAATTATCATGGAGTGTAATTGAAGTTCTTAGCACACAGTTGCGCAAATATGCGGGCCCATGTACCGCGGCCAGGTGACTTCATCGCATGGGTCCCTAACATCCCTAATATTATCACATTCTATAAATTTATACAGGACTTACCTCTAAATAGGGCCTTATCAATGTGTGATCTGAAATGCAGGAACCCAGCTAATTAAAACACCTGAGGGTGAATGGGAGGAGTGCCAATCCAGAGGAAGTAAGCCTTGCCTTCCAGTGTACAATATATACACAAATATAGTGGAAAAAAGGGGGGAACCTGGATTGCACATCCTATTACTAAAGATATCAAGAGGTGCTATCATGCTGAGGCTTCTAATACTATGCTGGGCGAAGAGAGATGCAGATGCACACTCTTAGCACTAAGAACACTGATAATAAAAATAATTTAAATAAACCCTCACAATTAACATGGAGTATAATTGAAGTTCTTAGCACACATTTGCGCAAATATGCGGGCCCATGTAACGCGGCCAGGTGACTTCATCACATGGGTCCCTAACATCCCTAATATTATCACATTCTATAAATTTATACAGGACTTACCTCTAAATAGGGCCTTATCAATGTGTGATCTGAAATGCAGGAACCCAGCTAATTAAAACACCTGAGGGTGAATGGGAGGAGTGCCAATCCAGAGGAAGGAAGCCTTGCTTTCCAGTGTACAATATATACACAAATATAGTGGAAAAAGGGGGGAACCTGGATTGCACATCCTATTACTAAAGATATCAAGAGGTGCTATCATGCTGAGGCTTCTAATACTATGCTGGGGATAAAGAGATGCAAATGCACACTCTTAGCACTAAGAACACTGATAATATAAATAATTTAAATAAACCCTCACAATTAACATGGAGTATAATTGAAGTTCTTAGCACACATTTGCGCAAATATGCGGGCCCATGTACCGCGGCCAGGTGACTTCATCACATGGGTCCCTAACATCCCTAATATTATCACATTCTATAAATTTATACAGGACTTACCTCTAAATAGGGCCTTATCAATGTGTGATCTGAAATGCAGGAACCCAGCTAATTAAAACACCTGAGGGTGAATGGGAGGAGTGCCAATCCAGAGGAAGGAAGCCTTGCCTTCCAGTGTACAATATATACACAAATATAGTGGAAAAAAGGGGGGAACCTGGATTGCACATCCTATTACTAAAGCTATCAAGAGGTGCTATCATGCTGAGGCTTCTAATACTATGCTGGGTGAAGAGAGATGCAGATGCACACTCTTAGCACTAAGAACACTGATAATAAAAATAATTTAAATAAACCCTCACAATTATCATGGAGTGTAATTGAAGTTCTTAGCACACAGTTGCGCAAATATGCGGGCCCATGTACCGCGGCCAGGTGACTTCATCACATGGGTCCCTAACATCTCTAATATTATCACATTCTATAAATTTATACAGGACTTACCTCTAAATAGGGCCTTATCAATGTGTGATCTGAAATGCAGGAACCCAGCTAATTAAAACACCTGAGGGTGAATGGGAGGAGTGCCAATCTAGAGGAAGGAAGCCTTGCCTTCCAGTGTACAATATATACACAAATATAGTGGAAAAAGGGGGGGGAACCTGGATTGCACATCCTATTACTAAAGATATCAAGAGGTGCTATCATGCTGAGGCTTCTAATACTATGCTGGGTGAAGAGAGATGCAGATGCACACTCTTAGCACTAAGAACACTGATAATAAAAATAATTTAAATAAACCCTCACAATTATCATGGAGTGTAATTGAAGTTCTTAGCACACAGTTGCGCAAATATGCGGGCCCATGTACCGCGGCCAGGTGACTTCATCACATGGGTCCCTAACATCCCTAATATTATCACATTCTATAAATTTATACAGGACTTACCTCTAAATAGGGCCTTATCAATGTGTGATCTGAAATGCAGGAACCCAGCTAATTAAAACACCTGAGGGTGAATGGGAGGAGTGCCAATCCAGAGGAAGGAAGCCTTGCCTTCCAGTGTACAATATATACACAAATATAGTGGAAAAAGGGGGGGGAACCTGGATTGCACATCCTATTACTAAAGATATCAAGAGGTGCTATCATGCTGAGGCTTCTAATACTATGCTGGGGGAAGAGAGATGCAGATGCACACTCTTAGCACTAAGAACACTGATAATAAAAATAATTTAAATAAACCCTCACAATTATCATGGAGTGTAATTGAAGTTCTTAGCACACAGTTGCGCAAATATGCGGGCCCATGTACCGCGGCCAGGTGACTTCATCACATGGGTCCCTAACATCCCTAATATTATCACATTCTATAAATTTATACAGGACTTACCTCTAAATAGGGCCTTATCAATGTGTGATCTGAAATGCAGGAACCCAGCTAATTAAAACACCTGAGGGTGAATGGGAGGAGTGCCAATCCAGAAGAAGGAAGCCTTGCCTTCCAGTGTACAATATATACACAAATATAGTGGAAAAAAGGGGGGAACCTGGATTGCACATCCTATTACTAAAGATATCAAGAGGTGCTATCATGCTGAGGCTTCTAATACTATGCTGGGGATAGAGAGATGCAGATGCACACTCTTAGCACTAAGAACACTGATAATATAAATAATTTAAATAAACCCTCACAATTAACATGGAGTATAATTGAAGTTCTTAGCACACAGTTGCGCAAATATGCGGGCCCATGTACCGCGGCCAGGTGACTTCATCACATGGGTCCCTAACATCCCTAATATTATCACATTCTATAAATTTATACAGGACTTACCTCTAAATAGGGCCTTATCAATGTGTGATCTGAAATGCAGGAACCCAGCTAATTAAAACACCTGAGGGTGAATGGGAGGAGTGCCAATCCAGAGGAAGGAAGCCTTGCCTTCCAGTGTACAATATATACACAAATATAGTGGAAAAAAGGGGGGAACCTGGATTGCACATCCTATTACTAAAGATATCAAGAGGTGCTATCATGCTGAGGCTTCTAATACTATGCTGGGGAAAGAGTGATGCAGATGCACACTCTTAGCACTAAGAACACTGATAATAAAAATAATTTAAATAAACCCTCACAATTATCATGGATGGTAATTGAAGTTCTTAGCACACAGTTGCGCAAATATGCGGGCCCATGTACCGCGGCCAGGTGACTTCATCACATGGGTCCCTAACATCCCTAATATTATCACATTCTATAAATTTATACAGGACTTACCTCTAAATAGGGCCTTATCAATGTGTGATCTGAAATGCAGGAACCCAGCTAATTAAAACACCTGAGGGTGAATGGGAGGAGTGCCAATCCAGAGGAATGAAGCCTTGCCTTCCAGTGTACAATATATACACAAATATAGTGGAAAAAAGGGGGGAACCTGGATTGCACATCCTATTACTAAAGATATCAAGAGGTGCTATCATGCTGAGGCTTCTAATACTATGCTGGGGGAAGAGAGATGCAGATGCACACTCTTAGCACTAAGAACACTGATAATAAAAATAATTTAAATAAACCCTCACAATTATCATGGAGTATAATTTAAGTTCTTAGCACACAGTTGCGCAAATATGCGGGCCCATGTACCGCGGCCAGGTGACTTCATCACATGGGTCCCTAACATCCCTAATATTATCACATTCTATAAATTTATACAGGACTTACCTCTAAATAGGGCCTTATCAATGTGTGATCTGAAATGCAGGAACCCAGCTAATTAAAACACCTGAGGGTGAATGGGAGGAGTGCCAATCCAGAGGAAGGAAGCCTTGCCTTCCAGTGTACAATATATACACAAATATAGTGGAAAAAAGGGGGGAACCTGGATTGCACATCCTATTACTAAAGATATCAAGAGGTGCTATCATGCTGAGGCTTCTAATACTATGCTGGGGAAAGAGTGATGCAGATGCACACTCTTAGCACTAAGAACACTGATAATAAAAATAATTTAAATAAACCCTCACAATTATCATGGAGTGTAATTGAAGTTCTTAGCACACAGTTGCGCAAATATGCGGGCCCATGTACAGCGGCCAGGTGACTTCATCACATGGGTCCCTAACATCCCTAATATTATCACATTCTATAAATTTATACAGGACTTACCTCTAAATAGGGCCTTATCAATGTGTGATCTGAAATGCAGGAACCCAGCTAATTAAAACACCTGAGGGTGAATGGGAGGAGTGCCAATCCAGAGGAAGGAAGCCTTGCCTTCCAGTGTACAATATATACACAAATATAGTGGAAAAAAGGGGGGAACCTGGATTGCACATCCTATTACTAAAGATATCAAGAGGTGCTATCATGCTGAGGCTTCTAATACTATGCTGGGTGAAGAGAGATGCAGATGCACAATCTTAGCACTAATAACACTGATAATAAAAATAATTTAAATAAACCCTCACAATTAACATGGAGTATAATTTAAGTTCTTAGCACACATTTGCGCAAATATGCGGGCCTATGTACCGCGGCCAGGTGACTTCATCACATGGGTCCCTAACATCCCTAATATTATCACATTCTATAAATTTATACAGGACTTACCTCTAAATAGGGCCTTATCTATGTGTGATCTGAAATGCAGGAACCCATCAAATTAAAACACCTGAGGGTGAATGGGAGGAGTGCCAATCCAGAGGAAGGAAGCCTTGCCTTCCAGTGTACAATATATACACAAATATAGTGGAAAAAAGGGGGGAACCTGGATTGCACATCCTATTACTAAAGATATCAAGAGGTGCTATCCTGGGCAACCTAAACAACAATTTCTAGAAGATTTCTCTGCCTGGCTCCCACACTTCTTATCCTCTGACATCTCCACCATCATTATGGGCGATTTCAATATAGCTCTTGACAGTCCACAATCTGTTCATGCATCCAAACTCCTCTCTCTAACCTCCTCTCTTGGCCTAACCCAATGGTCCGACTCCTCTACTCACCATGAGGGCCACTGCCTTGATCTTGTGTTCACCAGGCTCTGCTCAGTTTCCGAATTCACTAACACTCCTTTCCCTCTCTCTGATCACAACCTGATCACCTTCACAATCTCTTCTATTACTTTAAATTCTAGGACACTAAAACCAAGCAAGCCTCCTCTAACCCGCAGAAATACTAACAATATACATTTTCAACAACTTTCCACTTCTCTGCAACAACTGCTCTCACCAATCTCGACATTTACTACACCTGACACTGCTGTATCACACCTGCACCAGACCCTAGAGAGTGCCCTTGATGAAGTGGCTCCAGCTACCCATCACACTCCACGTAGGCTTAGATGCCAACCATGGCACTCTAAATCAACAAGACACCTACAAAAACTGTCACGTAAAGTAGAACGTCAGTGGCGGAAATCTCAGAATCCAAGTGACTTTCTCACATATAAGACTACCTACCACTCCTATCGTCAGGCCCTGGACACTGCCAAACAAACATATTTCCAATCTCTCATCTCTTATCATGCCAACAACCCCAAGCGACTTTTTAATACATTTAAATCACTTCTTTACCCTCCCTCACCTCCCCCACTAGCTACTATCCGTGCACAAGAACTTGCTTCCTACTTCAAGGATAAGATTGATAAAATCCGAGATGAAATGGTATGCTCTAACTCAGCCAGTGACCTGCTCAATTCCCTACCTGAACCCTCTGGCACTTTCTCTTCATTTGATCCCACAAGTGAAGATGAAGTATCAACACTCTTTTCATCCTCCTACTCCACTACCTCTCCTCTTGATCCTATACCCTCACAGATCAGTAAAACTTTGTCTCCTGTGCTTATCCCAACCTTAACTAAAATCTGTAATCTCTCTCTCTCTACTGGTATCTTTCCCTCTCTGTTTAAACATGCAGTCATTACTCCCATTCTAAAAAAACACAACTCTGACCCAAACACACTCTCTAACTACCGTCCCATTTCTCAGCTACCCAGTCCCTCCAAGCTACTTGAGAGGCTTGCCTACACTCGCCTTACACACTTTCTTAACTCGCACAACTTATTGGATCCACTTCAGTCAGGCTTTCGTGCCCAACACTCCACAGAGACGGCACTGACCAAAGTAGTGAATGATCTAGTCACTGCTAGATCAAAAGGCCATTACACACTACTTATTCTTCTAGATCTCTCTGCTGCTTTTGACACTGTTGACCACTCTCTTCTCATACAAACACTACAATCCCTAGGTCTTCAGGACACTGCCCTTTCTTGGTTCTCATCCTACCTATCTAATCGCTCTTTCAGTGTTCACTTCTCTGATTCTACCTCCTCTTCTCTACCTCTATCAGTTGGAGTACCGCAAGGCTCAGTCTTAGGTCCTCTGCTTTTCTCAATCTATACCTCCTCTCTTGGTAAACTAATCAGCTCCTTTGGATTTCAGTATCATTTGTATGCTGATGATACTCAAATCTACCTATCCTCCCCAGATTTGTCACCACCAGTATTGGCTCGTGTCACTGGATGCCTGTCTGCCATTTCATCTTGGATGTCATCTCGCCACCTCAAACTCAACATTTCCAAAACCGAATTAATTATTTTCCCACCAGCTAAGAGTAGTTACCAACCTGATATCTCTATAACTGTTGACAATGCAACTATCCACCCCACCCCACAAGCTCGTTGCCTAGGTGTCACCCTTGACTCTGAACTGTCCTTTGTTCCACACATTCAATCTGTCTCTAAATCATGTTACATGCACCTTAAAAACATATCCAAAATACGCCCTTATCTTACACAAGACACTGCAAAAACTCTAATCCATGCACTCATCATCTCCCGCATTGATTATTGTAATAGTCTCCTTACTGGTCTTCCCAAACATAGGCTATCACCACTTCAATCCATTTTAAATGCAGCTGCGAGGCTAATCTTCCTCGCCAGACGTTCTTCATCTGCTGATCCGCTCTGTCAGTCCCTCCATTGGTTACCGGTATTCTACCGTGTCAAATATAAAATACTTTTACTTACATACAAGGCTATTAACCAAACTGCACCATCATACATCTCCTCACTCATCTCAAAATATCTCCCTACCAGACCTCTCCGCTCTGCACAAGATCTGCGTCTCTCATCCACATGCATTACCTGTTCCCTCTCAAAATTACAGGACTTTACCCGGGCTTCACCCACTCTGTGGAATGCACTCCCACGCACAATAAGACTCTCCTCTAGTCTCCAAACCTTTAAACGTTCTCTGAAAACTCATCTCTTCAGACAAGCCTACCAAATTTCAGACCCACACACATAACCTTCACAGCTTCCCTATCAAGTTACATCCCCTCTGTACAGTCCACATAAACTCACATTTTGTCTTCCAACATTGCTGGGTGATCATATCATATAAGAACCTAGCAACCTGGGGAACCATTATGTGACAGGTAGCATCTATCCTTGTGTATCAATGCCTATTTCCCTATAGATTGTAAGCTTGCGAGCAGGGCCTTCCTACCTCTGTCTGTCTGTCTGTCTGTCTTTGCCCAGTTTTGTTCTATAATTGTTGTTCTAATTGTAAAGCGCAACGGAATATGCTGCGCTATATAAGAAACTGCTAATAAATAAAATAAATAAATAAATAAATCATGCTGAGGCTTCTAATACTATGCTGGGGGAAGAGAGATGCAGATGCACACTCTTAGCACTAAGAACACTGATAATATAAATAATTTAAATAAACCCTCACAATTAACATGGAGTATAATTGAAGTTCTTAGCACACATTTGCGCAAATATGCGGGCCTATGTACCGCGGCCAGGTGACTTCATCACATGGGTCCCTAACATCCCTAATATTATCACATTCTATAAATTTATACAGGACTTACCTCTAAATAGGGCCTTATCAATGTGTGATCTGAAATGCAGGAACCCAGCTAATTAAAACACCTGAGGGTGAATGGGAGGAGTGCCAATCCAGAGGAAGGAAGCCTTGCCTTCCAGTGTACAATATATACACAAATATAGTGGAAAAAAGGGGGGAACCTGGATTGCATATCCTATTACTAAAGATATCAAGTGGTGCTTGATTTCAGATCACACATTGATAAGGCCCTATTTAGAGGTAAGTCCTGTATACATTTATAGAATGTGATAATATTAGGGATGTTAGTGACCCATGTGATGAAGTCACCTGGCCGCGGTACATGGGCCCGCATATTTGCGCAACTGTGTGCTAAGAACTTCAATTATACTCCATGTTAATTGTGAGGGTTTATTTAAATTATTTTTATTATCAGTGTTCTTAGTGCTAAGAGTGTGCATCTGCATCTCTCTTCCCCCAGCATAGTATTAGAAGCCTCAGCATGATAGCACCTCTTGATATCTTTAGTAATAGGATGTTCAATCCAGGTTCCCCCCTTTTTTCCACTATATTTCTGTATTTATTGTACACTGGAAGGCAAGGCTTCCTTCCTCTGGATTGGCACTCCTCCCATTCACCCTCAGGTGTTTTAATTAGCTGGGTTCCTGCATTTCAGATCACACATTGATAAGGCCCTATTTAGAGGTAAGTCCTGTATAAATTTATAGAATGTGATAGTATTAGGGATGTTAGGGACCCATGCGATGAAGTCACCTGGCCGCGGTACATGGGCCCGCATATTTACGCAAATGTGTGCTAAGAACTTCAATTACACTCCATGATAATTGTGAGGGTTTATTTAAATTATTTTTATTATCAGTGTTCTTAGTGCTAAGAGTGTGCATCTGCATCTCTCTTCCCCCAGCATAGTATTAGAAGCCTCAGCATGATAGCACCTCTTGATATCTTTAGTAATAGGATGTGCAATCCAGGTTCCCCCCTTTTTTCCACTATATTTGTGTATTTATTGTACACTGGAAGGCAAGGCTTCCTTCCTCTGGATTGGCACTCCTCCCATTCACTCTCAGGTGTTTTAATTAGCTGGGTTCCTGCATTTCAGATCACACATTGATAAGGCCCTATTTAGAGGTAAGTCCTGTATAAATTTATAGAATGTGATAATATTAGGGATGTTAGGGACCCATGTGATGAAGTCACCTGGCCGCGGTACATGGGCCCGCATATTAGCGCAAACATGTGCTAAGAACTTCAATTATACTCCATGTTAATTGTGAGGGTTCATTTAAATTATTTTTATTATCAGTGTTCTTAGTGCTAAGAGTGTGCATCTGCATCTCTCTTCCCCCAGCATAGTATTAGAAGCCTCAGCATGATAGCACCTCTTGATATCTTTAGTAATATGATGTGCAATCCAGGTTCCCCCCTTTTTTCCACTACATTTGTGTATATATTGTACACTGGAAGGCAAGGCTTCCTTCCTCTGGATTGGCACTCCTCCCATTCACCCTCAGGTGTTTTAATTAGCTGGGTTCCTGCATTTCAGATCACACATTGATAAGGCCCTATTTAGAGGTAAGTCCTGTATAAATTTATAGAATGTGATAATATTAGGGATGTTAGGGACCCATGTGATGAAGTCACCTGGCCGCAGTACATGGGCCCGCATATTTGCGCAAATGTGTGCTAAGAACTTCAATTATACTCCATGTTAATTGTGAGGGTTTATTTAAATTATTTTTATTATCAGTGTTCTTAGTGCTAAGAGTGTGCATCTGCATCTCTCTTACCAAAATCTCACCAGGAACCAACGCAGAGGCTTCCTTTCCTGGGAATGATACTGGACACAGAGTCTCAGAGAGTGTTCCTACCCTTGGAGAAGGCTATGGTAATCCAGTCGATGGTTCAGGCTATCCTGAAGCCAACCCGTATCTCGGTGTATCTGTGCATTCGTCTTCTGAGGAAAATGTTGGCCTCTTATGAGGCGCTTCAGTATGGAAGGTTTCATGCAAGGCCCTTCCAGCTGGATCTGTTGGACAAATGGTCCGGATCGCATCTTCACATGCACCCGGAGATCTGTCTGTCGCCAAGAGCCAGAATCTCCCTTCTGTGGTGGATACATACATCTCACCTCGTCGAGGTTTGGAGGTTCGGGATTCAGAATTGGATTCTGCTAACCACACACGCAAGCCTCAGAGGTTGGGGAGCAGTCACCCAAGGGTGCAGTTTCAAGGAAGATGGTCAAGTCATGAAGTCATCCTTCCAATAAACATGCCATGGTGTTGTCGGCGGTCTTCATTCCGGGAGTAAACAACTGCGAAGCAGACTTCCTCAGCAGACACGACCTGCACTCGGGGGAGTGGGGCCTCCACCTGGAGGTGTTCTGGTGGATGACACGTCGGTGGGGATATCCACAGATCGACATGATGGCCTCTCGACTCAACAAGAAGCTCAAGCGGTATTGTTCCATGTCGAGGGACCTACAAGCAGTGGCGGTGGACGCTCTGACAATTCCGTGGGTCTACCAGCTGGTGTACGTGTTTCCTCCACTTCATCTGATTCCAAGAATTCTAAAGAGAATAAAAAGGGAAAAGTTTCAAGAAATCCTCATTACTCCACACTGGCCTCAAAGGGCCTGGTACGCGTATCTTCTCGAGATGCTTATCAAAGATCCGTGTCCTCTACCACTTCGCGAGGATCTTCTGCAACAGTGCCCGTTCGTCTATCAAGACTTATCGTAGCTACGTTTAACGGCATGGAAGTTGAAAGGCTGATTCTAGCCTGAAGAGGGATTCTTGACAAGGTCATCCTGACTATGATCCAAACCAGGAGGGGCGTAACGTCTAAACATTACCACCGTATATGGAAGATGTATGTCTCTTGGTGTGAGAGCAGACAATATTCTGCAGTGGAATTTCATCTGGGACGTCTCCTGCTTTTTCTGCAGTCGGGAGTGGATGTGGGCCTATGCCTAGGTTCCATTAAAGTCCAGATTTCAGCCTTGTCTATTTACTTTAAAAAACAATTGGTTTCTCTCTCTGAGGTCCAGACATTCTTGAAAGGTGTTCTGCACATCCAGCCTCCTTTTGTGCTTCCCACGGCACCTTGGGATCTCAATTTGGTGCTGCAGTTCCTCCAATCGGACTGCTTTGAACCGTTACAGGAAGTTGACGTAAAGTACCTTAAGTGGAAGACCGTCAAACTGTTGGCCTTGGCTTCAGCAGGACGTGTGTCGGAGCTGGTGGCGTTGTCTCACAAAAGTCCCTACTTAATTTTCCATGAGGACAGAGCTGAACTCAGAACTCGTCAGCAATGTCTTCCTAAGGTGGTGTCCGCGTTTCACATCAACTAACCTATTGTGGTTCCGGCTGTTACGGACACCTTTGCTACTTCAAAGTCTCTGGATGTTGTGAGGGCTTTGAAGGTGTATTTAAAGAGAACAGCTCATCACAGGAAATCCAACTCGCTGTTCATTCTCTATGATCCCAATAAAATTGTCTCACTATCCAGCATGCTTATTCCACTGCAGGATTGCCGATTCCAAGGTCTTTACAGGCCCACTCTACTAGGTAGGTGGGTTCTTCTTGGGCAGCTGCCAGGGATGTCTCGGCTTTACAGCTCTGCCGAGCAGCTACTTGGTCAGGTTCGAATACGTTTGTAATTTTTACAAGTTCGATACTGTGGCCTCTGAGGACCTACAATTTGGTCAATTAGTTCTGCAGGAACCTCAGCACTCTCCCACCCGGTTTGGGAGCTTTGGTACTTCCGCATGGTACTAAAAGGATTCCCAGTATCCCCAAGGACATAAGAGAAAATAGGATTTTAATTACCTACCGGTAAATCCTTTTCTTGTAGTCTGTATGCGATACTGGGCGCCTGCCCGGTGCTTCGTTCTTGATGCACTGTTACTTGGTTAAGTATTCTGGTTGGTTCAGCTGTTGCTGTTCCTGGCTTCAAGTATGGTTAGCATGGCTTTCCTCTTGTTTTATGTGTGCTGGTTCGTAATCTCACCACTTTCCTTATCTATCCTTCTCTCAAATTATGTCCTTCTCCTCAGGCACAGTTTCCTAGACAGAGTCTGGTAGGCGGAGCATAGAGGGAGGAGCCAGCACACACTATCAAATGCTTAATGTGCCCAAGGCTCCTAGTGGACCCCGTCTATACCCCATGGTACTAAATGGATTCCCATTAACCCCTACGGACTGCGAGAAAAGGATTTATCGGTAGGTAATTAAAATCTTATTTTTTATGATTTCGATAGGGGGACAGGAAAGTTTTTGATCAACTCATTTCAGCAATTAACAGCAGGGAGTCTCCCATCAAAGTTACAGCACAGAGTGATGGACAATCCATAAATTATTTGGATGTATTGATGTCCATTGTTAACAACAAGATACACGCAGAGATTTACCATAAACCCGCAGACAAAAACACACTGCTATGAGCAAACAGCCATCATCCTAAATCACTAATAAAGGGTCTTCCCAGGTACCAAATGATTCGAACAGCTAGAATCAACAGTGATCCCAGCAAGCTTGAGGAGGCATTGACGAAGGAAGTGACACGCTTCACAGAAAGGTGGTACGATTATAGTGTATTAATAAAATCTAAACAAGAAATCATGTCTACCCCATGAGCCAAGTTTTAAAAACAAAAATCAAGAAAGCCGGATCAAATAATCCCTTTTGTTAATAAATATAACACGTCTAGCCCAGTAGTTCCAAGAGCCCTTAAAGCTCTATGGCCCATAGTGTCGACGGACCCCAATTTACAATGGCAGTTGGCGATCAACTCGGAATGAGGGCCTATATTCACTGTTGTCCTATGTATTATTAAGCACTACCTGGGTATTATTTACATTGCACATTTTGCTCTCCAGCCAGCGCAGCTCCCAGCCGCGGGCAGGGAGCTACTCGTCGCTGCCCCGGTCGCAGCGGCTGTGTGTGACGTGACGTCACGCAACCACTGCAGCCCGCCCCCCCAATGGTCCGGGCACACCTGCGTTGCCCGGACTGCGCTCCCTGAACGGCGGCTAAATGCCACGTCACGCCACCTCTCGCCACCTCCCGCCTCTGCCTGTCAATCAGGCAGAGGTGATCGCAGGGCTACGATAGTCGTCGGCTGTCTGACATGCGCCAACACATGCGCAGTTCAGACCTGATCGCTGCTGTGCGAAAACGCACAGCACCGATCAGGTCTGAATCAGCCCCTCAGTGTCATTTGAAAGAAAAATGTTGCATCCAACCCTGTTGCAACAGTTTGGGGAAAGTCCATTTTCAGCCTGAAAATGTCCCTGTGGACAAAGTGAGGTACATTGAAAAAGATTTTCTGAGTTTAACATGGATTAGTTCGAATGGCCTGCACAGAGTCCTGCCCTCAAACCTATGGAACATCTTCGGTACGGGTTGTGGACCAGGCCTTATCAATGAGCATCAGTGTCTGACCTCAGTATGCTCTTGTGAAGCTCCGCAGCCATGCTGTAAAATCTAGTGGAAAGCCTTCTAAGAACAGTGAAGGCTGTTATAGCAGCAAATTGGGGAACAACTTACCTATATAATGCCTATAGTTTTGGAATAAGACGCTCAACATGCACATCTATGTTTGATGTCTGGGTGTGTACATAGTTTTGGTTATGTAATATAAAGAAATATAGGCTGTAATGACGGTGCTGCACCCATTTCTTTAATACTCACCTCTGGTATCCCCGTCGACAACAACAACATTTTCCTGGCATTTTGCACTCGTGCAGGGATTGGGTTTGATTTGCCGATGGTTGGGGTGCCGGCATTCAGAATACAGACTCATTGGTGGTGCCATAACCTAACCCTCCCCTCCCCGCAGCCTAAACCTAGCTCCCCCCCTCCCCCTGCGGGCCCCCCCCCCCCCGTACCCTGACAGCACTAAAAAGAAAAGTCGCACCAAAAACATTTAGAACAGTGCTTCCCAACTGCAGTCCTCAAGGCACATCCAGGTTTTAAGGATAGCCTTACTTGAGCACAGGTGACTTAATAAGCACCTCAGTTGTTTTTATTTAACCAAGTGCTGAAGCCTGGATAGCCTCAAAACCTGGACTATTAGTGTGCATTGAGGACCGAGGCTTGGAAACACTGATTTAGAAGAACGGGATGTTATCGGGATCCGGCAGTCAGAACACCCACAGCAGCATCCTATTTGTAAAGTATATTACCCCTAACATCCCGAACCCTGACCCTCCTTTCCCGCAGCCTAACCCTATCCCCCCTTCCCCGCAGCCTAAACCTTTTCCCCGGGGCCGCAGCCTAACCCTAACACTCCCCTTGCAGCCTAAACCTAAACTCCCCCCCTCCTTCCCCCCGCGCACATCTTACCTGTCCGGAGTCTCGCTGGCTTGTCGTTCTGCATCCTGGCTGTTGGGATTCCGGTGCTGGGATGGTGAACCTATACAGGATGCCGGTGTCGGCATTCCGATTAGTGTCGGGATTCTGGCGTCGATATTCTAACATTATTGAGAGACAGGGGCTTTGGAGAGTGATAAAGTGGGGTGAGATAAAGTAACAACCAATCGACTACCAACTGTCATTTTTCAAGCACAGCCTGTAACATGGCAGTTAGGAGCGGATTGCCCGATACTTTACCTCTTTCTACTTTATCACTCTCCAAGGCATAGTACATTTTTTCAATGGACAGAAATATAATGCTACTTTGTTTTTTGTTTTTCTTTCTGACACTTACATTTTCACTTAGCTTAGAAATTCTGCTGTGCATGCTTTATGCAATCGTACTTCATGGTGACTTTCTGACGCATAAGACACTAAATTAAAGAAGACAAACAGTCTGATATTGACAGCGAGTTCTCAGTCTTCATATCCATTTTATTTTGCAGGTTCTTTGGGACATCTTTATTAGGTTTTCAGTGCATAAAGTGCATAACAGAGATTTGGCTAAAAGGTTTCCGCATAATTGATTACAGTCATTTGATCATCAGTCATAAGATCAAGAAAAAAAATTGCTCACCTAAAAATTGCTTGTTCCATCCCCCACCTCCTCTGCCCTTTATGTCAACTGCTCCTGGCAGAGCATACTGCAGTAAACAAATGCCTGCTGACAGCACCTCATCACCATCCAGTATCCGAGTATCATCTTTATTTTCCACCTGTAAACCTAGCCCCATTCTTCTTCTAACTAAGACATACATTTACTCTTAATTATCTGTAAACATAATTGTATCCTCCATCTCTAACCTAATACTGCTTCTTGTGTCATACCCTAACAGCTATGGAAGTTGTTTAACAAATACATTATTTTAATTCCTCAAAGCAATAGCACTAGAATTATTGCTACTTTGTGATCTGTCGTCATAAAGTAATAAAATTAATGAATCCCTTGGCGCCTCCTGTTGCATTGCCATATCTGTGCATTACTGCTGCTTCCAAGGCAGCAGCAGTGATGCACACTTCAACCACATCGGAATTAGGCCACTCATGCGGAGTTGTACTGCTTCTAATTTGTGTAGCAAAATTTCTGTAATATTTTCACTGTGCATGGCCACAGAGGGGGTCATTCCGAGTTCTTCGCTAGTGGAAAATGTTCGTAGCGCATCGATTAAATGAAAAAGCGACACTTCCGCGCATGAGTATGCGGCGCTGTGCGCACGCGCGATGTACTTTCACAACGGCCGACGTATTTTTACAGAAGGTCTAGCGACGCTTTTCAGTCGAAATGCCAGCTGCAGAGTGATTGACAGGAAAGGGGCGTTTCTGGGGGTCAACCGACCGTTTTCAGGGAGTGCTAGAAAAAACGCAGGCGTGCCAGGAAAAATGCAGGCATGGCTGGCCGAAGACAGGGCGTGTTTGTGACGTCAAATCCGGAACTGAACAGTCTGAAGTGATCGCAAACGCTGAGTAGGTCTGGAGCTACTCTGAAACTCCACAATTTTTTTTTGCAGCCGCTCTGCGATCCTTTCGTTTGCACTTCTGCTAAGCTAAGCAGTGGCGGATTTAGCGGGGGGCGATTAGGGCGAACGCCCCCCCTAAACATACCGGCACCGGGATGGATGGCCGGGTCCCGCGCGACGATCATTAGCGCAGGGCCGGCCCGACATTGTGCGCCAGACACAGGAGGGCTCAGTGACAGACGTCACGCACTCTCTGCTGCGGCTACCCGTCCACCTGACACAGGCTGCTCTCCGCAGGGGAACCCATTACAGGGCAGTTTAACATGTGACGCCAGCTGCTTCCGGCCCGGGCCCTGTCAGACTGAGCACATTGGACAGCCGCCGAGTGCCGGAGCTCCAGCGCATTCACCAAAGTCTCCTCTCCTGCACCATCAGTCACTGTGGTTTGCTGGGAGAGGAGCCGAATGAGACTAAAGAAGGTTGGTTGGAGGCACTGACATTTAAATTAGATAGAGATTGCAGGTGCCGACATCGCAGTGAGATAATCACAACTGTGCACCTCCGGAGCAGAGCTAAATAGCTTACCCCTGCTGCTGGACGAAAGAAGATAAGAGATTATAATTTCTTTCATCCAGCAGCAGGGGTAAACTATTTAGCTCTGCTCCGGAGGTGCACAGTTGTGATTACCCCACTGCGATGCTGGCACCTGCACTCTCTACCTCAGTCACAGATGTGACTGGAGGCAGGGGAGCAACTAAGCCGTGCTGCGGGAGGTACTATGCAGGCAATGCTGCAAGGGTCGGGGCGGTATCGGTCTCTGCAGGCACTATTGGCATCAGGCAATCAAAATGCCTGGGAGGTCACTGGGGGGGCCTGTAGCAGTAGTGTGGTGATAGGGGCTCATTGGGCTACTGGGCGGGAGATTAGGACACTTCCCATCAGCAGCTGCTGTCACACAGATTCAACTCCTCCCTGAGCATCAATGACCCTGATCTTCCTGCCTGGTGGCTGGACCCTCCCCCGAGACCAGCAGCCACTGTACAATATTCAGCCGCGGATCGTCCCGTTGGACTTCCTTCCTCCCCGGCTGCCAGCTCCCTCCCAGGGTGAGTACATTCTAGTTTTCATCCTAACTCGAAAAATACAGTTTATCAAATATAGGTCTCAGTCAGATGTGGTCCCCCCCTCCTCTCCACCCTTCCGTCTTTTTCTCCCCCCTCTTGCTATCCCGCCCCCTTTCCCTCTGCACCCTTCCTCGTCTCTTTCTTTCTTTCCCTCTCCGACCCCCCCTTTTCCCTCCACCCTTACCTCTCTTCATCCCACCCTCTGTCTCTCTCTCTCTCTCTCTCTCTCTTTCTCCCTGTCCCTATGTCCCTGCTGTCACTCTCCCTGAATTTTGTCTCATTCCATGTGGCATAATGTGAATTTTGGCTCATTCTGTGTGCTATAATGTGAATTTCGGCTCATTCTGTTTGCTATAATGTGAATTTTGGATCATTCTGTGTGCTATAATGTGAACTTCGGCTCATTCTATGTGCTATAATGTGAATTTCGGCTCATTCTGCGTGCTATAATGTGACTTTTGGCTCATTCTGCGTGCTATAATGTGACTTTTGGCTCATTCTGTGTGCTACAATGTGAATTTCGGCTCATTCTGTGTGCTATAATGTGAATTTCGGCTCAGTCTGTGTGCTATAATGTGACTTTTGGCTCATTCTGTGTGCTATAATGTGAATTTCGGCTCATTCTGCGTGCTATAATGTGACTTTTGGCTCATTCTGTGTGCTATAATGTGAATTTCGGCTCATTTTGCATGCTATAATGTGAATTTTGGCTAATAGAGTGTACTGTAATGTGAATTTCGGCTCAAACCGTGTGCTATAATGTATACCATTGTTGTCCTATTACTGATGCCATCACAGGATCTATTAAAAGAAATATGTATTTATATAAAGCTTTTTTTCCTGCTAAAATAAATGTATTTCACTTTTTTTCTCTCTGAAAGTGGACTGGTAGTCCAAATCTGGCTTGCACGATTGTGCATGTGTGATCTACGAATGTGCAGATGCATGCAGGAATGGCGATTCGCCAGTCTGTATCACCAGTGCGCAGGGTTCTCTCCACATCTGGCAACATTTTAATAGTAATGGCAACAATAGGAAATTTTAGAAGTGAATGGGAGGGGCATTTGTAAGTGGGAGGAGCTATGATTAGGGGGAGGGGTCATCATTCTTAAACTGCCCCCCCTAAAAGTTAAGTCTAGATCCGCCACTGAACCTAAGATACACTTAATACTAGGGGGGGGGGGGGGTAGTTCATGTATTTTTTTACAAAAGAGTGCCCCAGCATAGAGTCTTTCTCCTCTTTCTTTTTTGTTCAAGCTAAGATACACTCCCAGAGGGCGGCGGCTTAGCGTTTGCACGGCTGCTAAAAACAGCTAGCGAGCCATCAACTCGGAATGACCCCCAGAGTACACATATTCACACATGCAGACTTGCATGTGCCTGCACCTGTGCCTCTTAATGGCTGCAGAGGTGGGAGAGGGGGGACGGTCTGACATAAACCAAGTACATTAAGACCATGTTCATGCAAATACCACCATGGCATCTTTCATCTCGAGATGTGCATTGGCCTGCATATGGGTACCATTTTTCAAGTTCTTTTTTTCTCATATATTACACCTATTTTGCAATTATCAGCCCTAAGCCCCAACTATCGCAGTCATAGATAGTGAAAAACTCACATTCACAAAAAAAAAACAACATTACTAAGTAATAAACATTATAAATTTAGATGTAGTAAGGCATAGAGAAGGGGTTTATACCCTCCACCCTCCAAACTAACTCTCTATGTCTCACTCTCTCTAAATTTATAATAACCTTACCTCCCCATTAATAACCCCCCCAAACTCCCTTCCTATGCCACCTTCATTTCCTATTTATTTCATTTAAAACCTAACCTAACCTTAGCACCGATTTTCGGGAGCCCGGCTATCCAGGGAGAGTAGGCAAGTATGCCTAACATTTTATAGATATCAGGCCCAGATTAATGCTGTGGGGGCCCTAGGCTGAAGAGCTTTAGGGGCCCACCATACCAAGGGCAACAAGAGTTAACCTGTTGCATAAAAAGAAACATTATCCTTATATGGACCAGCTCATTACACATTGGAAATATATGTGCTTTGCCTCCCCAATAGAATTGAAAATATGAGAGATAATTGTTTTTTTTTTCTTTTCTTTTCTCTTTTGAATGTTTACTGATTTGTACACATTTTAGTGATTTGTAAATACTGTATGTGTGTGTGTATACATAAATAAAAATGTAAAGACAGGCACTCCCGATTGGTCCAAAAGAAACATGAAGTTTTAAGAGCAATGTTTCAGGTCTTCTCCCTGTATAAAGTAGTGATGAGCGGAATAAAACGTTATGTAAAAATGACTCCCATTATGTCCCAGTTTACACTGACTTTTTATATACCTTCAAATGCATCTTCTAAAATCTAATGATGGATAAGGAGTTTTTGATAAGGAGATCCGTTCTGCAACTGTGCACAATATAATATTTTAATATTTTTAGAAATCTTTTAAACTATATTAAATAAAAAATAATAACTATTTTATGAACCATTTTGAAGGGAAAATTTGTCAGTTTGTGGTTAATTAAATATCAAATTTAGATCCACTCAGTTAGTACCAGCAGCATGTTCCACTCCTGTCTGACATTACTAGCTGAGTCAGGGACAAACGCAGGATTTGTGGAGGGGGATTTCCAAATGTTTAATTTAAGAGTGATTGCTGCTAGCCCATGAAGGATGCATAATTAGCATGTAACAAGCTGTAGTCTGCCACAAACAAGGTGCAGTTTATGTAATACAGTACTTCAGACCTGTGCAGGCCACTAACGAGATTCTCACTCTGGTGCGATGATTGAGCACTCAGATCCACAGATACACACACAGCAGACTTGATAGGAAAATGGAAAATCTGCTTGTACAGTAGTTCTTGCATGTAGTGGCCACTGGGCAGACTGTGGGGAAGAGGGGTTTCTGGGCATCTGGACACCCCCCCCCCCCCCTTCCTCCTGTGTATGACTGTGAGAATAGTAGTAGTTCTGCATTGGCCTGCTGCAGGCAGATTATATGGTGACTATATGTAACATTTAATGAAGTCATCTCCTGTAGCATCTGAAGATCCTCTACTTCAGTGATGGCTAACCTTGACACTCCAGCTGTTGTTGAACTACACATCCCAGCATGCCCTGCTACAGTTTTGCTATTTGGCCATGCTAAAACTGATGCAGGGCATGCTGGGATGTGTAGCTCAACAACAGCTGGAGTGTCAAGGTTAGCCATCACTGCTCTACTTCCTTCTTCCTGATCATAGGTCGGGAGTGGATCATCCACCCCAGGATGAGGTGAACTGGTGATGGTCTTTTCTTCTTCATGGATCAGTCACGGTACTGGCAATCCCTAGAGAGTGGGATGCTGCATGCGCAGAACACACTGGACATGGGCCAAACCCGGAGGCTACTAGAAAATCCAATGGCGCTCATCATTGCACATGACAACCCTCTGCTGCACATGCTGGGGGAAGTTCTCTGAGTGCACTCCTGCTCCTAGTGCTTGGGCCCTAGGCTGCAGCCAACTCAGCCTGCCCTTAAATCCTACCCTGATGAATCTTGTTACACATTCACTACAAATGTATCCTCAAAACAGGATTCAGATTCATTAAGGGGTCTATTCATCATCCCTTAATTCCTACAAAAGTAGGTGAAAGTTAACACTTTTGTAGAAATGAAGTATCATGCCTTTCATTAGAAAGGTACTGCAGGAGAAATCATGGATCTATTGCTTACCTTTCAGCCCCGATCTGGCCTGCTAGTGTATGGGTAATAAATTCATCAAGTACCGAAAATACTACATTTTTGAAGCTTGACTGGTGGAACCTTTGTCATCTTCAAATGATGCTGATTACAGTACCCCCTGCTCTTTCCCTATGGGAAGAATTCCCGGTTGTGAAGAGGGATCTGAAAGTTCCCTTCGTCCCTGTTCGGCTTTTCTCGCCGGTGAAAGCTGATCTTCAGATCAGCATTCTCCACACCAAAGTCTTGTTGAATTGCTCTTGTGATTTTATATCCACTGATGCTACTTGTAGCGAGTTGGAAACTTAATTACCGGGGTCTGGGTGGCCTCAGGCTGTAAAACTGTATGAACCTATTCATACAGGGTATATCACACTACACAAGTGGTTCCCATTTATGCCTTGGGTCCTTTTTTGTCTTCAGTGTAACTACAGTGTAACCTTTGTAGTGTCCCCAATATGGCTACCTCACCTGGTACACTCATGGATGAGATGAAAAATACATGGATTTGATGGTTGTGTTCATTAGAGATGAGCGCCTGAAATTTTTCGGGTTTTGTGTTTTGGTTTTGGGTTCGGTTCCGCGGCCGTGTTTTGGGTTCGAACGCGTTTTGGCAAAACCTCACCGAATTATTTTTGTCGGATTCGGGTGTGTTTTGGATTCGGGTGTTTTTTTCCAAAAACACTAAAAAACAGCTTAAATCATAGAATTTGGGGGTCATTTTGATCCCAAAGTATTATTAACCTCAAAAACCATAATTTACACTCATTTTCAGTCTATTCTGAATACCTCACACCTCACAATATTATTTTTAGTCCTAAAATTTGCACCGAGGTCGCTGTGTGAGTAAGATAAGCGACCCTAGTGGCCGACACAAACACCAGGCCCATCTAGGAGTGGCACTGCAGTGTCACGCAGGATGTCCCTTCCAAAAAACCCTCCCCAAACAGCACATGACGCAAAGAAAAAAAGAGGCGCAATGAGGTAGCTGTGTGAGTAAGATTAGCGACCCTAGTGGCCGACACAAACACCGGGCCCATCTAGGAGTGGCACTGCAGTGTCACGCAGGATGGCCCTTCCAAAAAACCCTCCCCAAACAGCACATGACGCAAAGAAAAAAAGAGGCGCAATGAGGTAGCTGTGTGAGTAAGATTAGCGACCCTAGTGGCCGACACAAACACCGGGCCCATCTAGGAGTGGCACTGCAGTGTCACGCAGGATGGCCCTTCCAAAAAACCCTCCCCAAACAGCACATGACGCAAAGAAAAAAAGAGGCGCAATGAGGTAGCTGACTGTGTGAGTAAGATTAGCGACCCTAGTGGCCGACACAAACACCGGGCCCATCTAGGAGTGGCACTGCAGTGTCACGCAGGATGTCCCTTCCAAAAAACCCTCCCCAAACAGCACATGACGCAAAGAAAAAAAGAGGCGCAATGAGGTAGCTGTGTGAGTAAGATTAGCGACCCTAGTGGCCGACACAAACACCGGGCCCATCTAGGAGTGGCACTGCAGTGTCACGCAGGATGTCCCTTCCAAAAAACCCTCCCCAATCAGCACATGATGCAAAGAAAAAGAAAAGAAAAAAGAGGTGCAAGATGGAATTATCCTTGGGCCCTCCCACCCACCCTTATGTTGTATAAACAAAACAGGACATGCACACTTTAACCAACCCATCATTTCAGTGACAGGGTCTGCCACACGACTGTGACTGATATGACGGGTTGGTTTGGACCCCCCCCAAAAAAGAAGCAATTAATCTCTCCTTGCACAAACTGGCTCTACAGAGGCAAGATGTCCACCTCATCTTCACCCTCCGATATATCACCGTGTACATCCCCCTCCTCACAGATTATCAATTCGTCCCCACTGGAATCCACCATCTCAGCTCCCTGTGTACTTTGTGGAGGCAATTGCTGCTGGTCAATGTCTCCGCGGAGGAATTGATTATAATTCATTTTAATGAACATCATCTTCTCCACATTTTCTGGATGTAACCTCGTACGCCGATTGCTGACAAGGTGAGCGGCGGCACTAAACACTCTTTCGGAGTACACACTTGTGGGAGGGCAACTTAGGTAGAATAAAGCCAGTTTGTGCAAGGGCCTCCAAATTGCCTCTTTTTCCTGCCAGTATAAGTACGGACTGTGTGACGTGCCTACTTGGATGCGGTCACTCATATAATCCTCCACCATTCTATCAATGTTGAGAGAATCATATGCAGTGACAGTAGACGACATGTCCGTAATCGTTGTCAGGTCCTTCAGTCCGGACCAGATGTCAGCATCAGCAGTCGCTCCAGACTGCCCTGCATCACCGCCAGCGGGTGGGCTCGGAATTCTGAGCCTTTTCCTCGCACCCCCAGTTGCGGGAGAATGTGAAGGAGGAGATGTTGACAGGTCGCGTTCCGCTTGACTTGACAATTTTGTCACCAGCAGGTCTTTCAACCCCAGCAGACCTGTGTCTGCCGGAAAGAGAGATCCAAGGTAGGCTTTAAATCTAGGATCGAGCACGGTGGCCAAAATGTAGTGCTCTGATTTCAACAGATTGACCACCCGTGAATCCTTGTTAAGCGAATTAAGGGCTGCATCCACAAGTCCCACATGCCTAGCGGAATCGCTCCGTGTTAGCTCCTCCTTCAATGCCTCCAGCTTCTTCTGCAAAAGCCTGATGAGGGGAATGACCTGACTCAGGCTGGCAGTGTCTGAACTGACTTCACGTGTGGCAAGTTCAAAGGGCATCAGAACCTTGCACAACGTTGAAATCATTCTCCACTGCACTTGAGACAGGTGCATTCCACCTACTATATCGTGCTCAATTGTATAGGCTTGAATGGCCTTTTGCTGCTCCTCCAACCTCTGAAGCATATAGAGGGTTGAATTCCACCTCGTTACCACTTCTTGCTTCAGATGATGGCAGGGCAGGTTCAGTAGTTTTTGGTGGTGCTCCAGTTTTCTGTACGTGGTGCCTGTACGCCGAAAGTGTCCCGCAATTCTTCTGGCCACCGACAGCATCTCTTGCACGCCCCTGTCGTTTTTTAAAAAATTCTGCACCACCAAATTCAAGGTATGTGCAAAACATGGGACGTGCTGGAATTGGCCCAGATTTAATGCACACACAATATTGCTGGCGTTGTCCGATGCCACAAATCCACAGGAGAGTCCAATTGGGGTAAGCCATTCCGCGATGATCTTCCTCAGTTGCCGTAAGAGGTTTTCAGCTGTGTGCGTATTCTGGAAAGCGGTGATACAAAGCGTAGCCTGCCTAGGAAAGAGTTGGCGTTTGCGAGATGCTGCTACTGGTGCCGCCGCTGCTGTTCTTGCGGCGGGAGTCCATACATCTACCCAGTGGGCTGTCACAGTCATATAGTCCTGACCCTGCACTGCTCCACTTGTCCACATGTCCGTGGTTAAGTGGACATTGGGTACAGCTGCATTTTTTAGGACACTGGTGACTCTTTTTCTGAGGTCTGTGTACATTTTCGGTATCGCCTGCCTAGAGAAATGGAACCTAGATGGTATTTGGTACCGGGGACACAGTACCTCCAACAAGTCTCTAGTTGGCTCTGCAGTAATGATGGATACCGGAACCACGTTTCTCACCACCCAGGATGCCAAGGCCTCAGTTATCCGCTTTGCAGTAGGATGACTGCTGTGATATTTCATCTTCCTCGCAAAGGACTGTTGAACAGTCAATTGCTTACTGGAAGTAGTACAAGTGGGCTTACGACTTCCCCTCTGGGATGACCATCGACTCCCAGCGGCAACAACAGCAGCGCCAGCAGCAGTAGGCGTTACACGCAAGGATGCATCGGAGGAATCCCAGGCAGGAGAGGACTCGTCAGAATTGCCAGTGACATGGCCTGCAGGACTATTGGCATTCCTGGGGAAGGAGGAAATTGACACTGAGGGAGTTGGTGGGGTGGTTTGCGTGAGCTTGGTTACAAGAGGAAGGGATTTACTGGTCAGTGGACTGCTTCCGCTGTCACCCAAAGTTTTTGAACTTGTCACTGACTTATTATGAATGCGCTGCAGGTGACGTATAAGGGAGGATGTTCCGAGGTGGTTATCGTCCTTACCCCTACTTATTACAGCTTGACAAAGGGAACACACGGCTTGACACCTGTTGTCTGCATTTCTGGTGAAATACCTCCACACCGAACTGACCGAAGAGCTGATTTTTTTGGTATTTTCACCTGGCATGTCAACGGCCATATTCCTCCCACGGACAACAGGTGTCTCCCCGGGTGCCTGACTTAAACAAACCACCTCACCATCAGAATCCTCCTGGTCAATTTCCTCCCCAGCGCCAGCAACACCCATATCCTCCTCATCCTGGTGTACTTCAACACTGACATCTTCAATCTGACTATCAGGAACTGGACTGCGGGTGCTCCTTCCAGCACTTGCAGGGGGCGTGCAAATGGTGGAAGGCGCATGCTCTTCACGTCCAGTGTTGGGAAGGTCAGGCATCGCAACCGACACAATTGGACTCTCCTTGTGGATTTGGGATTTCGAAGAATGCACAGTTCTTTGCTGTGCTGCTTTTGCCAGCTTGAGTCTTTTCATTTTTCTAGCGAGAGGCTGAGTGCTTCCATCCTCATGTGAAGCTGAACCACTAGCCATGAACATAGGCCAGGGCCTCAGCCGTTCCTTGCCACTCCGTGTGGTAAATGGCATATTGGCAAGTTTACGCTTCTCCTCCGACAATTTTATTTTAGGTTTTGGAGTCCTTTTTTTACTGATATTTGGTGTTTTGGATTTGACATGCTCTGTACTATGACATTGGGCATCGGCCTTGGCAGACGACGTTGCTGGCATTTCATCGTCTCGGCCATGACTAGTGGCAGCAGCTTCAGCACGAGGTGGAAGTGGATCTTGATCTTTCCCTAATTTTGGAACCTCAACATTTTTGTTCTCCATATTTTAATAGGCACAACTAAAAGGCACCTCAGGTAAACAATGGAGATGGATGGATTGGATACTAGTATACAATTATGGACGGGCTGCCGAGTGCCGACACAGAGGTAGCCACAGCCGTGAACTACCGCACTGTACTGTGTCTGCTGCTAATATATAGACTGGTTGATAAAGAGATAGTATACTCGTAACTAGTATGTATGTATAAAGAAAGAAAAAAAAACCACGGTTAGGTGGTATATACAATTATGGACGGGCTGCCGAGTGCCGACACAGAGGTAGCCACAGCCGTGAACTACCGCACTGTACTGTGTCTGCTGCTAATATAGACTGGTTGATAAAGAGATAGTATACTCGTAACTAGTATGTATGTATAAAGAAAGAAAAAAAAACCACGGTTAGGTGGTATATACAATTATGGACGGGCTGCCGAGTGCCGACACAGAGGTAGCCACAGCCGTGAACTACCGCACTGTACTGTGTCTGCTGCTAATATATAGACTGGTTGATAAAGAGATAGTATACTCGTAACTAGTATGTATGTATAAAGAAAGAAAAAAAAAAACACGGTTAGGTGGTATATACAATTATGGACGGGCTGCCGAGTGCCGACACAGAGGTAGCCACAGCCGTGAACTACCGCACTGTACTGTGTCTGCTGCTAATATATAGACTGGTTGATAAAGAGATAGTATACTCGTAACTAGTATGTATGTATAAAGAAAGAAAAAAAAACCACGGTTAGGTCACTGGTATATACAATTATGGACGGGCTGCGGAGTGCCGACACAGAGGTAGCCACAGCCGTGAACTACCGCACTGTACTGTGTCTGCTGCTAATATATAGACTGGTTGATAAAGAGATAGTATACTCGTAACTAGTATGTATGTATAAAGAAAGAAAAAAAAACCACGGTTAGGTCACTGGTATATACAATTATGGACGGGCTGCCGAGTGCCGACACAGAGGTAGCCACAGCCGTGAACTACCGCACTGTACTGTGTCTGCTGCTAATATATAGACTGGTTGATAAAGAGATAGTATACTCGTAACTAGTATGTATGTATAAAGAAAGAAAAAAAACCCACGGTTAGGTCACTGGTATATACAATTATGGACGGGCTGCCGAGTGCCGACACAGAGGTAGCCACAGCCGTGAACTACCGCACTGTACTGTGTCTGCTGCTAATATATAGACTGGTTGATAAAGAGATAGTATACTCGTAACTAGTATGTATGTATAAAGAAAGAAAAAAAAACCACGGTTAGGTCACTGGTATATACAATTATGGACGGGCTGCCGAGTGCCGACACAGAGGTAGCCACAGCCGTGAACTACCGCACTGTACTGTGTCTGCTGCTAATATATAGACTGGTTGATAAAGAGATAGTATACTCGTAACTAGTATGTATGTATAAAGAAAGAAAAAAAAACCACGGTTAGGTCACTGGTATATACAATTATGGACGGGCTGCCGAGTGCCGACACAGAGGTAGCCACAGCCGTGAACTACCGCACTGTACTGTGTCTGCTGCTAATATATAGACTGGTTGATAAAGAGATAGTATACTCGTAACTAGTATGTATGTATAAAGAAAGAAAAAAAAACCACGGTTAGGTCACTGGTATATACAATTATGGACGGGCTGCCGAGTGCCGACACAGAGGTAGCCACAGCCGTGAACTACCGCACTGTACTGTGTCTGCTGCTAATATATAGACTGGTTGATAAAGAGATAGTATACTCGTAACTAGTATGTATGTATAAAGAAAGAAAAAAAACCCACGGTTAGGTCACTGGTATATACAATTATGGACGGGCTGCCGAGTGCCGACACAGAGGTAGCCACAGCCGTGAACTACCGCACTGTACTGTGTCTGCTGCTAATATATAGACTGGTTGATAAAGAGATAGTATACTCGTAACTAGTATGTATGTATAAAGAAAGAAAAAAAAACCACGGTTAGGTCACTGGTATATACAATTATGGACGGGCTGCCGAGTGCCGACACAGAGGTAGCCACAGCCGTGAACTACCGCACTGTACTGTGTCTGCTGCTAATATATAGACTGGTTGATAAAGAGATAGTATACTCGTAACTAGTATGTATGTATAAAGAAAGAAAAAAAAACCACGGTTAGGTCACTGGTATATACAATTATGGACGGGCTGCCGAGTGCCGACACAGAGGTAGCCACAGCCGTGAACTACCGCACTGTACTGTGTCTGCTGCTAATATAGACTGGTTGATAAAGAGATAGTATACTACTAATATTATATACTGGTGGTCAGGTCACTGGTCACTAGTCACACTGGCAGTGGCACTCCTGCAGCAAAAGTGTGCACTGTTTAATTTTAATATAATATTATGTACTCCTGGCTCCTGCTATAACCTATAACTGGCACTGCAGTAGTGCTCCCCAGTCTCCCCCACAATTATAAGCTGTGTGAGCTGAGCAGTCAGACAGATATATAATATATATAGATGATGCAGCACACTGGCCTGAGCCTGAGCAGTGCACACAGATATGGTATGTATGTGACTGAGTCACTGTGTGCTGTGTATCGCTTTTTTCAGGCAGAGAACGGATTATAAATAAAAGTGGTGGTCACTGGTCACTATCAGCAAAACTCTGCACTGTACACTACTGAGTACTCCTAATGCTCCACAAAATTAGTAAATCAAGTGTCTAAACGGAGAGGACGCCAGCCACGTCCTCTCCCTATCAATCTCAATGCACGTGTGAAAATGGCGGCGACGCGCGGCTCCTTATATAGAATCCGAGTCTCGCGATAGAATCCGAGCCTCGCGAGAATCCGACAGCGTCATGATGACGTTCGGGCGCGCTCGGGTTAACCGAGCAAGGCGGGAAGATCCGAGTCGCTCGGACTCGTGAAAAAAAACATGAAGTTCTGGCGGGTTCGGATTCAGAGAAACCGAACCCGCTCATCTCTAGTGTTCATATCCTACTCCCAGAGGCGGCAATAGACATAGGCAAACTAGGCAATTGCCTAGGGCATTTGATATGCCTAGGGGCATCAGCAGCTTCTGCTGATTAAAATGATATGCGGCATGCCTATATTCTGTATGTAGCATTTCATATGCAGATACAGCCACAGTCTCACACAGTATATAGGCATGCTGCATATCAGTTTAATCAGCAGAAGCTGATTGTGCATCCTAGCCACATAGCAATGCAAATAAGATGCATTTTCATTAAAAAAAAAAAGGTGCCCGACGTTAGCATTGATGCAAGATTTGTGAGGACACATCTGTATCCAAGCAGAGGCAGAGATCACAGTGTTAGTGGAAGTGTGAGTGCTGTGTGCATGTGAGTGGGTTGGTTGTGCAGTAGTGTTCGGAATATGTGTAAGGAGCATTATGTGTGTCATGTAAAAATGCATTACTAATGTGCAACATATGTGTAAAGGGCCACTATGTGTGTCATTATGTGTATAAGGACATTAATAATGTGCGGCATATGTGTAACAGGGTACTACTGTATGTGTGTCATTATGTGTATAGGGGCACTAATAATGTGCAGCAAATGTGTAGGGGGCACTATGTGTGTCATTATGTGTATAAGGGCATTAATAATGTGCGGCATATGTGTAAGGGACATTATGTGTAAAAGGGCATTAATAAAGGTTGTCATAATGTGTAAGGTGCATTATGTTTATAAGGACATTAGAGTGTCTCATATGTGTAAGGGGCATTACTGTGTGGAATTGTGTATAAATGCATTACTAATGTGTGGCATTATGTGTATAAGGTGCTCTACTATGTGGCGTTGCATATAGAAAGGGCACTACTGTGTCATCTAATGTGAATAAAGAGCAATAGGGTGTGGTGTAATGTGAATAAGGAGCAATTCAGTGTGATGTAATGTGAATAAGGGGCTCTACTGTGAGGAGTAATGTTTATAAGGTAAAGTGATACTACTGTGGGATGTAATATGAATTATGGACACTATCGAAAGATAAAATGTGAATAAAGTTGCAGTACTGTGTGGCGTAATTGGAATTGAGGTTACTATTGTGTGGCCATGCCCCTTCCCAGCAAGAAGATGCCCCTTTTTGGGCTGTGCGTCAAATGTGCGAACTGTTCCTATTTAAAATATAGGGGGTACAAGGACTGCTATGGGTGAGGGGTGATGGTGCTGGGAAAGAGGTGCAAGGTCAGAGGCAGAACCAGCGGTGGTGCTAGGGGGCACCAGCCAAAATCTTGCCTAGGGCATCATATTGGTTAGGGCCAGCTCTGCCTACTCCTAGTGTTGGTCATTGCAATCACCACATTTTTTATCATCTCTTTTAGGTGCAACCTGTTCCAGCCAGGGTAATCCTATGTAGTGCACCCAACATGACTTCCTCATCTGGAGCCTTTCATGGGTGGAATGTATAACCCGTGGAATTTATTACCTAAAATGGTGGCTTCAACTCTGCATTATGCCTACTTTCTAGATTTTCCCTTTTCTTATATTTGTGTGGTTTTTCGAATTGCTGTAACACTAAATCCTCTGTTCTTTGCACTGTGTTTTGATGTCTGCAAAGCACCTTGAATCCCATGAGAGAAAGAGCGATATAAATGAAATTATTATTATTATTATTATTACTTAGTTTCTAATTTTTTTTTATTTTTGCCATGTACCAGTAAATTGATGGACTATTGAATAGTACAGGCCCCAAACTGATCGCTGTGCTATACTAGTAACAATTTTAACCCAGTCTGAATAGGTTTAATATAGAATTTGTCAGAATAGACTACAATTGCAATGTGGAGCCTACAATGACGAATCTAAAGGTGTGTACACACGGTAAGATATTTTCTTCCGATTCTGACTATATAGTCAGAATCGGAAGAAAATATAGTGCAGATCGCAAGGTGACAGTCACCTTGCGATCCCGATCCGATGCCGATGCGCGGCCCCGCGCGGTCGGCATCGGAAGAAAAAATAGGCTGTGCAGGCAAGTCAATCCTGACTATCTCTATAGAAGAGATAGTCAGGATTGAAATCGCACATAGCCAGCATCGCAAGCACAGTTATTATGTGCTTGCGATACTGGCTAAGTGCCGACCCGGCCCCCTGTCGCACGGTGAGAATCGGATAAGTCCGAATCTCACCGTGTGTATGCACCCTAAGCGTGTGTACACATGGGCCCTCATTCCGAGTTGTTCGCTCGGAGATTTTCATCGCATCGCAGTGAGAATTCTCTTAGTGCGCATGCGCAATGTTCGCACTGCGACTGCGCCAAGTAACTTTACTATGATGAAAGTAAGTTTACTCACGGCATTTTCATCGCTCCGACCTTCGCATTGTGATTGACAGGAAATGGGTGTTACTGGGCGGATGCACGGCGTTTTAGGGGCGTGTGGCTGGAAACGCTACCGTTTCCGGAAAAAACGCAGGAGTGGCCGGAGAAACGGTGGGAGTGCCTGGGCGAACGCTGGGTGTGTTTATGACGTCAGCCAGGAACGAAAAGCACTGAACTGATCGCACAGGCAGAGTAAGTCTGAAGCTACTCAGAAACTGCTAACTCGTTTGTAATCGCAATATTGCGCGTACGTCGGTCGCAATTTTAAGAAGCTAAGATTCACTCCCAGTAGGCGGCGGCTTAGCGTGTGTAACTCTGCTACATTCGCCTTGCGAGCGAACAACTCGGAATGAGGGCCTTGGTGAGATAAATCTGTGAGATTTTGACTATATAGTCAAAATCTTATGAAAAGTTAGAGCATATCTCATGGTGCTAGGCAGCTTGCGATACAGATTCAATCCCGATGCGCGCTCCCGTGGGGTTGGTATCGCAAGGCTAGATAGACTGAGCAGGCAAGTCAATCTTGACTATCTAGTGTACAATCTAGTACAAAGTATAGTCAAAATTGGCACTTAGTCAAAATCGTACATAGACAAAATCTCAAGCACAGATAGTCAAAATCTGTCCTATCTGTGCTATCTGGGCTCTGGGGGAGTTCAAGGGAAATCGCATAGTCAAAATCGAACATAGCAGGGATCTCACCGTGTGTACACACCTTTAGTTATGGACAAACCTCAGTGCTATCAAAAGTCCCTGAATGCTCATGAATATTGGGGAGCATACAAAATGTCTTTCTTCACCTA